>NC_142595.1:3945290-4248321 GCF_965207765.1 Zootoca vivipara | reverse complement strand
GGCACTCTTCTCACCAGGGGAGTGTAGATCTTCATCAGGAACAAGGGGGATGGGGGTGTAAATAAAGATCAGCATCAGGAACAGGAACAGGGGGTGGCGAGAGGCCGGCAGTGCCTTTTATTCATTGAGAGGCCACTGTGGAAGCAGCAGGGGGGGGTGCTGCCAAGGAGTGTGGTGCAGCTGCTGCAGTGGGTGATCTGGCCTTTGGAGACCAAATCTGCCGCCCCTGTGGATTCTGCTATCTGAAGCAGTCGCCTCACCTTGCCTCATGCATTCGCATTACTCAAAAGGGCCATCAAACATGCTCTTTTAGAACAATGTTAAAATGATGTTTGAGCAAATGCGTACTAATCCTAAGATGTCGAGGTGGAAATGCACATTGTTTTGCTTTGCCTAAAACCCCATCTCAAGTTCTCTTCTCTCAATTTGTAGGATCAATTACTTTGTGGGTTGTGGGAATGTTTCCCTGATCCCAGCTGTAGTAGCCAGTGCCAAGGGCAGCTACCGGTAGGAGTCCAGCAACAGTCAAGGAAAGCCACAGGAGGGGCACCCCAACTTAGAAGAATTATGTCTCCACTAGTGTCATTCAGCCCGTTAAATAAACGGGCGCTAGAACATTTGGCCTGTTCCGGCAGTGGCGCGTGGGGCCCCCCCTCCGATTGGCCCCTCCCACGGCTGCCATTTCGTTGGGGCACTCCACTGAGCCCGGCTGGGCAGCGGGCGTCCAGGAGAAGGCCGCGATTCTTCTGAGGACCGCGAGGGAAACGGTAGGCAGAGGGGTGAGGGGGAAAGCGTGCACGTGTGTGCGTGACGCCCGCTTGCTGCTGGTCACGGTGGGGGGAGCGTAGGGGGGAGGAAAAGGAAGCAACCTCCTCGCACAGTGAGGCGCTTGTCCGGCCGGGAGCGGCAGTTGGCGGCCGCAGGTAAAGGGTAGGCAGGGGGGTGGGGAGTGTGTGTGTGTGTGTGCGTCCAGTCTCTGCGTCCAATCCCTGTGTCCGTGGGGCACATGCGCAGTAGCGCGGACACAGGGACTGGACGCAGAGACACTTGCACATTATTATATAGGATTCCCCACATCCCATTTCCTTCAATTGCTTGCAGATCAGTCCCCATCATCTTCCACTATCTCCTAATTCTTCATCTCCACCTTTTAAAAGCATGTTCTACTACAACTACAGGATATACAACTGTGAGGCCAAGCTATATTGTGTACCGACAGAGTTGCCAGAGAACTTCATGTAAAGTAAAATTCAGGAGGAAATCTGGAGGATTCCGCTCAGGTGAAACTTTTGTATGAATGTCAAGGGAAGTTAAAAGAAAACTGGAATGACCCGAAACATTTTTGGAGGGCAAGGCTGCACAACTAATTACTGCCATACTGAGGGGCAAAGGCCCACTTCAGATTTCCCCTTGACAATATATTTATGTCTGAAAGTTTAAAAAAACAACTTTTCACTTGCTTTTCACAAATAATATTTCTTGACAAACATGTTAGCATTCCCATTTGAGAGATCTACAAACAGGGCCTTAAATACTTCATCAGAGATGGGGAGCCTGAAGCCCTCCAGAAATCACTGGACTGCAACTCCCACAATCCCTGACCAGTGACCACCATGGCTGGTGCTGATGGGAGGTGGAGTTCCTTTTACACCCCCCCCCCATTTTAGGACTCAATGGTTAAGCAGGCAATATATAAATGACCTGGTAGGGACCCAGGTGGCGCTATGGAACCTTCATCAACAGAGGTATGAATTAGATTGAGAAACCAGGAATTGTAGCTGGGTAATCTCTTAAGGTGGGACCCAGGTGGCGCTGTGGGTTAAACCACAGAGTCTAGGGCTTGCTGATCAGAAGGTTGGTGGTTCGAATCCCTGCAATGGGGTGAGCTCCCGTTGTTCGGTCCCTGCTCCTGCCAACCTAGCAGTTCGAAAGCACATCAAAAAAGTGCAAGTAGATAAACAGGGACCGCTCCAGTGGGAAGGTAAACGGCGTTTCCGTGTGCTGCTCTGGTTTGCCAGAAACAGCTTTGTCATGCTGGCCACATGCCCCGGAAGCTGTCTGCGGACAAACACCGGCTCCCTTGGCCTATAGAGCGAGATGAGTGCCACAACCCCAGAGTCGGACACGACTGGACCTGATGGTCAGGGGGCCCTTTACCTTTTTATATAAATGACCTATAAGTTTGTATGCCAGGATGACGGCTGGATAAGTAATTAGCGAGTATATAAAAAAAATAAGTGGCTGGGGAGGGAGGGTGCTACAAAAGAAAAGTACTGAAAATTGTATCCTCTTGTGTCTCCAAGAGGGTTGCCAGTTTCCCTCCCAACCGTGATGCTTTTTTAAAAATTTTTTAAAAAAACTTACTGGCTGTATTTGTTACAGTGTATTTGTTACTAGATGTTGTGCCTCTTTGTACTGAAGTTTACTGGCCTGCCACCATAATAAATTGCTTGGCATATATATATATATATATATATATATATATATATATATATATATATATATATACTGTATATTTTCTACGCAGATAAAAGTGATACTTGTTATCAGCACGGCTTCTTTGCAGGTTAAACTTGAAACCTAAATGCATATGCGCAGTGACAGAGATCAGTGCTGTTGCGCCTCTGCTGGGATCCTCCCCCCAGGTCCCATAGCTCCCCATCACCTTTCTGCTGCAATTTGCAGAACCTCAGTCCCTGCCCCTCTGCAGCAGATGGGGGGGGGAAGGAGGGTGACTGATGAGATCTGGGAAGCAAGGGGGTGGGTGGCAAGAACTCAAATGCATTAATGGTAAAAGGTGTGATCTTTGGTTTGCAAGTTGCAACCTCGCAGCCTTGCTAATATCTTTTGTGCTCCCTAACCAATAAAAAGAGTCCCAGTAGAAATGAAGAAGCACAACTGAATTATTGTGAACTAAAGGCAATCTGATGTGGAAACACAGCAAAGTTTTTGTTGTTGTTGTTCTAAGCACCATTTCACTCAGTTCAGGATACAATGCTTAGTCTCCCTAAAGCAGTGGCGTCCAAACTTTTTTCCAAGAGGGCCAGATTTCATGAAGTGGAGGGCCGTGGGGGCTGACCAAAGTTGTTGACCTTTTGAAGTTGATGAGCTTTTCTTAGGATTTTACCCCCAAAAATCAATGACGCCCCTCCCCACACTCACAATTTAAAGGCCATAGATCGGGGCGCCCAAACTTTTTTCAAAGCCGACCAAAGTTGTTGACCCTCTTTTAGGATTTAAGTCAGGGGTCCCCAAACTTGTGCTTGTGCGCGTGTGTATTAGGGTGGGTCATAAAAAACTTTTTGGGAAAAATGTTTCCTCCCTTGATCTTATATCAGGCATATGGTATAAACATAGTCAAATTTCAAATTTGGGACAAATTGGTTAATTTTTATTAATTACACATAATGTAAGCATTTAGTACAATTTATACCTAAGTAATTAAGTATAATGTGATGTTTTGATGCAACACATAACATGAGTGGTGTTTTATTGTTTAATGTTTATGTTTACTTGTTTAGTACACCGTTTTCTTAATTGTTCCATATAATTTGTTCAAAACCATTGGTTTTTCATGTAAATTATCAACATGTTTTATCTTAAATAAATAAATATTGCAGAAAATAATAGTATGCAACTATTATTGCTCTACATAAAACCTAAAATTTATGTTTATTAGTTCACAATTTAGCATACTGAGAATAAATGAGTCTAATTCCTTTGTTTTCATCACTCGTAGTGAGGCAAAATTTCAATCTGTAGGAGCAGGGTCTAAATATTAACCGATTTGTCCCAAATTTGAAATTTGACTATGTTTATACCATACGCCTGATATAAGATCAAGGGAGGAAACACTTTTCAAAAAAAGTTTTTTATGACCCACCCTAGTGTGTATGGGAGCGCCTTCCTCCGGCCGCACTTGCACACAAGCTATTTATGGCGCCACGCCAACCCGAAGATGGGCAACCGCACCACGGCACGCCGATAAGAGCAGGCGGCAGCGGGGGTTGTCGGGGGCCGCACAATTGGTTCACATGGGCCGCATCCGGCCCCTGGGCCTTAGTTTGGGGACCCCTGATTTAAGTTGCTGAGCTTTTTTTTAGGGTGTTGTTGAACTTATTTTAGGATTGAAATTGTTAAGTTTTTAGGATTTTACCCTAGGAAATAAACTGCCCCAGGGGCTGGATTAAACCGACCGGCGGCCCGGATTAGGCCCCCGAAATGGACTTTGGACATGCCTGCCCTAAAGAGCCAACAGCCTCTTAACAATGCAGATTCCCAAAGATTCTGGGGTTTCAGAGGCCCATCCAGCTACCATGGTGTGAGCCCCTAGGCCAGGGGTCCCCAAACTTATCTCGCCGAGGGCTGTTGCCTCCAGCGCTGATCGTGCTGTGGGCTGGAGCGCGCGAGAGTGCGCACCCATACACGTGCACACATGCCATTTCCAGCGCACTTCCGGGTCACCAGAACACTGGAAATAGTTTGTGCGCATGCGCCTCCCCCGGCTTGGAAGCGCGCCGGAAATGACGCTTGCGCATGCGCGCAAGCTATTTCCGACGCTCCGGGGACCTGGAAGTGGGCAGCTGCAGCGTGCTGTTAAGAGCGGGCGGCAGCAGCGGGCAGGGGGGTTGCCGGGGGCCACATAAAAGAGCCTCGTGAGCCGCATCCGGGCCCCGGGCCTTAGTTTGGGGAAGCCTGCCCTAGGCTGAATGTGTCACCCACTCCAGTGAATGGCAGGTGGTGCTCAGAAACTTTAGTGGAGATTGTGTATTGATTGAGATTGTGTATTGATCTGGTGTAGAAATGTGTTGCAGAAATTTTATTAATTGTATATAAAAGGAAGGGGAGTTAAAAGGTTGCCAACTGTTTATCAGAGAGAGAGAAACTGATGAATTTTTTTTTAAAAAAAAATGTGGCCCAAGTTAGCACATTATCTATTAAGTATGTCACCAATGTAAACATCAGAAATGTAAATGTAAAACTTCTGAATTTAGTTCCTACTAAATTGGGAGGGTTGTGCCTGTCACATTACTAATGAAACTGTAATCTGTCTATGTTTGCTTGATTTGATATCCTTAATAATACAAAGGTATACTTTAATTTAATGCTTGCTGCTTATTGCTTTAAAAGGAAGGAAGGGAAAGGAATTCACTCCCAAAAGGCTGAGTTATGTTTATCATATTTTGTGGTTCTTAGTCACCAGCCTTCCCTCCAGTTCCAGTTCAGTGCAATGCAGTTTGCTGCACACTGTCCTGTCACTGTTGCGGTAAAGGGCAGTATAAAAATACCTAACTAAACAAACCTCCAGCTGGGACTCACTTTTGGTTTTCAAGCCTGACTGTGGGGGTATATATTGCCCAGGGGGCATTTGCAGGATAGAAGGAGCAAGCTGAGAAAGGAGCTCAGTGTTCCCCTCCTGCTGGTGATTCCCTGCAAACGCTGTCATTTTGACTCTGGTGTTATGAAGGTAACACAAGGTGTGAAACCCTGGTTTTAAGGAAACACTCCTTGTTAATTTTCGATCTCCCAAAGTCATTGCATGGGGCAGAATTCTCGCTGAACTAAACAAGAGTTTTGTCTGAATAAAGACTCTAAGGTTTAGGGATAGATTCTCATGCCCTTGTCTGAAATGGAGTTGGAACAGTGTAAAAACAGGTGGGAGACCCGAATGGGGCCTGATGCCCTTGAAAGGGTTTCCTCCTAGGGACCGCTTTTTGAAAACCAGTTTCTAAATATACTGTTGCTATGGGTTGGGTAAGCTAATACCAGCCCTAAAACATTAGCAGCGAGTCAAAATAAATCCAAGCATCTAAGGAGCATCAATAAGTTAACTAAGATGATTCTGGCTCAAAATACTGGCTGGTCATGAAACTACTGTTGTGTGTTAGAAGGTCCACATTGATTCTGCAAAGTATTTAATAAAGATGAACCAGCCCCTATGCAAGGCATGTGGAAAAACTGGGCATACCTATTTAGCCAATAGTTAATACTAATCCAATAGTTGATGTTAAATGAATTTTATTTAACAAAATTTTGCTAAGTTGTGCCATAGCTGCCAGGTTTTCCCTTTTCTCACGAGGAAGCCTATTCAGCATAAGGGAAAATCCCTTAAAAAAAGGGATAACTTGGCAGCTATGAGTTGTGCTGACTGTTAAAAGTTTATGTACCCAGGTAAATCTAAAATGCTGATCAACTATACGATTCTGGAACAAAATATTGCCAATTAAAACATAATCAGCACATTTACACACACTTCTAAACAAGAGTTGCATTCTGCAATAGGACTCATGAAATCCAACTGAAATCTTAAGTGCCCACTCTCAAACTACCACTGTGTAAGCAGATGCTCCACCAAAAAAAACTCAAGCACTAGAACTTCACAAAAGCAGCTGATACTAACCATCGTGAGAAAAACACAAAAATATTTTATTCTCCAATCCCCAAAAGTTACTTGGAAGTAATCCCCACTGATTTAGTTAACTGGAAAACACGTTTAGGTTCTGGGTCCCGATCTCCACCCCCAAGGCAGCTTTAAATCTTATTTGTGTACATAACCAATTTTAATGCTCCAGATTGCAAACCACCCCACCCGAAACACACCAAATGAAAGCATAAAATTATGATAAGATTTATGACTAGGGATTTGTCAAGCGGTGGGCTATCTTTTCATTTCGAGGTGAAGGCTTTTCACTTCAGAAACAAAGCACATTCCTGAGGTCAGAGTCTTGCTTTCACTTAAGATACAGGAAGCCCACAACTTACACAGGGGTTAAATTCTTGACATGGTGCCTAAAGCCAAAATCACATAGAGTCAAAACACACTGGATGTGGGTGTGATTGCCAAAGTCTTTTCACCTGGGTGCCCACTCGCCCCCTTTCTATTTTTTTATCTGTATTTTTATTAATTAATTTAAAAAAATTATTTTAGCCAAGCGCATGAAGTTGAATGCGCACAAGTTAAATGTGCCTAAGTTGTGGGCTTACTGCATATGAAAATTTTGAAATGGTGGAAGATTGGGTTCAAAAGTGCTGGCTGATGTACATGAGAAACCACGGGAAAATTCCAGTCTTTTTTACTCCTTGGTTCTAACCACAGTTACTAATTGGATTTAAGGGGACTTACTTCCAAGTAAAGATGCAAATGACTGGACTGAAACACAGTTATGATTCACAAATCATTTGAATTTCATGGGGTTCCTTCTGTTATTCTCTGTATTACAGAAGCATGCATGAAACCCTGAACAATTTCAGGAATAAAATGAAACCATTAGGCAGCATTGCTGCAACTACAGACAACTTCTGGCAAAATGCTATACAGTCACAAAGCACCCATTACTGCAGTGAGAAACCACCCACTTGTTCTACCTGCATCCGGTATTTACTGGTGTTTTGTTTCATACATTAAAACACAACAGTTGGTAAAGAATCCTGTGTATCAGCTGGCCAAATTTATTTGCTAAAAGCCATTGGTCATCAAAACAAACAAACAAACAAATTCTATATAGAAAAGCACAAAACCTACTCTGGAATAATCAAGCTCTCTGGGTGCAGAATCGGATAGCGCTTGCACAAGAGCATTCATCATACTGACTGGAGGAGAAGGTGGGGAGGGTTGAGGAAGCTCTTGCTGCAAAGGGCTCTTTGGTTTGGAAGGCAGGCGGCCTCTTCTCCCTTTCAAACTGTCAGTGCGGACGACTGATCGAGGAGGGGAAAGGAGGAGAGAAAACAAAAAACACACACCATCAGTCTTCAGAGGCAAATTCAACAAGATGCACGTGAACATTACATGGTCAGTTTTTTGCCTAATTAATATGAGGGAAATCAAAACAGACAAGAAAGCTGTCTATCAATCTCCCTCCCTTAAATATGCAGTTTTCAGTTCACAGCAGTTACACAAATGGATATTATGTTAAACAACAACGACAACAACACTTATTGTACCAATAGTCAGTATTTACTAGCTGCTGGAGCACCATCCTGTCTATTCTGTAACATTTTATAGGCGGGGGGGGGGGCTGGAGATTACAGGCATTTTATGAGTCTTGCATGATTTAAATTTGTACATGCTTGGTTATCATGCGTAAACCACAGCACTGCTAAAAATGACGGCCTTTGCATTTGTAATTAGCACTTAAGATATAAGAGATAGGCATATAAAAAATGAAATGTAATATTGACAAATACATCTTGTAACTGACTGAAAACATGAACTAGATGGCAATTCTTGTCTCTTGAAGTATTCAGCTCAGTCTGTATTAATGATTTTAGATAAAACAAGACTGTCAACAATTAAACTGTTTTACAGAGCTATTTTTGATATGTCTGCTTAGACGTTAGTCCCATTGATTTCAGTGAGACTTACTCCCAGTTAAGTGTGCACGGGGCTGCAGCCACACACTTTCTGAGTAAATGCCACTGAACCCAACTGGGCTTACTTCTGAGAAGACAGAGTCCTGCATATTAAAGCTTCTTTATTTTACTCCTTTCCCCCCAGGAACCTGACATGGGTACATGATTCTCCTCCATTTTATCTTCACAGCAACCCTGAAAGGTAGGCTATGGCGAGAGATCGTGACTGGCCAGGATTGTGACCGGGCAAGATCAGTGATCTTAATGTTCGGGTAGGGAACTACCAGGTCCTCGTCTGACACTCTAGCCAGTGGATTTGACAAATTATTTGCTTTTCAACTGATTGAATAATATACGTAAAATTTAAGCCTCAGTATAATTATTTTAGATATCGATAGGATATATAAGTGGAGGAAAGCCGAATATTAAATTGCCATTGCCTTTGATGGGAACACATGAAAGGGCTTTTCCTGTGGTGGTGCCCCATCCGTTGAACTCTCTGCCCCAAAGGGTTCAGTTATCCTGCCTCTATTTGTGGTTCTGCTGACAACTGGTAACTGTTTTTAAAGCTTTTGATTCTGTGGATATATTGCCTGTTAGCAACTGTGTCCGTGGTCTTAAGGTTAGCCATGACTAACTTATAAGTCAGTCTACTGATTTCACTGGGTCTTCTTGGAGTATGACTTAAGGCCATACCCTTTGTGCTTCTGCCTCCGGTTTTTTTTTAGTTTTGCTAATTTGTATTTTGTTGTTGCATGTTAAGTCATAAAGTGCTCTCAGCAATTCCTTTGTGTGCGGGATGTAGTTTATTTTCTAATCAACAAACAAATAACGTATTTTCTTGGAAATGTACTTTTACAGGAAAACACCAAAACTAAACATAGCCTTAAAAAACAAAACCACACAACCAAAATCACATTGATTAAAATGTGATCTCACCATTTCAAATTAGCCCCAACATTAATCTATTAAAACTTCTACGGATAAATCTCTATATTTAATGGATAAAAAGGCTTGCAGCCCAGAAACACTATTATCAATTATGATAGCAAAAAGGATATTATCTGCTTGTTTCGTGTCTATAATGTACCTAATAATTTTGAGAAAAGGAAAGTGGCAGTATTTACATGAATTTGATGACAGTGCAATGCAATACACTTACCAGGCGATAAGCCCCATTCAACACAGTAGGGCTTTTTTCTAACTACCGGTAGGCTATGTATAGGATTGGGCTATTCAAATAGAGGTGGACAAGACCCAATGAAACAAGCACTGTGTAAAACAGCAAAGGAGAGCAAACTAAAGAATTGCTGTGGAAAACCTTCCTTTTAAAAGTTCTGCTTCTCTGCTCCCATATCTAAAGAACCTCTGAGGAATCCATGTCATTTGGAATAAGAGACCCAACATTGGTTTGTAAAGTCATTGTTACGCAACGTGCAAGAACAAGGACATTCACTGTTATTTCTAAAAATCACAATTCCTTTAGGGTCCCTCCTTTTGCACTCAAGCCGTTTTGTAGCATGAAGTGTAAGCTAATAATAGCAAACTCTTACCTTCTTTTACCATGCCGACACTGAGACACTTCTGAAATCGGCAGTATTGACATCTGTTCCGGCGGCGCTTATCCACTGGGCAATTTTTATTAGCCAGGCAAACGTATTTTGCATTTTTCTGAACTGTCCTCTAGGAAGATACAATGCAAGAAGGAGTGAGCTGGGACCTGACAAGTTGCATTTTAATTACAGTGTGAAAAGTGACAGTGCAATTCACATAATTGAATAAAATTAATTTCCTAACACACTAGCCTCCAGGAAAAACAATTTTATTAGTGTTAGCTACTGACAATGAAAATCGACGGTGGTTCAGAAGCTAGGCTCAGGAGACAGCCAACTCCTAAATGATAAAATCATATCTGAAATTACCAGGTCATCGCATCATACCTTTGGGGAATGTATTATCTGGGCTTTTAATATTCCCCTGAGAACAATTTTTACTTGGTTCATTCCCTTGATTATTACTGACCTTATTAAAATAGATTCAGAATTACCTGAAGATTGATCTCTCTCGCTATCAAGATAACTGGTTTAAATTCATCTCACTGCTTCAATTATTAGATATCAAAATAACTGGTTTAATTCATCATTGCCATAAACAAAGAATATATAAAACACAAAGAGAAGCAAATGTACAATATATAAATCTGTAAGTTAAATTATACAAGTATTACCATGGGCTCATAACAAAATTAAAAAAAAAATAGGGGGCATGATTCAACCAAAGTTAGGTACTTTTCAGTCAAATTGATTTCAGTGGAAGAGTTCAGCTGAAATCCTTTTCTCATATATATGGGTTTTAAAAGGGGTTAACTGTTTATGGTTAAACAATGTTTGCATGGAATTATTTTACTATTTTTTCATTCATTTATTTATTGCCTGCCCTTCAGTCTAAGATCCCAGGGTGGGTTGCAGCATTAAAACACAATTTAAAAAACTAAGCAACTTTCAGCCATAAAAGCAAGGTGGGTCATAAAAAACACACAAACCTCAAATATTAAGATTAAACTTGGTTTTTGTTAAATGTGAGGAAAACAGATACTGTAATGTATTCAGGCATCTAAAGTAAACTTTAAAATGAAAGGGGTATTTATTTCCTTCTAATAATATTACTTATTACTTACAACCAAGAGCTGAAAAAAGTGAAGGCTGCAATCCTGTCTGGAAGGAAGTCCCACTGACATTTGAATAAACATATAAAGGATTGCTATGTGCATGTCTTTATAGAACAGCATATTTTAAAATCTAGTAGGTGACTTTGCTATACTTGCACATTATATACTCGGTGTGGGAAATTCTTGCAATAAAGGGACCAAGTTTCAACTGTCTAAGGGAAGATTTCTGTGGTTTAGCGGAGGCTAAAATTAGGGCTTCATCAGCAAAAGTCTGATAAATATGCTGCAAATATATTATCACTAAGTAGTGACCATAATATAAAAGATGTTTCCACCAAAGGCAATAGGAAAGCAATCGATCCCTTCAGTTGATACAGGCTCTAGGAAGTTTGGAGCTCAAGGTATGGCCAATTTCTTTTGGGCATGTCCTACTGAAAGGAGCAGAAGATTACACCCACCCCTTCCTCTCAATGGACATGCAGAAGAGAACTCTCTGGCAACATGTGTCCCTTGACCCCAAGGAAAAACAGGGCAGGCTGACATTTCAGTATCAAAAAAGATACTGTATATATCACATTCATTTAACGTTTCAAGAGTACATCTCTTCTCAGTCCTATTAGAAAATACAGGTCTGTGTTTTCACCCTGAAACTGAGCCTGAGAGAGGTTGAGTGTCTCAGCTTAAGGCCACTTAGCTTAGTGAAGAGAAAACTCTTAGATGTCTTTGCCTATTTCCCTACATTGAGGTACAATCCTTTACCCGTTCACCTCACATGCCGAACATGATTTGCAGAACAGGTCAACCAACATACTTGTGAAAATATGATACACGAAACAAAGATGGTGTATAATAAAATATATAAAATGTATATAATAAAAATATAGATATATATTTTGTATAATGCATTTATGTGAGAGAGAGTATTTTCAGCACTCCAAGTATTTCAGATATATTGTCTTAGAAATCACCTGGGACTTAATTTCAAGTCAATAATAGGATTGCACTGTGAAAGTATTAGGCAATGCATTCTCTGTGGTTGACCAGGCTGCTCCATAGGTCACTTTCAACAGGGCTCCATGTCAGGCACTGGCGTTAACCTTTAGAGCCCTGACCAGTTTGGGACCCAAGGACCATAAGGAGGGCCTAATTCCAAGTGTTGTTTCCCCCCCATGCTCCAACTATCACCTGAGGCCTTGCTCCAGATCTCTTAGCACTGGTAGGAGAGACTGTTGTCAGTGAGCTTTCTCTGCTGTTGTGTCCATGCTGGGCGAGATTCGGCAGTCCTGCCATTATACCTGTCATTAGGTGGTTGGTGAAAAGGCCCTTGGCTTTATAATTAAATTATTTGCTGGCTTAGTTTTGTATTTATTCAATGGCTGTGTGCTTTTATTTTTCTGATATTTTGATTGTGTGGTTGACTTTAATTTGGGGATTTTTTTTTACTCTTACTTTCATATTGTTCCATTACTGATTTGTTAGCTATCTTGAATTTTCCCGGAAAAATCAGGTAGGGCAATTTTTTAAAAAATAAAAAATAAATGAACAATGTAAAAGCTTAAGAGCAGACACAATATTCAGCAAAAACTGGTTGCAACCAAGACCTGGCCAAAACAGGGCCAGTGGTCAGGGATCATGGGAGTTGTAGTTCCAAAACATCTGGGAGCCAAAGGTTGCCTATGCCTGACCTATGGAAAGCAACCAAGCTTGTTCCATTGGAATGTGCAGCTTGTTTTTATCCACATCCACCATGGAAGTGCCATTGCTTTCAATGGGGCCTCCTCACAAATAAGGTTGCAAACCTAAACACACATAGCAATCCTTAAACCCTACTTAATACAATGGGACTTGCACGTACACACAGATCCTGCTCTCCAAACACAAAGTGTTCGCAGGAAATTGTCTGCTAGGCGCGTATCTGCATAATGAGTCATGATTTCAGATGCATTCCTGACCACGGAATTTTGACTCCAAAATGAGGAAAAGAGCTGGGAAACCCCTCTAAATCCTTGCAAGAGGCAAACAAGGAAGGGAGGGGAGTTTTCTTATTTGTCAAATCTCTCCCCCTCCTCCAACCAGCGTTTCTGGAGAAATGGGTGCCGCAACCCAGAAAAACACAAAAAGGAGACTTGTTTAAGGCTAGTTATCTGTTTACAGCACCACACACAGATCTCGCTCTTTGAATATCTGCATTATGTACAGCAAGGTTGGGGTACTAAATCCTCGTGTTCAGATAAGTGAATTTTTGCACAACGAGCATTGGGATAGATAGCAGGCCCTGCGTGTATTGGATCCCACTGCTACTGGCTGAAGGGAAGTGGAGAGCGGAGGGCTGACATTGGCGGTCCTTACCTTGAAGAAGCCTTTGCAGCCCTCGCATGTCCGGACGCCATAGTGCTGGCAGGCAGCATTGTCCCCACACACGGCGCAGGTGCCCTCCCCTGACGAAGAGCTTCTGCTGGGTGGGGAGGGAAGACCACTGCTGCTCCCACTGCTCTCCCCCAGAAGACTGGAAGCGGCTGCATTGAGGCCCAGCGGCGAGAAGGCTAAGGCGGCTGCTCTCTTGGACAACGGGAGACCATACGGGTGGTTTTCCATGGCGGCTGGGCCAGTGGGGGGTCTATCCGATCCCATGGGCAGGCTCAAGGCAGTGGCGTCGTAGCACATGTGGGCGCCGGCAGGCGGCGTGTGGGGCGGCGAATGCTTGAAGTGGAAGAGTGGGAAGCGGCCAGGCCCCGCTTTCATCGGGGCAGCGCTCATCAGGTGGCCAGGGGCCATGCAGGTCTGTGCTGGCGGAAGAGGGGGTGGCGGCGGCGGTTCTTCCCAGGGGGCCTGGTGGGGGGGGAACCCGGGGGTGGTGGGCGTGGAGGGCGGGGACTGCTTGAAGTACATGGAGGTGTTCACAGCCATGCCTTCATCAGCAGAGGGAGGTAAGGAAGGGTGGTAGCCATGCATCCGATTGTCTTCCATCTTGACGAGGGGCCTCTGGTTTGCAGAAGAGGAGGGCGAAGAGGACTGCATTTGGTATAAGCAGGAGGGCTTGAGCTCATAATTCCCAGCATAGCCTTCCATGAAAGTGCTGAAGCTGGGCAGAGAGGTGGTGGCCGTGGCACTGATCTCAGCACCACTCAGCTCCATGGACAGCTTGGTGTAGTCAGGGTTCATGATCTCGGGATTGTACTCCGAGCCATAGGTGAAGGTCTGAGCTGCATAACTTGAGCCAGGGGGCGAAGGGCTGTACTGGGCCTGCACGCAGGGCATATCTGCAAGGGCAAAGAGGAAAGGGTCCATTAGCAATGGCTGAAGTCCCAGGTTTTCTCATCAGCACTTGTTCCCTGTTTTACTTTATTGCAAGTCCAATTAAAACACATTTCCTCCCTTCTGCTTTGGAGATGCTTTGAAATGTGACAAAATGCGAGAAATTTTCTACTTGGGAAATACTTCTGTGCAGGGGGGGGAAAGAGAGACATGCATATGACTAGTGTGCTATCTCTCAGTTCATGTATGTTTCAGGCAATGAAAGATACACAAGTCCAATGGGGCTTACTCCAAAGTAACTGGATATAGCATTGCACCCTGAAAGGTTTTCCACATAAGGAGTTCCTCACTTTGTGGCAGCCCCTGGAATGAATGCGGGAATTGCACATCCCATAACGTGCAAAAGTTAACACTGGCTTTCAGTCAGCTGGATCAAGTGAGCAGAGTTACTTAAGAGTTTTCCAATGATATAACGACAGATTCCAGCTCTCCAACCCCTTGACCGTTTAAATTTCAGTTATTTTTAATATATCAATCAAGAAGCAAAAGAAGAACTAATAGGCTCTGAACAATTAGGTCCTAATACCCAAGCTGGGAGGGGGCAGGGGAGAAATCAAAACATCAAGGCATTACAAAAAGAGAGAAAAATGAAAATGTTTGTCAGCGGTATACAAAGGAAGAACATATACTAGACATAAATGGTTATTGCTGTTGAATCTGCATATTGATATTTTTTATAATTTGAAGCTTGTTATTGTGAAGGTAAATCAAACTAGCTTTAGCACCAGCAACAATGCTATGATAGCACTGTAAATGCCCATACAAGAATCTGAATAAAATATAATAAATATACCATTTTATTTTTTGTTATTTTCATTGATACTTTAATGAAACTGAAACTGTGAAAAAGATTAAACATATGCAATAAAATGTTAAATCATCAAGTTTAGTAGTCTTTGAGGACTAAAAGAGACCTTTTGGTAAAAGGGAAGAACATACTGTATATTGCATATCTATTATGCATGACAGAAGATTTAGGCTGCTTGTTTATTTCAAAATAAATGTAAAAGAACCAAACAAACCCACAATTCTCATAAGGGCTTCCCCCATTTAAATAGTAGCTCCTCTTTCTTAATTTGTAAAACAACTTCTTGCTTTCATTTCAATTTTTCCATTAAAATCCATAAATAAATTTACAATAAGTAGTTGGAATCCTAGAAAACAGAGCAGGCTCTGCTTAGCTTTGCAAATGTTCTGGCAGTTTTACTGTTGCCTCACTACATTATAAGGAAAGTTGCCCTATAAACAGCAATTTAATATT
This sequence comes from Zootoca vivipara, assembly GCF_965207765.1. Classification (NCBI taxonomy): domain Eukaryota; kingdom Metazoa; phylum Chordata; class Lepidosauria; order Squamata; family Lacertidae; genus Zootoca; species Zootoca vivipara. The sequence goes on along the minus strand of NC_142595.1, from coordinate 4,232,728 downwards.
TAACATTCATGTTTATAGTAAAATATGCTTTGCAGATTTTAACTACTGGGATTTGCAAAGAAGGAGAACTCAGGCTGCAACCCTTAAGCGCCACTGCAAAAAAGCGAGGCTTACTTCCAATAAAAAATGCACACAGGAGCGTTCTACCTTCTTTCTGACTGAAAACTACTCCAAAGAAAACTCCCGACTTTAAATTCTGTGCTTCACATTTAATTTTTATATACAGCGTATATTAGAGGAGAAGAGGCTCAGAGACCTCTCTCAAAGTTTTCTTTCCTTTCTTTCGGAAAACGCCCTCTTTCACCTCCAGACCAAGACCGCACACGGACGAGAAGACCCTGAGCAACATCCATTCCTTGGCTAGGGACCTTTTCGGCAGCGCGGTGGGGGCTACACCTTGGGCAGGCAGGAAAGCCCCCTTCACCCGCCCTGCGGCCCCCATTCCGGGAGAGGGGCGGTTTCGAGAAGAAAGCAAAGGTCGCTGCTTGACATTTGGGCGCGCGGAGGAGCCGGGCTCGAAAAGGGAAGCGGGCTCCTCGGGAGTCCCCGGCGCGCTCCTCCAGGAGGGAGCGGCGTGCATCGGGGGCGCCTGTGGCCTGGCTCTTCGCCGTTACCTGGACGGTGACTTGCTGGCCGAATGGTGCGGACAGCAGAGGCGGCTGGCGGGGGCGGCGCTCGCTCGTCGGCGTCGGGCTCGCGGGCGGAGCAGGGGCTCCCCGGAGAGGGCTCTTCCGACCTGGGCTCTGCAACACGGAGACAACGGAGTCGGCGGAGGCAATGGGCAGGCGGACGCCGCGCCACAGCAGGATAGGAAGGGGTCTGGGAGGAGCCCGGGGAGCCCTCGAAGGGGACACCCAGTCGGCAGCACGGTCCACCCCCCGTCTCTACCAGATGCGCTTTTATTCACGGGAAACCTGCCGCAAGGCTCCCCCGATCTTGCAGCCCAGGCTGCTCTGGACGGAGCCACACCCACCCCAATTTCTGGCCACGGGCAGCGGGGTGTGTGTGTTGGAAAGCCCTGGGGCCAAGTGCGCCCCTGCCCGCCCTTCGAGTAGAGTCGGCATGGGGGGGGGAGGTCGAGACAGGGGGTTTCCCCTCGCCCCTGCCCCCCCCCGCGTCAGTGGCCAAAGCAAAGCGCCCCCGGAGCGCCAGGCAGCCTCCTCAACTGTTTGCCACCCCTCACCCCCCGCCCCCGCTGGCTGCTGGGCGAAGGCGAGAGGGGCGCAACCTTTGCTCGCATTCGTCTCCTCGAGGAGGCGCGCCCTTCTAGGGCGGCATCCTGCCCTCGGGGATGCGACGCCGCGCGGGCACTAAGCGGCCTCCCTGCTATGCCCGGAGAAGGTCCATTCTGTCCCAACAACCCCGTAGAGGGTGCGGAGGGCTCTCTTCCTCAGAAGAGGTCCGGCCTGAAGCTTCATTTTGCTCCCCTTTCTCCTTCCGCTGGTAGCGCAGGGCCGGCACCAACTTTCAACCAAGTTAAAACTGAGCTCCGCGCAGCCGGGCACACAGCTTTCCCTGCTGGCGCCCGGAGCAGTCACACGTCGGTCCTTTCTGAACCGCCTCCGGCCGCCTTGGGGTGGGAGCAGCCGGGCCCGATCCCAGCGCCAGATTCGCTTCCACCTTCTCAGCACCAGAGACGCATTGGGGGACCCACCCAACTCTTTGGCTCAGGCTGCCCACCCATCAGCTGAAGACCAGGGTTCGAGGGGTCGGCTGGGCTGCCCCGGCTCGACGTCTCTCTCCCTTGCTGGTCTCAAAGTCCCGGGCCCCCTGGAGACTCTTGTCTCTCAAGCACGCGGCCCCCCTCCTCGCTGCCACAAGGGTCCTTTCTTCCCAAGGACGCGCTGCGCGAAGTACTGGCGTCCCCCAAGCACCATGGACCATCGTGCTCTCAGCCGTCGCCACCAGCCTTCCACCCGGGTTCCTAAGTGGGCAAAGGACGGGCTGGCACCCTTGCCAAGCTGAACAGGCGAGGGGGGCTGCCGAACCCCTTCCCTCTTTCCTGGTTAGCCAGAGGTATGGCAAGGGAGAAGGATGGGCCGGCAAGGAGAAAGCAAACTTTCGCAAGAAGGAAGCGAAGAAAATCCCAGGAGTTTGTTGAGCCCCTGCCCTCCGGGGGATCACCAAATTACTGTCCGACGGGGTCTCAAAGGACTTGAACATGGCAAGTGAACCAGGAGCCGTTCCGTAAAGAGCGCTAAATCCAAGTCGCAGCCCTCCGACGCGCCTTTTTAAAAGTGAAGCGACCCAGTCCCACCTGTGGAAACCCTTCCTTCGGAGTCCCCCACTGCTGGGGAGTCCTCTGCCTGGACACTTTCCCCAAAAAACCATCATCCTTCTTACTTTCAAGTTAGACACTGTCCATTAGAAAAGCCCCTTCTTCGCCGGGCATCCGCCTCCTTCCCCCAAGCAGCGTCCATCCCCTCTCGCCCCGCTGTTCCCTGAAGGAGGGGGCATCGCCGCACCCCGGACGAGGGGGCACTCTACAGGTGCTCAGAGGCCAGGCGAAGACACCCGCCCCCGCCCCTCGGCAAGTCCACCTCGACCCAAGAGAGTCCGGGTGGACGCCTGCCACTGGCCTCGGGCTAGCCGGGAAAGGCACCCGGCACGCGGCTGCCAGGGGCGCTTCGCCGGAGCGCAGGATCCGCCCAACAACCTGCTTCCGATGGACTGTCTGAAGCAAGGGGCACGTGGAGGATGCCTTGTCCCGACTAGCCTAACATCGAGGGCAGATCTCGACCCGGCATTAGGAAGGGTCTCTCTCCCCTTTACTTCAGAAGCTGCCTGGCCTGCTTCCCCACGATCGCATAGCCCCAGCCAAACCGGTTGGGTTCCAAGGAGGGACCCGCGGAGTAGATCCTCGCCGGCTCTGCGCGCGGGCCGAAAGTGCTGCCGCTCCCCGCGCGAAACTCCAGCCTGTCTCTTTCCGCGCCCCAAACCAGGGGCCTCTCCCCGCACTCCGCTCTCTCCCGCTGCCCCCGGGGCTCCGCGCCCCCCACCTCCTCTCGGCCTCTGGCCCCCCGCGCGCCACACAGCCCACCCGAAGGACCCCGAAGGCCTCCTCCCCACCCCCCGCGAGGAAGCTCCGCTGCCCCAGACCAGGACAGGTCGCCGCCCTCCGTCCCGCCCGGCCGGCCGAGCCCCGCGCGCGCCATCCCCATGACAACGCCAAGCGCCGCCGGCCGGAGCGGGAAGAAGCCGGCGCAGGGAGCGGCGGGCGCAACCCGGAGCCGCCGCTTGCCCGGGCGCCCCGCGAAGCTAAGCGTCTCGGCGCGAGAAGAAAAGCCCCCAAACTTTGCGCAAGTGTCTCGGCTAGCAAGGGCGCCTCGCCTCGCCTACGTACTCGGGCGCTGTGGCGGTTCCGTCTTTACATGCAGTTTGTCCCGCGCCTTGTTCCCCGAGAAGCCGCAGCAGGTGGGCGCTGTCGTGAGGCGCGGCCGGGCAGGGAGCCCGCGGATCCGGCGAAGCGGCAGTCCGGGGGGGATGCGCCGCCCCGAGGCATGGGGCGCGGGCGAGCCGGAGCGCGGAGCGGGCGCGGCGGAGCGAGGCGCCTCGGGCTCGGAAAGGCCGCCTTGGCGAGCCGCGCGGCGCGGCGCTCCGAGCCCGTCCCCGTCGGTCGGCAGCGAAGGCGGCTCCGGCTCCGGCTCGGGCTCCGCAGCGCGCGCGCCACCTCTCCCTCTCGCCGCTCTCCCTGCGCGCCGCGCGTCATTTATGCGAGAGGAGCCCTAGCGGCCTCTTCATACAGCGGCTGGAATGCGAGACGTCAATCGTGACGCCATGGGAGCCTGACGCGCCTGACCCCCGCCCCCTCCCGCGGCGTGGGGACGCGCACACACGTGTGCGGGCGACCCGGACCCGGCTCTGGGGCCAGAGGAGCCGCAAGAAGGGGCGCGCAGGTCGGGGCCAAGCCGGAGCCGGCAGGCAACTACGGAGCCCTTCACGGGGCAATTGAGCACAGGTGGTCCGAGGACGTGGGAAACAATGGCTGGCTGGCTGGCTATACTGTATAGTGGAAGTGCCAGAACGAGCTCACACAGATACGCATCATCGATATCTGTTGCAACAGCTCAGTACATAACAATATCTATGGCTCCTAAATATTATACATATAGATTTTTTTAAATGATATGTATGTGTGTGTCATATTTGAGAGGTGATGACATTGCAATTCAAATGGTGCGCGCGCGCCTTGTAGTTGTGTGTGTGTGGGAGTTACCTAGGTCCCCCAATATTTTATATCCCCTGGTGTATGTATATTTGTATATTTCACACACACACACACACACAGAGAGAGAGAGAGAGATCGTAATTGCACTTCCAAGTCTAATAATAATAATAATAATAATAATAATAATAATAATAATATTTATTGATTGTACCTACCCATCTGACTGGGTGGCTACCAACAAAATATTACAAACACAATAAGGCTGCCTTCTTCTAAAACTTGTGTAGGCATTTAGCTCTTTGACATCTGACGGGAGGGCGTTGCGCAGGGTGGGTGCCACTACCGAGAAGGCCCTCTGCCTGGTTCTCTGTAGCTTCGCTTCTGGCATTGAGGGAACCGCCACAAGGCCCTGGAGCTGGACCTCAGTGTCCGGGCTGAATGATGGGGGTGCGGACGCCCATTCAGGTATACAACAGGGGCGGGTACTGTTTAGATATAGATAGTGGAAGGGCAAGAACGGGTCGCTCCCTGAACTGCTGGGCGACCTTCCGGGCTCCAACAATATTCACTGGGGCACCTTTAGCCGCCCCATCATTTTTGCTGCAACGTCCAGCTTCCTTGAGCCGGGCCCCTTGCCTTTGCTTCTGCTCAGGCCAACGTGGCCCTGGCCGCCTCTCCAACTCTCACGGTCCTGGTAACAGTAACGCGGAGAAGGAGGCGCGGACTTCTACGCGAAGCGAGCGAGACGGCGGAAAGCATCCAGAATGCCCGGCCAGGTGAAAGGAGGACGGGTACTTTCCCTTTTGCTCCGCCCGGGTAGATTGGCCACGCTGCCCTCTTGCTGCTGAGGAGCAGGAAACCTTGCGGAATCCCGGAAGAGAATCGAGACTGGCACACGCGTCCACACCTTTCCGAGGAAGGGCTGCCCTGTCAACAAAGTGTTCCTGCATGTTGTGGGAGAGAGTGTTGACCCGAGGCGAGGAAGGGGAGAGGCGCTGGAAAAACCCTTTTGCGCGCGAAAATACTTGGTGTGCGAGACTCCCCCCCGCCCCACGGCCATTGTTTAGGCAGGTTAAGTCTAGTTGCTTGAACGTGTGAGTGAGTGGTGATTGTTCTCCCGGCAAACTTGTACAGGACCAGGCTGTGTTGTGCATTTGCCCGTGCACTTCCTTGCGCACCTGTTTCTCAGCTGCTTCGCCCAGCAGACCGGGGGCAGCTCCCTTCCGTGCATAGCAGCTCCATCGCGCGGCGCGGCGCATCGCAGAGACGGAAACGGAGCTCGCCAGCGCGAAGCCCTCGCCCCGCGCCCCTCCCCGCTTTTACTCTTCCCTTCCACCGAGGGAGCCCCCTCTCGGAGCCAATGGGCGCGGAGACGTCAGCGCGCGGCCCCGGCCCTCGTGACCCTGCGCCCAATCCGAGCCCCGGACGCGGCCGGCTCCCGGCCAGGCGGGGCGGGGCCGAGAGGAGGCTTGACGCAGAGGAAGGCGCGTGATTGACGCAAACGGCGAGTCTAAATTTAGCCCCCGCGGGGCCGGTTGCGCGCGGCAGAGACGGGGGCGCGCCGGGCGGGTCCCGAGGCGCCGGGGGACGGCTGCGCTCCGGCTTGGCCGCGGTGGGCGGGCGCTTGGCTGCTCGCGCCCGCGCGCAAAGGAAAGCTATTTCGGGAGAGGAGCGCGGCCGGACGAGCCAAAGATAGCGCGGGCGGGAAGTATTTTTAGCGCGGCGCCTCCGCTGCTGCTGCCGCGCGCCGCCCGCCGCTTTTCCGGGGCGGGGAGAGGAAAATGCCGAGCCGGAGCCTCTGCCACCGGGACGGGCTCTTGCCGCTCTTCGCAGGGCAGGCGGGGGAGGGGGCGAGAGCCGGAGCAGGGATTCCCCGCTTGGGCGGGGGAGGGTGGAGACGGCAGGGGCTGCCCCGGGCCGAGCCTGACGCAATGGCGAGCAGCCGAGGGCGGGCGGACGGGGATCTCCCTGCCGGGGCGGGGACTCCGCGAGGAGCAGCGAATCTTGGTGCCGCTCATTGCCCGGAGGGGGCTACTGCAAGGAAAAGAGACTTGCAGCCCGGCGAAGCCCAGAAATCTGGAGCGGGACCAAACAATCTCCTGGAAGTGGCCTCCGGGCACTTGCTCGGGCACATCTGGGTGCAGCGCTGGAACAGCTGATCCGCAATCGGTGGAGACGCGGGTGCGGAGATGAGAATGTGCCGTGGCGCGCACGTGAACGCAGAAGAACAGAAGTCATGGGGGATTTGCTCCCAAATAAACACCCGTAGAATTGCAGCCCTACCTGTGTGTTTACTCGGAAGTAAGCCCCACACTGACTTCTCTTGGATTTGCTATCAGGTAAGTGTGTACACCATAATTCAAAAGCATCAATTCTTCGGCGATCAGCCTTCTTTATGGTCCAGCTCTCACTTCCATACATCACTACTGGGAAAACCATAGCTTTAACTATACGGACCTTTGTCGGCAAGGTGATGTCTCTGCTTTTTAAGATGCTGTCTAGGTTTCTTAAGGAAATTTCTTAAGGAAATCAGCCCTGAGTGCTCCCTGGAAGGACAGATCGTGAAGCTGAGGCTCCAATACTTTGGCCACCTCATGAGAAGAGAAGAATCCTTGGAAAAGACCCTGATGTTGGGAAAGATGGAGGGCACAAGGAGAAGGGGACGACAGAGGACAAGATGGTTGGACAGTGTTCTCGAAGCTACGAACATGAGTTTGACCAAACTACGGGAGGCAGTGCAAGACAGGAGTGCCTGGCGTGCTATGGTCCATGGGGTCACGAAGAGTCGGACACGACTAAACGACTAAACAACAACAAAGTGTGTACAGGATTGTAGCTCTAGGGCAGAATTCTATACAGTATGGTATTTACTTGAAAGTAAGTCCCCACGAGTTCAGTAGGACTTGTTTACTTGTTGCAAGTGACTGAATGGTTTTTCTCAGGTCCTTGCTGCAAACCAAACAGTGCTCTCATATACTGTGCCGACAGTCCTGGAGAAGAAAAGCAAAATGTGTGAATACACCTTTAACATGCTAATAGTGAAATATGCACATGTATGCATTTAAAAATGCAGGGTCCAGTTGCATTGGTGTGTGTGTGTGCAGTCCATACGCAGAAGTCCATATGCATCACAGGAATCTTTGTTACATTTCATAAGGGATTCCAGCAGGGATGTTTGCTTTTTAGACCCCTTGCAGCTGATAAAAGTTGCAAATGGGTTTCTTCTCTGTTTGCACATGCAAAAAGATGCAGAAGAGAAAAGAGAAAAGATGCAGCTGGTCATAGGGGTCAGGCTTTTGCTTATGCATCCTGGAAGCCTTTCGGCAGATGCAGACATGCATTTCTTTCATTTATTTAAAAGCAATCTTCTGATCTGATAGATGACCAGATAAGTTCCACGAGCCAGTGGAGCAAAAGCTGTAATTCTTTATCTACGGTGGGGGTTTTGGGGGGCGGGCGGTTCTTTCTTATGACCATGTAAAATAGAATATTGTTGCCATTTTTCAGATGGGCACACCACACACACACTCCCCCCCCCAACACATTTGTTCCCTGGTGGCTCCGGGGGCCAGTGACTCCCTGCTGCCCTCTACTGCTGGACATCATAGTAGCTGCAGTAAATGCAAAGTTTGTATTTCCCCCAGGGGTGCCATGGCTGGAAGGTTCCTTGGTGTTAATCTTTGGCTATTTTTTCTGCAGGCCCAGAAGAGACACTACTCCCCAAACCTCTGTCGCTGATTGCCAGCCACACTCTGAATGAAAGGCAAGTTGGAGGGCTAGGAGAAGTCATGTGGGAGCAGGGCCCGTTCTCCTTCAAAGGGATGAGTGAGCAAAGGGAACTGGGGCTGCAATAAGGGTGGGGTTGCCTAACCTGAGTGGTCCTGTGCAGGGGGGGGGCAGGGGCAGCTCAAACACCCCCATGCTCCCTGGGCATTAAGTAGGTGTGGGTGCCTAACTTGAGTGTGGGCCCATCATAGAACTTGGGTAGAGGGGAAGGGCAGGAAATTAATTGCTTAAATGTTGCAGCCTTGACCACCCCCCTTTTTTACTTTGTCTTTTATAGGGTTGAGTGCTGATACTGAAAATCCATGCTGAGCCCTGACACAAATTAAGCCCAAGCAACAATGAGGAAATGTAACAGGGGTAAGACCAAGGAATGGGCTTGCAACTAGACGCATTATACCTTAAAAGGAAATGTCATCATAGTAGCAGTAATAGAGATATTTATTTATATCCCACCTTTTTCCCTGACAGGGATTCCAGGCAGCTTACAGATAAAAGTAAGAAGAGCTAAAAACAAAGAAAAAAACAATAATTAAAAAAACAATTAAACATTGTCAGAATCAAAAGTATATATTATGTAGATAGATAAAAATATATTAAAACCATACAGATAATCACAATAACAACAGCATAGCACCAACACTTTCATTAAAAGCCATCAGTTCTCCAAAGAATGTATTTACCTGCCGGCAGAAGGTCAACAAGGAGGGAGCCAGTTTAGCTTCTCTAAACTCTGCAGGTGGCGCTGTGGGTTAAACCACAGAGCCTAGGGCTTGTCGATCAGAAGGTCGGTGGTTCGAATCCCTGCGACGGGGTGAGCTCCCATTGCTCAGTCCCAGCCCCTGCCAACCTAGCAGTTTGAAAGCACGTCAAAGTGCAAGTAGATAAATAGGTACTGCTACAGTGGGAAGGTAAACGGCGTTTCCGTGTGCTGCTCTGGTTTGCCAGAAGTGGTTTAGTCATGCTGGCCACATGACCTGGAAGCTGTACGCCGGCTCCCTCTGCCAATAACGCGGATGAGCACCACAGCCCTAGAGTCGGTCACGACTGGACCTAATGGTCAGGGGTCCCTTTCCCCTTACATTTAGGGAGGGAGAATCATTCAAATAATTGCACTGCTAGCAACATTTTCAGATTTGAGAGTTAAATCAGCTTTAATTTTTTTGTCTGTGCTGTTTATATACCACCCATTGACCAAGGTCTTGTGGGCAGTTAGCGAAAACCAACAAAGCACAAATACACGTTAACAGAAATATTAATATACATTGAATGGCCCTTGCATCTTCACCAAAGTTGGTGTTGTCCTGGCCGTCCAGGAATTGCGACTCTGCCAAAGGCAGAGGTAAGTTGTTACTGGACAAATCCTCGAGGGCTTTCAGTTTTTCCTCCTTCTACTGCAAATGTAAAACAGCTCCTAATGAAAATAGAAAGCAAACTAGTATGCAATCTAAATTTATTTTCCTGTCCAAACTCAAATCTTAGAAGATTTCAGACCCCCCCCTCTCTCTCACTCTCTCACACACACACACACACACACACACACACAATATGAGAGGTGTTTCCTAAGCTGCATGAAAACACACTTAGGCTAAAGATGGTTATGTTTTGAGCATGAGTGAAGCTTTTAATTATAAAGTCCCCCTGCTGTTAATACTTGAGCTGAGGTTACAGCATACTGATATTTCTGTGAGAAAGTAGCTGAAGGTAAACCGGGTCACTTTGGTAAACTTAAGGTCAGGTTACTATGCAGTTTATCTGATCTTTGAAAAGTGTTCACAATTCAGCACTAAAGCTGTTGGTGGTTGTGCCATCCAGAGACCGTATGACACAGAACTGCCTTGGTCACCAGTTTGTGGGCTCAGATCAAAATGCTGATGGTCTTCTTTAAAGGCCTAAACTGTACTGGACACACTCTGCCTCCCGCAAAAAACTAAAATAGTCCAAGTAACATACAAAGAGCCAGACATTGCCCTTTCCAAACAGGGCACCCCATTCCTGAGCCCCACGATTCTCCAGAACTCTGTGAGACTCTGGGGGCTTCTTGTCAGCAGCCTGACTTAAATTAGGTGATTGTATCTGTACTTCCCCATAATGTTTGACAGCTTTAAAAGATGTGAGGTGTCACCTTTTGTATAGAGTTTTCTCTTTGACTTCTTCAGCTTCTTGTTCCATAGTTTCAAACACTGTTCCGCGGGAAATTGCTATCTCATATAGCTATAGCATGTGTAATGCTAGTTAATGCATAAAGCGATTAAGACTACAGAGTTGTATTGCTAGACACAGCTAGGTCATGCCCCTCACCTGGAAGGAAGGGAGTCAAGTTTCCTCCTTTGGTCATTATCTTTCACCATGTGAACGAACAGATAAAGTTTGTGCCTCAGTCTGAACTTGCCTGCTATATGTTCAGACCACGTACTTAGAGCTCTTTCACTATATTTTGTACCCCATTATTTTTCCCTGTGTTTATGTGCTGCTGCATGGATAAATGCATGAACCCGACTTTTGGAACTTTGTAAGTAAAGCATTTTAAAACTTCCTAAGGTGTGTGGTCTGTTTAGTGCTAAGAGGGGTAGAAATGGGGAAGCTCTGGTAGCGACTCAGAACGAGGTGTTTAAAAGGTTTAACAGGCTATATGCTGCTGCTGGTGACTTTTCAATCTCTGCTGGGGGCTGTCTATTGCTGGAGAGCATGTTTAGCCCCACACTTTAGATCTAGGGATCCAGACAATTCTTTTATTAATTACTCCACAGGTATGATCTACATCTACCGTATGAATCTATTCCCCCCACATGCTCATCTGATCCAGCAATTCCCAAGCTCACCCAGATAATGCTGTTTGCTGTCAAAATCTTTTGCTTCTCTTTCAACCATACTGTATTCTATAAATTTCAGAGACAAACCCCTGGGGTTTTGTGTGATGTTCATTATCAGTTCTTCAAACATGATTAAACGTCTGCTTCCTTGCTCACATTATTATAACTGGGTTCAGCAAGAAGCTGCTTAAATTGGAGCATGTTACTTACAAACTGTGCATCTTGACAGACTATATAGTCTTCATGAGTGACACAGATTTTGAAGCAATCACTTTGTGTAGGGGGACCAGATGAGGTTGCCCTCTCCTTGCCCCTCCCCTTATTTCTTCTTTCCTTGGAAACCTTGGCCTAATGATTCAGAGATAACCCTCCCATTAGAGGCTATGGTTGGGGGACTCATGATCGCCTCTCCAGTCTGCTCATGGATGGGACGGCTGCCCTGGTGTCAGTGGCCCCTCAGGATTCTGCACCCCTTATATCAGTTTGGAACACTGGGTGGTCATAATAGCAATTTCTCTAAATCCAAATATTTGTCAGTATAATCCCCAACACCTGTATCTGAACTGGTCTTTAAGTGTCACAATTACTTGGGTGTCAATGCAGAAAAATTAGGGGGTGGGGGTGGTGGGCCCTTATCCTGAATTACCTTGCCCCCACCCATTTTCAAAGGAAAATTGAAAAAGACACCAAGTCATGGTCCAAACTCAACCTCTTCCTCTTGGATATGTTTACTTCACTGAAGATGGCAGTCCTGCTCAAGCTCTTGTCCTCGCTTGTTCCTGTGGCTTGAACAATCAGGGTGGGAAACTCTGATAAATTGATTCGGATGAATTTCCCACATATCCAACGCTTATGATTCTTTTCAGAGTAAGCATTTATTATCCTCGCTCTGCAATGATCTGCTTAAGCCTTGGGCTGACTTGGTGGCCTTTAATTGGAATGGCACCTTGACCCAGACAGTTTCCCTCTTCCCCATAGCTGCCAAGTCTCCCGTATTCCCCGGGAAACATCCGTTTTTCCAGCTGTTCCCAGCTGAAAAAAACAGATTTTTTTGTTTTCCCCCGGTTTATTCTGGCGTGGCGGCCATTTTGGAACTGGGCGGAGCATGCTCAGAAGCGACTTTTGATGCAGCTCTGCCCAGTTCCAAAATGGCTGCAGTGCGACTTCTGGCGCGGCGGCCATTTTGGAACTGGGAAAGCAGCATCAAAAGTCGCTTCTGAGCATGCTCCGCCCAGTTCCAAAATGGCGGCAGCGCTACTTCCGGCCTGCTACTTCCGGTCCGGTCCCTTATTTCTCAGACAGCAGCTTGGCAGGTATGCTCTTCCCACAAAAAATGGAAGGAGGTTGAGAACTCCTCTTTTTTGGGGGGGTGGAATTCTCAGAGGAAGCTTGCTCATCTCATCTCTCTTGTGCTTCCCTCCTTACTATGTCACCCCCCTTTCTGTTGTCAATGTAGAGAGCCACTTGGAAGAATCTTAAAACACAGGGGAAATTGTTCTTGTTTCTATCATGATAACATTCCCTTTTCAGAAGAGCAACTCAAAGGCAAGTTGGAGGACCCTCTGTGAACTGGTTGTCTATATATTGGATTCATTGCTTTTTCTCAAACGGGACAGTCTGGTCGCTGCCTGATTCAGCTGCCACTTTGGCAAGTAAGCAGCATGTAAATAAGTAAAGTGTGAACAATGGACTCAAAAAATGCACAGGGTGGTAGGATCCTCGCAGGAAGATGTTGGGACCACCTTTTAAAATATCCTGCCTCAGAATTCTACACATGTCCCCATTTGAGATCCAAGAGATTCATGTTAGCACCACCTGTGACGTTGCAAGATATCCCGGGGTCTTCTCGTCATCAGATTGTGCAGTGGAGCTGCTCAGGCGGCAAAATGTCTTGGGGGGTGGCTCCAATAAATTAAGTTGCACCACTGTTGTGAAGTAAGAATTCAATATAAAGGTCAGACAGAAACCAGAGCCCTTGTTTACAAAATACACTCTGCTGACAGGGGAATTGTGCGTTCTGTCCCCACCGCCACCCCCAAGTCTACACACTGCCTTTCCTCCACAGAAAAGTGGCGCTGGAGCAGAGCCAGATGAAGTGGTCTTCACAAAGGTATGACATCTAAACTGCTGCTTCCACCAGAGAAGCTATTTTTCAATACTAGCACAACGAGGAAGATTTGCCAAAAACACTCTCTGCAGACAAAGCCCGAAAGCAGTTTGTTTCACCCTTTCTTTGGTGCTTCTGTGAATGAATTGAGCACCCATGCATGTGCCCAGCAAAGCACTCGAGGCAGAGCCAAACATACTTTAAGGATAAAGCGACTGGAGAACCAGAGTGCTGCTTTCTCAAAGGCAGTTGCTAGGGAAGATTAAAGATCTCTCCAGGGAACTGCATGCTGTCATCAGCTCAAAGCTCTCACAGAAGCTGAGCTTCTTATGTTCACTGCAATAAAAGCAACAGCACACAGGACATCGTCTTGCCATGAGAGGTTTTGTCAAACAGCCCAAGGCCGGAGAAAGTCAGCAGCCGAAGCCGATTCAGAAGAGCTTTTCTCCAGTCCCAACTGTTGTCCTTATACCCAATAGAAAACACTTATTTGGTAATAGTATAAAATTTAACAAATTATATTATAAAATCATGTTAAATAATAGGAAATGTTTATTTTATTGTCCTATTTATTCTAGGGCCATAGTCATGGTTAAGTGAAGTCAACTGAATTGCATCCCACCTTTACAATGAGAAACCAGGAGGGGATTCAGGTAGTTAGAAGATGGTTCAACAGATTGGCAGTGTGGAAGCAATAAGTTTGAAGATGGTTTCTGTCGAATTTGGGGTAGAAAAGAAATGGGGTAGAAATGGGTTATTTTGAATTAGTTAGATGACAGGTATTGTGCATTTTTCTTCCATAGACTTTGCTGGGGTAGATTTTCCAGAAAGATTTATCCAATTATTTTGGCTTGTATCCAGCTAGGTTCTACTCAAGAGTAGATGAATGGAAATTAATGGACCTAAGTTAGTCATGCCATTAATTTTGGTGGGTTGGCTTTGAGTAGGTTTAACATCCATTAAAATCCATTGTATTTTGGGGAAATGGGTCAGTTGGTTGTACTCGTACCCATGAGTTGTGCTTGCAATTTTTATTTAAAAGGCACTTTGTTGGCCAGAGTAATCAATGGACTTGTTGGGGCTACTGTTGCTAAGCAGTACTTCTGGCCAGTCTGGGACAAACAGAAGCAGGATTCTCACATCCCAAGGTTCAGCCTTCAGTTTGCAGTTCAGGTAGAAGTTAAGTATGAAAGGAGGTGGGGAAAGCAAATCACAGGAGATAAATACAAATAGTTTGAGAAGAATAGGGAGAGGGAAAGGAAAATGATAACAGAGGTGCACAGCAACTGGATTCTATTTTTTATTGAAAAAAATATTTTTATTGCTTTTATATGTGGATAAACTGTAGCAAAACATAGCATGAAGCGGGGACCAGGTGTACAAGCAAAAAACAGGACGTACAGTGGACCCTCGGGTTGCGAACGTGATCCATGTGGGTTGCGATTTGGCACTTCTGCACATGCGCAAAGTGCGATTTAGTGCTTCTGCGCATGCGTGAGCGCCGAAACCCGGAAGTAACCCGTTCCAGTACTTCCAGGTTTGGTGCTGTGCGCAACCCGAAAACATACAACCTGAAGCGTCTGTAACCCAAGGTATGACTGTATACCAAATTTTCACACATTAATGTTCAAAATGTGTTTGTGCTTTATAGGGAGTCACATGCCGTGTATATAAATCCAAAGCACTATCAACAACAAAGTAAGGAGACTTTCAGATTCTTGTGTCAAGAGGCCCATATGTGGAGGCAAGCCAGAGAAAGGCCCAACCTTCCTTGATTTGTTTATGGAACAAACCTTTGCCATGTGGCATAAAATACATCAGGTGTCTTTAGTCCTTTTAGTGTTCTCAGTTGGTGGGTTATCTTTCCCCCAGCTGCTATTTTCTACATATTCCTATGCCATAATGTTAATGTCCGTTGAGGTTTTCCATATTTGGGCAATTGATGGATGGGCTGCATTGAGGAGAAAGATGTGCAGTTCTTTAAATTTAATGTCGTATTAGGAATTAAGATTTCTGGAAGAAATATCAACAACCTTAGGTATGCAGATGACACAACCTTGATGGCAGAAAGTGAGGCGGAATTAAAGAACCTTTTAATGAGGGTGAAAGAGCGCAAAATATGGTCTGAAGCTCAACATCAAAAAACCCAAGATCATGGCCACTGGTCCCATTACCTCCTGGCAAATAGAAGGGGAAGAAATGGAGGCAGTGAGAGATTTTACTTTCTTGGGCTCCTTGATCACTGCAGATGGTGACAGCAGTCACGAAATTAGAAGACGCCTGCTTCTTGGGAGAAAAGCAATGACAAACCTAGACAGCATCTTAAAAAGCAGAGACATCACCTTGCCTACAAAGGTCCGTATAGCTAAAGCTATGGTTTTCCCAGTAGTGATGTATGGAAGTGAGAGCTGGACCATAAAGAAGGCTGATCGCCGAAGAATTGATGCTTTTGAATTATGGTGCTGGAGGAGATGCTTGAGAGTCCCATGGACTGCAAGAAGATCAAACTTATCCATTCTGAAGGAAATCAGCCCTGAGTGCTCTCTGGAATGACAGATCCTGAAGCTGAGGCTCCAATACTTTGGCCACCTCATGAGAAGAGAAGAATCATTGGAAAAGACCCTGATGCTGGGAAAGATTGAGGGCACAAGGAGAAGGGGACGACAGAGGACGGGATGGTTGGACAGTGTTCTCGAAGCTACGAACATGAGTTTGACCAAACTGTGGGAGGCAGTGCAAGACAGGAGTTCCTGGCGTGCTCTGGTCCATGGGGTCGCGAAGAGCCGGACACGACTAAACGACTAAACAACAAAATTAGGATCCACAATTATAGGTAAGAGTAGCCACTAAGGAGTACATTCAATGTATTCCTTTAGTATATTAGCAGTCTCTTGCTGTACAGTTTCCCAGAACAGAGTTACTAGGCAAGACCCCAATTTTGCCAACAAGCCAGTGAAATCTCTGATGTTACACGAGGAAGTTGCACAGGTGTCCCACCCTACCTGTGCCAAAGCTTAATTGTACTCTCTCTAACGTATGTTGGCAGAGGGTCATATCCAGCTCTGCTGTTCTGCTATCTCAGAAGACTTTGGCTTGCACAGTGACACTTTCGCCACCCCTCCTCTCCTTAGCAGCCTCAAAATCAGCTCCAGAAGGCTGGAACATCACCTGGGGAAGATTTTGAGGGTGTAAAAAGGAGAGAAGAGGAAACTTCATTGTGTGATTGGAAATTAGTGCATGCAGTGTTGGATGCAACCCACAGGCTGGGAAGTTTTGAATTCCCACATCTTAACTGATGACTACCAGCTATTGTGATTAATAGGTAAAAGGTAAAGGACCCCCAGACGGTTAAGTCCAGTCAAAGGCGGCTATGGGGTTGCGGTGCTCATCTCGCTTTCAGGCCAAGGGAGCCAGTCATTGTCCACAGACAGCTTTCTGGGTCATGTGGCCAGCATGACTAAACCACTTCTGCTGCAACGGAACACTGTAATAGAAACCAGGGCACACGGAAAAGCTGTTTACAGCAGTACCTATTCATCTACTTGCACTGGTGTGCTTTCAGACTGCTAAGTTGGCAGGAGCTGGGACAGAGCAACGGGAGCTCACCCAGTCGCGGGGATTCAAACCGCCGACCTTCTGATCTGCAAGCCCAAGAGGCTCAGTGGTTTAGACCACAGCACCACCTGCATCCCTATTAGTGATTAATAAAAAAATTCCTTCAGTAGCACCTGAAGTGTGCATGCACACGAAAGCTCATACCAAAATAAAAACTTAGTTGGTCTTTAAGGTGCTACTGAAGGATTTTTTTTTAATTTTGTTTCGACTCAGACCAACACGGCTACCTCCCTGTAACTAGTGATTAATAAATTGATGATGATAACAGTGATGGTAAGTCTCAAATCAGCCTTTAATTTGATAACCCAGGGCAGAAGTTGTCAATCTTTTTGAGTCCACAACTCCCTTGACCAACTGCATTCTTTCTGTGGCTCCCTTGGAGCGAAATGTGCTCTGAGTCTCAGGAGCACAGTTATGTCTCCCCTTGCCTGCCGAGCTGTCCGCCCCCCACCTGTTTTTGGGAGACCCTTGTGGAGGGTTCCCTCAGCCTTTACTCCTCTCCCTTTTCCTCGGGAATCCTTGCCCGCTTGCTTACTTACTCTGAGGCCACCTCAGCTCTCGGCAACCAGCTCTCAGCTCCCCTAGCCAGCCCCAGAGGCTGCTTTCGCCTGGAGAAGTTGTAGCCAGGGCCACTACAGAAAAACAGCTGTGCAAGCCTTTGGGTGGCAGAGACACGAAAGGGCACCAGAGGAGGGAGGGAAGGAAAGAGGGACAGAGACCAGTGTTGCCCACAGCACACCTGACCACCATTCAAGACGCCCCAGGGTGCCACGGCACACTGGTTGAAAACCACTCACCTAGGGGATGGTGGCAGAACAACCAAAAGAGTGCATCAACTGATAAAAGTCTTTTTTAATCTCACGGAACAATTACAGTTGGAAAGTAGAATGGAAATCAGATGTTGTGTAGGAGGTCCTCTGTCAAATTCTGTTGAAACTGCTAGGGGAATTGGTGTTGTAGTCTAGCTCCCCTTGTTCCCTGATTTAACTCTCTGGAACGTCATATACCGAAAACTTGCAGAAGTCAGGATGCCTCCAGACTCATCTTTGTGAAAGATGCAGTTTTTCTCTCAAACACAGTTAGGCCTGAAACATATATTAGAGGAATGTTCTAACCTTTACGTATAAGAATGAAGCTCTTGCAATTAGTTCTGGTAAGACTAAGGGATTTTTTTTGCTTATTCTTAAAAAGTAATGAAAGATAATTGGCTCTTTTGATGGCTACCTACGTGTTTTAAACTTTTTATTATTTTATCGTTTGGTATTATATTTTTATATTGTTGTAAACTGCTGTGGTATATCTTTATGATACAGTGGTATATACTGTAAATATTTTTTTAACAAATATATCTACAAATCCCTGAAGAGGATGCAGAGGGAGTTTGGCCTACATGCAGTAGCATAGTCCTGCTGTGGAAGACTATCGATAGGGGTATTTTTGACTACAGTGGAATCTGGTTATGTACCATCCTCCTTACGAATTCTTTGGGTAACGAGCTCCGCTAACCCAGAAGTAGATGCCCCTTGTTGCGAACTTTGTCCTGGGGTGTGAGTGGAAGTCGCGCGCTGGCGGAGGCCCCATTAGCGAAAGCGCGCCTCATGCTAAGAATAGTTCCAGCTTAAGAACGGACCTCTGGAACGAATTAAGTTCGTAACCGGAGGTACCACTGTATTGCAGAAATAACTGGACAAATGATAGGGCTCAAGTTGAGAGCCCAGCCTTGTTATCACTATTAATAAGGAGCTACTTCACAAAGAGGGACGCGGGTGGCGCTGTGGGTTAAAGCACTGAGCCTAGGGCTTGCCGATCAGAAGGTCGGCGGTTCGAATCCCCGCGACGGGGTGAGCTCCCATTGCTCGGTCCCAGCTCCTGCCAACCTAGCAGTTCGAAAGCACGTCAAAGTGCAAGTAGATAAATAGGTACCGCTACAGCGGGAAGGTAAACTGCGTTTCCGTGTGCTGCTCTGGTTTGCCAGAAGCGGCTTTGTCATGACCTGGAAGCTGTACGCCGGCTCCCTTGGCCAATAACATGAGATGAGCGCCGCAACCCCAGAGTCGGTCATGACTGGACCTAATGGTCAGGGGTCCCTTTACCTTTACTTCACAAAGAATGTATTGGGATGCTCTTGGGTGCAGCAAGGATGAAGGTAGATAAGCATTGGAAAGATGGAGAGGAACTTTCCACTAAACAGTAGATAGAACATTATTTTAGCTGAAAAACCTGCACACCAAATTAGGCAAGGGATTTCGGGGGGGGGGGAATGATTTATTCATGACAACATGGTATCCATTTATTGTTTATGCTCCATTTATTGTTTAGCCCATCAAAGATTTATCACTATGTAGTTTGCCTAATTCTTGGAGCAAGTTTTGGCAGGTGTTTTTTTTTCTGAATGAAGAAGACAATTGTTAAGATTTTTGTAGTGTAAGACATGAAGAAAATGTACCAGCAGTTCCAAGAAAATTGGTAAAACATTATAGGAATATAAAGTGATAGCTCTCATCTTGGTTTATTGCTGTTTACAGTTTGTTAATAGCAATGTTTTGTGGGATAAATCAGCCTCATATAATCTCCTCCCCCATTAATCCCCCCCTTTCTTTTTTTATCATTACATACATCTCATATCAGTAACATTTATATTACATCACCTCTCCCCTCCCCTCCTGGGCTTCCCCCAACTTCCATTTCTGGTTTGTTTTCCCCTTATTACATACTGCTGTTTCCTACAAGTCCGCTAAATTATTTCTTTATTATTTTAAATGTTCTTTGTTGGTAAATATATGAATGTTTATTTAAATCCTGCCATCAAGTCAATATTCTTCCTTTGTTTCTGCAAGTACGGTATATTATAAATGGTTCCCTGTCATTTTTGCCAGTTTTGCATAGTTCATCAATTTCTTTTGCCATTGTTCTTTAGTTGGTATCTCTCCAGTCTTCCACTTTTGTGCTATCAGAATTCTTGCCGCCGTAGTAGCATACATAAATAATGTCCTCTTCTCTTTCAGCAGATCTTGACCTAAAATGCCTAACAGGAAGGCTTCTGGTTGTTTAACAAATGTTATTTTCAACATTTTCTTCAATTCATTATATATCATTTCCCAATACAGTTTTACAATTTTGCAATCCCACCACATAAGGTAAAAGGTACTTTCAGCCTCACACCTCCAACACTCTTTCTTTTCATTTTTATACATTTTTGCCAATTTGACCGGTGATATGTACCATCTATACATCATCTTCATGTAAATAATAATAATAATAATAATAATAATAATAATAATAATAATAATAATACTTATACCTCGCCCATCTGGCTGGGTTTCCCCAGCCACTCTGGGCGGCTTCCAGCAGAAATATTAAAATACAATAATTTATTAAACATTAAAAGCTTCCCTAAACAGGGCTGCCTTCAGATGTCCTCTAAAAGTCTCTCTCAACAATATACAATCTGTAAATTTCAAATTTACTTTCCACAATTTTATCCAATCTTCAAATTGTATACCGTGGCCTATATCTTGTGCCCATTTAATTATTACCAATTTTACTTCTTCATTGTTAGTTTCCCACTCCAAAAGGATATTGTATGCCTTTTTTAAATAATTTTGAATTTTCTTCTATCACTTCCTTTTGGAATTTGGAAACCGAATATGAAAAAAACTTTCTTATTGTCCTCTTTAAAGATATCTTTTAGCTGTCTATTCTTCATATTTTTTTGCTTCATATTCTTTAAATTTTAATTTTCCTTATTGTTCTACCAATAAGTCTCTATATGTTGGCCATTCTCCCCTTTTTCCCACTGTTTTAAGTGACAGTGCCTCAATAGGTGAAAACCACCACGGTGTCTTAGGTTCTAAAAAATCTTTATACTTTTCCCACACTCTGAACAGTGATCTCCTTATTACAGTATATGATTGTGAAATGTATGTATTTTTGTTTTTCCATACCATAGATAAGCATGCCATCCAAACCTATTGTCATGTCCTTCCAATTCTGTTATTTCCTCCCTATCTAACTTGATCCAATCCCGGATCCATATTAGGGATGCAGCTTCATGGTACAATTTTAAGTCTGGAAGTGAGAATCCGCCTCTTTCCTTCACATCTTCTTCCCGCGCTGCAGCTGGTTCCCCTTTGTGTTCCGCTGGTCTCTGCCGGTTGCCGCGAGCAGTGAGGGGCAACCGGCAGAGACCAGCGGAACACTAGCGCGGGAAGAAGGGGGGTGGTAACGGAGGAACGGATTCGTTCCTTCCTCCGCTTTCCCCCCTGCCACCTGTCCGATCCCTGCTGTGTGACAGGCGGGGTGGGGGGAAAGCAGGTGAGGCGGTGGTGGTGGGTGCTTCTCCCCCCTGCCACCTCGCCACGCACAGCCGGCATGGGACGCAGCTTTGGAGACCCCCGAAGCCGCGTCCCATGCCGGGGAAGGCAGGCGGCGGGAGGGAAGGCAGTGCTTCTCCCCGCCGCCTCGCCTGCTTTTCCCCCACCCCACCTGTCACACAGCGGGGATCGGACAGGCGGCGGGGAAAGCGGAGGAAGGAACGGATCCGTTCCTCCGCTTCTCCCCCCCTCTTCCCGTGCTAGTGTTCCGCATGGGACGCAGCTTCGGAGGTCGAATCCGTTGCTCCTGCCAACCTAGCAGTTCGAAAGCATGTCAAAGTGCAAGTAGATAAATAGGTACCGCTACAGTGGGAAGGTAAACCGTGTTTCCATGTGCTGCTCTGGTTTGCCAGAAGCGGCTTAGTCATGCTGGCAACATGACCTGGAAGCTGTACGCCGGCTCCCTCGGCCAATAACGTGAGATGAGCGCCGCAACCCCAGAGTCGGTCACGACTGGACCTAATGGTCAGGGGTCCCTTTACCTTTACAAGGTCTGTTCAGGAATTATCTATAAGGGCCAGAAAATATACAAAATTCAGCTGAGGTGTGTACTTTGCCCAAAGGCAAGTTTATGTCTATTGACTGGTAAATGTACACAGTACACCCTCTTCATTGAAGGATTATGTGTATGTTCTCCATGAGGCCTGGTGAATGTGCACAATGGCTGGCTGTTATGCACATTAACCACTCAACTTATATTCCACTTAACACACACAGGTTTAGACTAGTGTCTATTGTGAGTAGTAATGGCAACTTCTCTCTCAAAAATGTATAGCATTATCATTCAAAAATGAATAATAGAACACTATGTAGATTATCATCATCATTACAGTTCTTGAAGCCCCAGAGAAATTGCATAGCTCCTTGTATAAACAAAACTGTTTTCCTTTTTCCTATGAAAGCTGTTCTTCCAGCCTAACCCTTCAAGTCTGCATCAAAGAACGACATATTTCTAATGTATTGCGTCACAAAGAGCCATTCTGTCTACCAGGAACAATCACATGGAAGCAGCTTTTCTGTTCTAAAATGAAATGCCAAAATTGGGTTGAATAGCCTTTCTGCAGCCACAGTAGAATGTACCGCCTCACAATTGTACAATGATCCACAATATTAAGTGCTGATAGCTATTTAAAAATGCTTGCAGGGGGGAAAAACAGCTTTCTCTCCACACCTCCATGTAGATATATTCCAAAATACAGTTATTATGGGAACAGGTTAAAAGTGAGATAAGCCAGTGTGGTGTAGTGGTTAAGAGCGGTAGACTCATAATCTGGGGAACCGGGTTCGTGTCTCCGCTCCTCCACATGCAACTGCTGAGTGACCTTGGGCTAGTCACACTTCTCTGAAGTCTCTCAGCCTCACAGAGTGTTTGTTGTGGGGGAGGAAGGGAAAGGAGAATGTTAGCCGCTTTGAGACTCCTTAGGGTAGTGATAAAGCGGGATATCAAATCCAAACTCCTCCTCCTCTTCCTCCTCTTCCTCCTCCTCCTCCTCTTCCTCCTCCTCCTCCTCCTCCTCTTCTTCTTCTTCTTCCTCTTCCTCTTCCTCTTCCTCTTCCTCTTCTTCTTCCTCCTCCTCCTCCTCCTCCTCCTCCTCCTCCAACAGAAACTTTGCCTCTTCCAAAATACTGTTTGCTGGGTATACTGGCAAAAGAGAGAGCCTGAACAGTCTGTCTCAAATGTGTCATTTTATTCGTGCTGGGTAAAGGGATGGGGGAGACTTACATTTAACAATTAGCAGTCTAATCAGTCTATCTCAGCAAATAGCAAGTATATCCATATCCCCACTCCTGGGATTACTAACATACTGTTGCAATATGAATGGAAGGAAAGGAGTGGTTCACACATGGCATTTCATCACTTGATGGCTGCAGCACCACTTGATGGTTTGCATATATGGATGTTCCATCCCCAGATAAATTCAGCACAGACCAAACTGCTTAACATGGAAGTATGCACCTAGGCCAGGGGTCAGCAAACTTTTTCAGCAGGGGGCTGGTCCACTGTCCCTAAGACCTTCTGGGGGGCGGACTATATTTTTTGGGGAAAATGAACAAATTCCTATGCCCCACAAATAACCCATAGATCCATTTTTTTTTTAAAAAGCACACTTTCTACTCATCTAAAAACACCAGGCAGGCCCCACAAATAACCCAAAGATGCATTTGAAATAAAAGGACACATTCTATTCATGTAAAAACACGCTGATTCCTGGACCATCCGTGGGCTGGATTTAGAAGGTGATTGGGCCGGATCCGGCCCCTGGGCTTCAGTTTGCTTACTCATGACCTATGGCATAGTAATTTTGATTCCAGTTACTGCGCCCATGCAGCAAGAGGAGTGTGCCGTTAATCTTTTCCGGTAAGTGGGTATTTTAATTAATTAAAATATTTAATAAAGATTGGGGAAACAGGTCATTGACCCATGATGGGCATGATGGCCTGTCATCATCCTATAGATGCAGAATTTTCAGTTTTCAGGGTAGGTATGGTATCTGACATAACATCTGTTTTGCAGCAGCTACATTCCCAGTAAAAGGTAAAGGTACCCCTGGCCGTTGGGTCCAGTCGTGGATGACTCTGGGGTTGCGCGCTCATCTCGCTTTACTATCTGAGGGAGCCGGCGTTTGGCCACAGACAGCTTCTGGGTCATGTGGCCAGCATGACTAAGCCGTTTCTGGCGAAGCAGAGCAGCGCACGGAAACGCTGCTTTTGAACTGCTACATTGGCAGGAGCAGGGACCAAACAACGGGAGCTCACCCCGTCACAGGGATTCGAACCACCAACCTTCTGATCGGCAAGCCCTAGGCTCTGTGGTTTAGACCAGTATATGTCCCCTATTATGGCTCAGAGGCTTCTAGGATCAACAGGTGAACACCTTTGGTCTGGTTCCAAGTGGAGCTCATCCCTTTTGGACAGCCCCAACTTGTCCCAATGCGCTGCCCAGTGTCAACGAATGCCAAATACCACTCATGCAGGGATTTAAGTCTCAGTGAATTAATGACAAAGGTAATCATAGCAATGTCATTTTCTGATGATGTGGGGGAATAAGAATCAGATATCAAGGTTTCTCCACTTTTCACCCAGACTCTTAACATGAGAATGAGGAAATCCCAGCGTGTGGAATAATGCAAATGCTTTTGAAACACACTCATTCTGCATTGCATAAGGGACCTTCCTTGGAAATTTGCTGCGAGGTGAGAGATCTGCCTTTTGGGGATGGCTCTTTCCACCTGCCTTGCCCCAACCTCTGGCTCTGGGAATCTTTATGAGGAAGCTTCTTCCTGAACGGTGAGGAGAACTGGGTGGAAGGCGCGGAAATTTAAGAACTACCTTTAATAGAGGACTCCACATTCTATATTCGATTTGTGTTTTTTGTAGCTGCTTTTGGGTTTTATTTGGATTAGTCTTCTATATCTTATTGCTTTAATAAAAAATTCACATGCAGAACTGTGAGGAGAACTTGCGGCCTGTTGTGGCCACAAGTTGTGGTGGCATAAATGGGTTGCTAATTGACCTAAAGTTACTAATTGACCTAACAGTCAATAATGGTGAGCCTGTGCTCACTTTTTATAATTTTTAAAATGAATTGTTAATGGTTGAATTAGTAATTCTACAATTGAATATGATATTGTAGTTTATTATGTATTACAATTCTGTTTCTGTAGAGTCTCTATTTTCTGTAAACTGCTTTGGGTACAAATTTTGGATTTGTGGAAAAGGCAACGCATATATATAAATTGAAAATAAATTATTTTATTACTAGGTAAACTAGAGGCCACATAAGCAATTACACTTTCTTTTCTTGTTGTCTGTCCATTTTATAGTTTTTAAAAAAATAACTTTTCACTAGTTAGATCAACTCTATTTTCTAAGTTTCATCAAATGATAAATGCTTTAGCTAGTGGGGGGGAACCCTTTTTGAATTGGATAGAAAATTTTGAAATACAATTTTATTTCAGGCTGAATGGTTGAGTATTTTCAGCCATCTAAAAATTGATCTACTGCCACTTTAAAAAAAGAGACAGCAACAGCCCAAACCAACCAACTGGGGCTGTTTCAAAGGGACTAAGTATATCCTTGTCTTTATCTTTGATACGGTAATTACATTTTCTCAATTTGTAAGCTCTTTAAGCTGTGGTAGGGATTGTATAATAGGCACAAGTGAGCTAAAAATACATTTCATATTTAACTGCCTAATAACCGGCAACTGAGAGAAACAGGAGCCAAATATGAAAACAGGAAGTTCCCCTCTACAAGCTGCATTTTCCTGATAGGTAGGATCTCTTAAAGCCTTTGCTAAAATAATAACCCCCTTCAAGTTTTAAATAAAAGCAGAGTTGTTGGCCATTGTTTAGAGCTCTGCGTAGTTGAAAAGCAATGACCGTATTATATTAAGAGGAGCTTAACTGAGTCCTGGGAACAGGCACTAAATTTAGCACCTTTATTTGCAACAGTAAAAGGCTTCAGTTTTAAATTCCGTTTTGACTCAGTAATTCAGTGCTGGTCTGCATGTAGCAAAGTGACCCCGATTCCAAATCTAACTTGAGTCTGAAATGATGGGATGACTTTTGTTAGTTTGGGCCCTGCTAGGCCTTCGCTATCCACTCCTCCAAGCTGTTTGTTCCGGTTTAGAGCTAAAGAGCGCGTTTTCCCTGGGAAAGGAGCAGGGCAAGGCAGAAACTTCTGACCCGTGCCTAGGAAGCATGGGACAAGCGGCAGTGTCAATTTTGGTGTAAGCTGCTTGGAACTTTCTGCAAGGAGAAACTCACTAAGACCTGGACGGAAAGTGAAAAAAGCGTGCTTAGCACAAAAGGGGAGGGAGGAGGCAAGGACTTGGCAGTGAACGCGGACGCAGAGTGGGACTGCAGAGCAGAAGAGAGAAGCGGCTTTGGGTCCAGGGTTGGGAAAGGGAAAGGCAGCTTGTACGAGGTGAGAAGAGGAAGCTGCATGGAGTTAATGGTGGGGGAACAGGAGTGCGGAGGGAGCGGCCAGCCCCTGGCACCACTATTCCGGTAGGGTGCCATCACCGTGCCACGCCCCCACAGGTGGCTCATCACATCCCCAGAACGGGCGCCACACCCCTGTGGGCGGCGTGCCACACCCTTGTGGGTGGCATACCACATCCCCCGGATGCGCACCACGCCCCCCGTGGGCGGTGTGCCACGCCCCTGGGAGGTGCGTCATGCCCCTGGGGGTGCCAGCCATGCCCCCTGCTCTCCGCCCCCTGTAGTGGAGCATGCAGCTTCGTCACTGGGAATGGCAGGGATGCAGCCCTGAGTAACCTCATATAATACAAGTCCGCTCACCTCTCTTGGTGCAGTGGCGTTCCCCGACGGTGGAATTCAAACAGCAGTGCCCTTCCCGATAGGTGGAGTGGGCATATGCCCCCGCTGCCTATCAGGAGCTGGATCTTATCCTGCACTCTACATTGGCGAATGGGGATGCAGGCTGGGACGTGGGCTGTGCCAGGGGGCGGAGCCAAGAGAGCCGACAGTGGGCCTCCCTCAGATCCGCCCCTTGCCCGTTTAAGCAGCCCACACCTGGGGCACAGCCTGTTTGTTCCTGTGCTGGGTTTCTCCCCCATTCCACCCACCCACGGCTTACACTGATAGGCAATGACTTTCTGTGGCTACAGTGGTCACCGTTCTTTAAGGGGCCGGGTAGGAATTTGCCCACCAGCAAATTGGCACTGACCTGGTGGTTTTGCCTATCTCATAGCAATTTGTCTGATAAGGAGGGTCATACGGACTATAGAGATGAGGTGGAGCGGCTGACAGAGTGGTGCAGAGTTAATAACTTGCTCATAAATACAAAGAAAAAGGAGCTTGTGGTGGACTTTAGGAGATAGAAGAACGAGGTCCAGCCACTTTTGATTGACGGAATTTGTGTGGAGAGGGTAACAACGTTTATATTTCTAGGCATTGAGTTACAGGAGGATCTGTCCTGGAGTGTTAATACAAGGGGGCTTGTGAAGAAGGCGCAGCAGAGACTGTATTTTTTGAGAATTTTAAGGAAAAACCATCTTCCACAAAAGCTGCTGCTTGCCTTCTATCATTGTGCCATACAGAGCGTGCTCACGTACGGTTTATGTGTGTGGTACGGAAGCTGTACTTCTCAGGATAGAGCAGGGCTGTGTAGAATTATTAAAACAGCAGAGAGCATTATTGGCTGCTCGCTCACCACCTTAGAACAAATCTACACCACCAGGTGCCATAGAAAAGCACTAGACATATCAAGAGATCCAATGCACCCTGGTCACCATTTGTTTCAGCTCCTGCCATTGGGACGGAGATATAGAACTATGCAGGCAAGAACGAGCCGTCTCAGAAACAGTTTCTTCTCTAGAGCGATTTTGGCCTTAAATGGAAAGCCTGGACTTTGAAGTCATCTTATTTTATTTGTTATTTGTATTATATTTACTGTTTTTAATTAGGTTTTGTAATTTTGGATTATGCGGAATGCTTTATCTGAGTGGATGTAGCAACTGAGTAATTTCGTTGTTCCCGCAAGGGGACAATGACAATAAAGATATCTTATCTTATCTTTGTCACAACTGGTTGAGCATTGGGGCAATCCCTTGTTTTGGATGGAGGGGAGGTTGTAGTCCCCACCTGCCCCTCCAAATGCTGGGGTATCCATTAAAGGGATCCGGGGTAGTGGCCATGCCCGTGTGCCCAGGGGGGCCAGAGCGAAAGGCACTCCCCCAGATGGCTGTCCCTGCGGGGGTCACCCTATTTGATGTAAGTCTTGGGAATATCCATTTGGGTTGACCACGCGGCACTTCCGGCGGGTGGGCCAGAAGTATTTTGATTGCCCCATGCCCAGCCCAAACCTCTTTCATCTGTATTCAATAAACTGGTGGCCTGCTTTTACCCCAAACCAGTCTTATTGGTCTCTTATTTATATGGGTTGGGGTATGGGAAGTCTGGTGCCTGATCCTGCAACAGTTCTGCCAAGGGGAGTAGCACTATTACCTATGTGGTGACCCCAGGGGTAGCTGGCTTATTGCGAATCTATGGGCTGGAAGTTATTGTCCATTTTCAAGCACACACTGCCTGGGCTTTTTGTCCTTGGGCTGCTCCTTTACCAACTGCACTGGTAGTTAGATGGAGGGGGGCTCTCAGCCAGAACTGTACTCCGGTGTGGTGGAGGGGGCCCTGAGTGTGGTTTCTTCTCCCTCTGGTCTCAGCAATTTACGTTTGAAAAATAAAATCTGATATTCTCAAGTTTCCAGTTTAGCCAACTGCTAAGAATAATCCTTTGTTGTAAGCCACTTATGCTTCAATCTTTTTCATGTTTCTACACTGTTCTAAATTTGTTCCCAGGTAAACGTGCCGAGGCTTGCAATTTCTGTCATCCAGAGTTGTTCTCATGTAATCGTGTTTTGTAAAATGATCATAAACAAACTTGAAAACACAGAGCTCTACATTCGGCACAAAGCAAAGATGTATGGGACCTTCGAGAACGCTTTGGGCTTCCTGGTTTGATTATTTGTGTGGCACCAGGGCTTGGGGTGAATCACTTGCTTCTTTTCTGCTAAAAAGGCCAATTGCAACTTTATCAAAATCTGCAATTTTCAGAGGATTCAGGCTGAATGAATGACTGCTAGTATTCACTATTCAGTTTGGTTTGGTTTTTTGCTAGTGAAAATCACAGTAAGGTAAATGCCTTACTGTGGGGGAATGCCATTCTGTAGATTTCCTCAGGTGCCAACATGTATTGGGTTGGCCCTGTGGCACAATCATCATAAAAGGTAAAGGTAAAGGGACCCCTAACCATTAGGTCCAGTCGTGACCGACTCTGGGGTTGCGGCGCTCATCTCACGTTATTGGCTGTGGGAGCCGGTGTACAGCTTCCAGGTCATGTGGCCAGCATGACAAAGCCACTTCTGGCGAACCAGAGCAGCGCACAGAAACGCCGTTTACCTTCCTACCTATTTATCTACTTGCACTTTGACACGCTTTCGAACTGCTAGGTGGGCAGGAGCAGCAATGGGAGCTCACCCTGTTGCGGGGATTCGAACCACCGACCTTCTCATCGGCAAGCCCTAGGCTCAGTGGTTTAACCCACAGCGCCACCCGCATCCCACAAATCGCAGTACAAGTTGGCAATAACAATAATATGAATGGATGGACGTGATATTAAAAATGACAATTGACCAGCAAGATTCTTTACAAAATGAAAGAGTTTGAAGTGGACATTTAAAATTATAGCCCAGAGGTGACTGGGATTTATATGAAGCTTAATTATTTTTAGCTACTGCACATTGAAATTAAGATATTTGGCACTACAGTTTGTCTCTAAAGCAGAAAACGGATGTGTTTTACATTTCCTTGAACAAGAAATTCATGACACACTATGTGAAACCAGGAATGAACCTTGGAATGAGACATATTCCCCTAAGGAAGACTTGTTGTGTCTGAATAGGTTAGTTCCACTGTGTTAGTTCTAA
This sequence comes from Zootoca vivipara, assembly GCF_965207765.1. NCBI lineage: Eukaryota > Metazoa > Chordata > Lepidosauria > Squamata > Lacertidae > Zootoca > Zootoca vivipara. Next base: position 4,203,417 of record NC_142595.1, on the reverse strand, counting down.
AAGTGTGATTTTTACCTGGTACTATATAGGATATTTACTTGAAAGGATATTTTAACCCTCTTGTGGCCAGGCAGACTTGTATATACGCCCTCTCTAAAGCACTTTAATATGGGAGCAAACCTAGTTATAAAATGAGGCCAAATAGTAATAATTTGGGAGAACAAATAAGGAGGATTCCCCTTCATGTGACAATTTAAAAATAATTCAGCAACAGCAGTTTCATTTTTTATTTACTTATCTCTCCACGTAGCTTGTACCATGTGGAACAAACCTTAAGAATGGATAGGATCTGTAAATTAGCTAGCTGTCAGAACCCAGCACCTCTGCTTTCTGTGCTATATTTTCAGAGAGTTAATGCAGCATAAGTTGCTAAAAGTGTGTAATGGGAAGTTCCTGATTCAAATACGGTATCACCTCAAGCACCCATCCAGTTGCCTTAAGCAACCCATTGTTCTGCCTGCCTTCGCTCCCCATTTAAGGCATGAGCATCATACCTGCCAAGTTCCGGCCTGAGAAATAAGGGACTGGACTGGAAGTAGCAAACTGGAAGTAGCGCTGCCGCCATTTTGGAACTGGGCGGAGCATGCTCAGAAGCGACTTTTGATGCTGCTCTGCCCTGTTCCAAAATGGCCGCCACACCAGAAGTCGCGCTGCAGCCATTTTGGAACTGGGCAAAGCAGCATCAAAAGTCGCTTCTGAGCATGTCCCGCCCAGTTCCAAAAGGTCCGCCGTGCCAGAGTAAACCGGGAAAAAACAAAAAAAATCCGTTTTTTCGGCTGGGGACAGCTGGAAAAATGGGGGTTTCCCGGGGAATACGGGAGACTTGGCAGCTATGATGAGCATAGCAATACTGGATTGTTACAGGACTGTTGTAGGACTTATGGGGGTAATAAGTGTGGCACACCTGAAATGCGCTGCGTAACTGCTAACTGTTGTCTTCAGACAGCATACCCCCACCCCCACCCCACCCCCGGAATCCTGCATATTCCATCAATATAAGCTTGTTCTCTGCCCTGATCCTGGTTTTATTCCCAAGGTGAGATCTGTGTCTAGAGTTCTGTGCCCAGGTGGTTTTGCCTTCCCTCTGAGCACCTCCTTCTTGTTCTCAAGAGCATATATGTACGGTATATGACACACCCTGGATTTCAGTCATGCCCTGCATTTTTCTTTGGACCCAACAGGGAAATTTAGGAAATCCGAGTCCCTCTTTGTGGCATTTTTGGGGCCTTCCAAAGGTATAAATGTGTCTACAGCCACAATTTCTTGATGTGCAAGTCTGCTCCCTCTGGAATGACTGCTCACTCTTTCAGGGAGTAGCAGCAACAACAGACAACACGGTGATGTTGGCGAAACAATGAAAAGGTAAACCACCGTGAGGTGCAAATATATGTATAAACAACATTCACATATACAAGGAGATTCAAAAATGTGTGCAAAATCTCATACCCGAAGTCATAAAAGTCCAGTATAACGTGCAATAATAAAGTCCGACAATAAAGTGCTATGATGTATTATGTGTTCTTATCTCTTCCCATATGTTCTTATCTCATCCACTCGGGGGTCGCATAACTAGTTAGCATGCCAGAGTCTCGTTCGTTATCGGAATTAACCAGACAAATCGCTCCACCAACTAAGAACGGCCATGCACCACCACCCACAGAAGTTAGTTATACACACATTTTTGCACACATTTTTGAATCTCCTTGTATACGTGAAGGTTGTTTATACATATATTTGCACCTCACGGTGGTTTACCTTTTCATTGTTTCACTCTTTCAGGGAAGCAGCTGCCACAGCTGCTTGTAAGTGTAGTTTTCCTATCATAGATATTTTCTGGGCATCCACTTGGGCCTCAGCACACACTTTTGTAAAACACTGCTGAATAGATTTACTTTCATCAGCTGATGGAGCCTTTGGCAAAAAGCTTCTCCAGAGGGTTTCTGCTGCAAGAGGTGAAGGCAGAGGAAACCCAATCAGGTCTGAAGGAGGCTCCTCTGATGATATATCTACGAGGAATGTCTTCTGTCCCTATCTGGCAAAAATGGAAATTGTACTTAATGAGAATTTCCGTTTGAAGATAGGGACAGAAGGCACCGCTCCTTTCTCTGTGTTTTCCCCTTCTGGAGTGAGATTGCTGATGCAGGACTTCTGCTGCTGTCTTACATATTGCACACATTACTTAGAGTCCTGGTGTATGCCCAGTTTTGTTTTGTCTAGGCCAGGCCTCCTTCTTTGCTATTTCTCTGGTTTGAAGTTGTTGTTTTCATCTGGTTGGCAGCCAGGTTCTGCGGACATTGGATTTGGGATCGAGGAGTTGTCTTCGTTCTGCCAGTCAGTCTGGAGGGCAGGAGCTGAACCATTTCTGAAGATCCTGCCCCTCATAGCCAGTGGGAGGAATCATCCTCACTAGGAATGCCCTCCACCCCTGTTTTCAAATAAAATTCCCAATCCCCCCCCCAATCATATGTTTCTGTTTCCTTAAGAATTCCTATTAGCGGATTGTATATATAGACCAGGAAGCAGAAAAAAGGAGAATTTGTATTTTGAACAAGATATAGTCCATTCTCTCTCTCTCTCTCTCTCTCTCTCTCTCTCTCTCTCTCTCTCTCTCTCTCTCTCTCTCCCTCCCTCCCTCCCTCCCTCCCTCCCTCCCTCCCTCCCTCTCCAATCTTTCATTATGATACCTGGGAACTGTCCATAGGCTTTTGGAAGTTACACGAAGGCTTCGTGTACGTTCCTTTTTAAAGTGTGTACATTTTGTTTTTACCGCCGCAGACCTCTTCATTATGAAGTGCATCGATTCTCACACGTTATAGACTGAGGAACAAAAATCTCAACAAATATTTCATCACTGATGCTCATGAAATATTAGCAATACAGGCAGCTCCCTGTTTGCACTCTTATCTACTTGCACACGACTGCTCACATGGACAGTGCCAGGAACCTGGAAGTGGAACGCAGAAGTAGGGGGCACCCTGTAGAATCCTGGCTCACGAGGAGACCCTCCCCAGAGCAGCCCAAAGAGGGTGTCCTTTTCAGGCTCCGGGGAGGGTCTCCTCATGAGCTGGAGGTGGAGTGGGGGCATTGTTGAGTCTGCTCAGCTGACAGACGGGGAAGCCTGTATCATAGAACTGTAGAGTTGGAAGGGATCCTGAGGATCATCTAGCCCAACCCCCTGCAATGTCATATGAGCACAGTCTCCCAGAAAGTAAAGTAAAGGTAAAGGGACCCCTGACCATTAGGTCCAGTCGTGACCGACTCTGGGGTTGCGGCGCTCATCTCGCATTATTGGCCGAGGGAGCCGGCGTACATCTTCCAGGTCATGTGGCCAGCATGACAAAGCCGCTTCTGGCAAACCAGAGCAGCACATGGAAACGCCGTTTACCTTCCCGCTGTAGTGGTTCCTATTTATCTATTTGCACTTTGACGTGCTTTTGAACTGCTAGGTTGGCAGGAACTGGGACCAAGCAAAGGGAGCTCACCCCGTCACAGGGATTCGAACCGCCGACCTTCTGATCAGCAAGCCCTAGGCTCAGTGGTTTAACCACAGCGCCACCTGGGTCCCTATCTCCCAGAAAGTACTCCTGTACAAATGACATCAAAACGAACAGGACACCTGGGCACCTTCTGTTCAGCTGACCTGGGAGTTACTCACTGGTAGATACTGACCCATAATTTGTTTACAAGTAAATCCTGGCAGGGAATTCAGCCTCTTTCTTTCCTTTCGAAAAGGACCGTATTTGTTGTCTTGCTGTCCACATTTTACACGATTTAACATTCCAGGGTTACTCTGCCCATCTGTAGCTGGCAGGGGGAGAACTGAACAGGCTGAACTGTTGTGCTTTGCTTTTCTGTGAAATATGGAAAGAATGTAAAGTTGTTGTTGCTGTTGTTGTTGTTGACCTCAAAGCAACACAAAAATGTACATTGAGCTTTCAAACTGGCTTCATGCTACTCTTAAGTGTATTGTGTCTATCTCCATTTCTTATTCTTTCTCATTGCTTCCAGTCTTTAGCAAGAACTGAGTTAAAATTACAAAAGAAAGTGATGAATCATGCTGCTTTCCCCAATAGCTTCTAAATCTGAAGACCCCTCTACATCATGGCTTCTGCCTTGGCTATATCCGTGGGAAGGGGAGGGTGTACAAAATTATACTGGTATGTTAGCCTGATGTTCCCAGTTCCCAGTGTGTGATTACCTAATATTCCTTACCAGCTGTTTCTTAACATTACTCATACCAGTCTAAAGCAACTACCTTCTCACTTTCCTCACTAAACATAGTTTCCTTGTGTCTGTGCACTATAGTTGCCTCAAACTGGCACTGATTTAGGTAATAATAGTTACAAGCTGAACAGACAAATAAGTAATCAAAATAACCTTGCTCATGCTAAGCTTTATTCCCCCCCCCCAATTCCATAAAAGCGAAAAGAAAAGAAAAGAGCAGGCTGCCACAAGTCTTATTGTATCTTACCAGGCAAGTGTTTATCAGGGGCTGCCTGGGAAAGTGCATGGACGGAGAGGCATGATTCAAATGCACAAATGGTGGAGCTGTGGAATCTTAGAGTTGGGAGGGACCCAAGGGTCATCTAGTCCAACCCCCTGCAATGCAGGAATCAACGCAGGGATTTCCACGGTATTTTGGAAATAATGAGCCAAATGGTTGGCTTGTGATGCGAGGTCTTAAAACATTGGGTTGCCAAACTTTCTGAGCCAAGAGGCGCTTTTGGAGAAGGTGCCATGGCCGCCAGTCGTTAAATGGCTGCCATGAAGGTGTGGCCTAACACAAAATGGCAGGGCCACAAAATGGCTTGGGCGTGCTGCCCCCCTCCCTCAATGAAGAAAAAGTGCACTAGCCACTAGTTCAGAATGGATGGGGTGTGTGTGGATGTCCAGTCCTGGCAGCCAATGAAATGTGCTGTGTTCAATGAAGGAGACGATGAGCCAGTACAAACAGAAACTGAGCAGAAAGAGCGCACAGTGCATTGTGAATTTCTGAGGAGATATCTACTGAGACCTTTCATGGGGGGGGGAGTAGGGTGCTACTGGCCAGCACAGTGGTGCCTGTGGGTGCTGTATTAACTTTTTAATCAACTATTGAAACACATTCAGAGATATTACTGAATCCATTGCTCCGTGTCCGCTTCTCTGGAGCAGCAGAAAACAACCTTTCTCCCTCCTCTATATGACATCCTTTTATATATTTGAACATGGCTATCATATCCCCCCTTAACCTTCTCTTCTCCAGGCTAAACATACCCAGCTCCCTAAGCCGTTCCTCATAAGGCATCGTTTCCAGGCCTTTGACCATTTTGGTTGCCCTCTTCTGGACATGTTCCAGCTTGTCAGTATCCTTCTTGAACTGCGGTGCCCAGAACTGGACACAGTACTCCAGGTGAGGTCTGACCAGAGCAGAATACAGTGGTCCTATTGCTTCCCTTGATCTAGATGCTATACTCCTATTGATGCAGCCCAGCTGTTCGGCAGTGGAATTTGCTACCAAGGAGTGTGGTGGAGTCTCCTTCTTTGGAGGTCTTTAAGCAGAGGCTTGACAGCCATCTGTCAGGAATGCTTTGATGGTGTTTCCTGCTCGGCAGGGGGTTGGACTGGATGGCCCTTGTGGTCTCTTCCAACTCTATGATTCTATGATACTGTATCAAGACATAGTGATATATTTGCGTGCACATTCAAACCTATGCGGCTTCATTGTCAAGGAACAATCTGCTGAGCTGAGGGTTTCCATTGCTCTTCCATGGAACGTGGTATTGGAGCAGAAAGTGACCTAATGTGGACAATCGGAGCTTGAAGGTAATGTTCTCTGGCAGCTACGATTCAGTGCTATATTGCCTCTAAACCTGGGGGGTGGGGTGGCATTTAGCCATGGCCATTAATAGCCATTGGTAACCCCCTCATCCACAAGTTTGTCTAATCCAGGGATCAGCAAACTTTTTCTGCAGTCCACTGTCCCTCAGAGCTTGTGGGGGGCCGGACTATATTTTGGAAAAAAAGTATGAACGAATTCCTATGCCCCACAAATAACCCAGAGATGCATTTTAAATAAAAGGACACATTCTACTCATGTAAAAACATGCTGATTCCCGGACCGTCTGCGGGCGGATTGAGAAAGCGATTGGACCGCATCCGGCCCCCGGGCCTTAATTTGGGGATCCCTGGTCTAATTCTCTTTTAACTCTCGTGACCAATAGCCTTTACTATGTGGTACTGAGTGCCATATATTAATTATGTGTTCTCTGTATTTTCTTTTGCCTGTCCTAAAATTGACTCTTAATCAGTTTCACTGGGTGACCTCCACTCTGGCATCACGAGAAAGGGAGAAAAAAAAACTTATCACTATCCACTTCTTCCACACCTTGCATAATTCCACTAACATCTTTAGGATGCTCTTTTTTTCTGAACTGAACATTCTTAAATGTTGGAAGTCTTTCATTGTATGGAATGCCTCCTGGTCCCTTGATCCCTTGGACTGCACCTTTTCCAGCTCTGCGATATCCTTTCTGAGGTGGGAAGATGGTGACCCAAGCCGCACATGTTATTCCAAGTGTGGACACGTCAGGGATTTGTGTAAAGTTAAAGGCAGTTTTATTTCCAGCCCCTTCCCTAAGAATCCCTAGCAAGTTATTTGCCCTTTTCACAGCTGCCGCACGCTGGGTCAACATTTCTCTTGAAGTTATCTGCCATGGCAACTGAGAAAACTTCCCTTATACCACGTCAGCCCGGCCTTTGGCACACCTTGTTTACTATTGTCTCTGCAAAAAGGTTGCAAATGACTTTGAGTAACGTGTACGGTTCCAGGGTCACTGTCATCTCAAAAAGAGGATTGTTTTTTAACTGTTTAAAATCCATCAACAGCAGAAGCGGAACTCTAACCACAGCCAAAGCGCAGCACTGTCCACAACTTTGCTCCCACTGCCATCTCTATCTACAGAGACATGGTGGTAGCAGCGCCAGCGGAATTGTGAGCAATATATATCTGTGTGTCACCCCTGACACGAGAGAAAACGTTACGTCAGGCCTCTCCCCCAAGATGCAGGCACCTGGCATGCTTCCAGGTGTTGTTTATTTTGTTGTTGTTGTTGTTTAGTCGTTTAGTTGTGTCCGACTCTTCGTGACCCCATGGACCAGAGCACGCCAGGGACTCCTGTCTTCCACTGCCTCCCGCAGTTTGGTCAAACTCATGTTCGTAGCTTCGAGAACACTGTCCAACCACCTCGTCCTCTGTCGTCCCCTTCTCCTAGTGCCCTCAATCTTTCCCAACATCAGGGTCTTTTCCAGGGAGTCTTCTCTTCTCATGAGGTGGCCAAATTATTGGAGCCTCAGCTTCATGATCTGTCCTTCCAGTGAGCACTCAGGGCTGATTTCCTTCAGAATGGATAGGTTTGATCTTCTTGCAGTCCATGGGACTCTCAAGAGTCTCCTCCAGCATCATAATTCAAAAGCATCAATTCTTCGGTGATCAGCCTTCTTTATGGTCCAGCTCTCACTTCCATACATCACTACTGGGAAAACCATAGCTTTAACTATACGGACCTTTGTAGGCAAGGTGATGTCTCTGCTTTTTAAGATGCTGTCTAGGTTTGTCATTGCTTTTCTCCCAAGAAGCAGGCGTCTTTTAATTTCGTGACTGCTGTCACCATCTGCAGTGATCAAGGAGCCCAAGAAAGTCAAATCTCTCACTGCCTCCATTTCTTCCCCTTCTATTTGCCAGGAAGTGATGGGACCAGTGGCCATGATCTTGGTTTTTTTGAGTTGTTTATTTAGCAGCACCCAATAGCGGCTGTTCTGCTTTAAAATGAAACAAATACTGTTTCCATATTCCCACCTGTCTGTAACCAAGCAGACTATCCTTGTTTCCTTAACTCCAAATGCTGGGTGGCAGCAGGGGGCGGGGGCTGTGTGTGTCCCTGAGACCTCTGTGTGTGATACAGGCCAGATATTCCCTCCCCCCTGCACTGTACTCCTGATCATGATTCCTCTCCAACTCCCGTGGCACTGCAATTTAGGAAGAAAAGAGAAAGAAACAGATATGAAGGCGCTGGTATTTAAAAAGGGAAGGGTTGATTCCCTCAGAGGAGAGTTGAAATAAATGGCTATAGCAGCCTCAGAAATAATCTGTGTGGCAGAGTCAGCTGAGCAGCAACCCAAGAGGTCTCCTGCACCTGGAGAAATTGCACAGCCATTCCGCTGATAATTTAAAAAGTTGTATTTTCGGAGCTCTTAAACGTAAAATGTAAAACTCAAAACACACACACACACACTGAAAGGGGTGGTGGTGTTTCATTCATGACATTGTGGAGCTGCCTTTTCAAAAGAAAGTGAAGAATGCATGGCAGTCCCACAGTAAATGTGCAGTGTGCAAGAGGCCCGGTTTATGTGCGCTTAACGTTAAGCGAATTGGTTTGTAGTTTCTCAGATTGCTAAAAACAAACCCAAAAACTGCGTTCGATTGACTGCTCTTCAGGGACAACTTGCATATTTTGGTTAGCTTAGGAATTTCATCCAAAATTGGTAAAGAGCGCCTTATTTTGGTACACTCTACACTGTAAAACCTAAGGGCCATTTGTCACAAGATGCAGGGGCAAACCTGGGATTGGTACAACGTGGGCACTCAAAGCAGGAGCTGTAGCTCTGCTAATTATTGTATGACACAAGCATTTATTGCACATTTACACTTTATATCTTTTCATAGTATGCACAAAGCTTCTTAGACATATATCTAAAATTTGGCTCTATCAGCCAAAGCAGCTTCAATGGGCTGTGTGCACTCCAAAATGCGTAATGCTCATGGAAAGAAAACATTGCAAGATATTATCTGGAGAAGAGAAGGTTAAGGGGTGATATGATAGCCATGTTCAAATATATGAAAGGATGTCATATGGAGGAGGGAGAAAGATTGTTTTCTGCTGCTCCAGAGAAGTGGACACGGAGCAATGGATTCAAACTACAAGAAAGAAGATTCCACCTAAACATTAGGAAGAACTTCCTGACAGTAAGAGCTGTTCGGCAGTGGAATTTGCTACCAAGGAGTGTGGTGGAGTCTCCTTCTTTGGAGGTCTTTAAGCAGAGGCTTGACAGGCATATGTCAAGAATGCTTTGATGGTGTTTCCTGCTTGGCAGGGGGTTGGACTGGATGGTCCTTGTGGTCTCTTCCAACTCTATGATTCTATGATTCTATTATATCACAGATGAACCTTTAGTATGATAAATATTTCATCGGGATAGTAGGCCAAGGATTCTTGGACTCCTATGTAATCTTTCCTAGGACACATGGAAAAACTACCCTTTTGAGTCTTTAAAAGCGTGAGCTCCCATTGGACAGAAACAAAGAGAGGAATAATAAACTGATAACTTTGCAGTGGGGTCTCCGTTGTGCATAAGATGTTAAAGTGGCCTTCCTGAGAAAGCTGTGGGAGCCAGTGAAGGCTCCAAGGCTCAGGGAAAGGAGTGAAAAGAATTGAACAGAAGGCATTCTGCTGAAGTAAAGAGTGACAATTTGAAAAAGGGAATGCCGTACTGAAGGGGGATGAATCAAAGCGTGCTCTGAGTCACCCTGAAATCCATAGCTAGCCCCTTCGTGCAATGCTTGAGATCACACCCTTGTACTCTCTGTTAATCAAGCTGGATTAATCATATCTCCTTGGTTTTGCATTGATGATTAATAACAATTTGTTATAATTTGCAACCATACCTTATTATCTTTTTAATGCCATTAATATTTACTAGAATGAAGACGTAATAATTGTATAGCAGTGGGGCTTCTTCAGAAGCGCCTCACTGCATTCTTTTCAAATATTTCTGTTCACTCCAGAGTTTTTTTTTTTTGGGGGGGGTGCTGGTGGTTCTGCAGTGGTGAAACAGAAGTGGCCATGCACAGATTGGCTCTTTCCCAATGTGTCATCAAACCCCACTTCAGCTCTTAAGGTTGTGAGCCCATTTTACAGCTGTTCCTTCCCAGCAGTGGACAGTGAGGCATCTGTAAGGAACACTGGGATAATGCCTTTCTTTCTTTCTTTCTTTCTTTCTTTCTTTCTTTCTTTCTTTCTTTCTTTCTTTCTTTCTTTCTTTCTTTCTTTCTTTCTGTAAAATGCCTAGCATATGTTTTGGTAGGCAGGACATTTAATACTTGAGAGCTGAACAACTTTGTTGTATAACGATGTACTATTTCTGCTTATCACTGTGAAATAAAGGAGTTTTGCAATACAGTGGTGCCTTGCTTAACGAATGCCCTGCTTAACGAAATTTTCGCTTAACGAAAGGTTTTTTCTAGTGGAGGTTGCCTCGCTAGACGAATTCGTTTTACGAAAAATTCGTCTAGCGAATCGCGGTTTCCCATAGGAATGCATTGAAATTCAATTAATGCGTTTCTATGGGCAAAAAAAATTAAAAAAACATCAGTGCATTCCTATGGGATTCGCTAGACGAATTTTTCGTTATAAAAAAAGACCCGTGGAACGAATTAAATTCATCTAGCGAGGCACCACTGTATGAAGTTTTTGGCTCTTAACATAACGTTTAAGATAAATGGTTAATAAAAGACCCATTGTTGATAGAGAGGAAGCAAAAGCAAAGAAATACCAGAAATATATATTTAAAAAGCTCTTGCAATACTTGTATATCTAACAGCATTGAAGTTGATGCTTATAGGCTGCTTAACACAGCTGTCATGTTGGGTTTCATTTGGCCCTCCAGCAGGCTTCCTCATTTGTCTGAGACCAAAACATTCAAGCTGTCTGTCTGTCACAGCAGTGTGATCTTTTGATTCAATGGGAAAGCAGAGTTTCTGTCATACTCGGGACAGATCCGTCACATGATCTTCAACTAGGCAACTGTGTCATGCACTAGTAAATTCTGCCCACTGCAAATACGTTAGTGTGTCCTATAAATTATGATGCCAGGTTCCTGCAAACAAAACCCCTGTTTCTTCCATCGTGTTTCAAAGAAAGCTTAAAATGCAAACAACAGCAAACGGGTTTCTCAACGAATGCTGCCGATCATGTTAAAAAATATTTAAAGCTGATTTAGCAAAAAATAGTATTTTGGGTACACTGGACTCCACAGCACCTTTACAAGAAGATATTGGGGTACATGATGTGGGCTTGTTGAGTGATAGCATCTTTTTGGTTGGAAGTTGTCCATCTTGTCGCATGTACCCCACTTTCCGAGCAGCGAGAGACCCCAGGGATTCCTGTGATTATTATGATTAATTATATTTGTATACCACCCTTCATCTGAAGATCACAGGGTGGTTCGCAGCATGAAAACACAAAATAAATAATAAAACAGAAACAAAAGCAAAACAACAACAACAACACAATACCCCACCCCCCAGACACAATAAAAAGGTGTTTGACTGTTAATCAGCCAAAGGCCTGAAGAGGAATGTTTTCACCTGGCACCTAAAGGTGTATAAGGAAGATGCCAAACCAGCCTCGCTGGGGAGAGCATTCCACAAGTGGGGAACCACTGCAGAAAAGGCCCGTTCTCGTGTCGCCACCCTCCAGACCTCTCGTGGAGGAGACACATGGGGAAGGGCCTCCAACGAAGATCTCGGGGTCTGGGTCGGTTCATATGGGGGAGATGCAGTTCTTGAGGGTTCTGTTTCATTGGAATGAAGGTCAATGGAGACTGTGGTGTTGTTAGGATGTATGGTTTTATTTACACATAAATACAACCTGAGTATAGGTTGGAGGGGACCAAAGCATTAACACAGAACTTGCCTCTGCATTTGGTTTCCAGGAAGGCCCCAAGTCACAGCACAGAACAAGACATGCCCCTTTGTCCTCGGCTTCCAGCACCAGCCAAACTCTCTCACGGGCAGCCTCCCCCGACCTCGGCCTATTATTTTCCGTCCTAAGATGACAAGGCATCCAACCTGGTGAGGTGGGGAAAGGCCACCCATTTGTCTGTATGGCAACCTTAGGTAAAGGTAAAGGTACCCCTTTACCTTAGGTCCAGTCACTGACCCCTTTAGGGGCAAGTAAATGGCAGGACAGATGCCATGGCAGGACAGATCATGAAGCTGAGGCTCCAATACTTTGGCCACCTCATGAGAAGAGAAGACTCCCTGGAAAAGACCCTGATGTTGGGAAAGATGGAGGGCACTAGGAGAAGGGGACGACAGAGGACGAGATGGTTGGACAGTGTTCTCGAAGCTACGAACATGAGTTTGACCAAACTGCGGGAGGCAGTGCAAGACAGGAGTGCCTGGCGTGCTATGGTCCATGGGGTCACGAAGAGTCGGACACGACTAAGCGACTAAACAACAACAACAAATGGCAGTACCGAACTGGCCAACCAAGGACATTACCTTAACAAAGCAAGGGGCTTGGCTGGTTCATCAGGTTTTCCCTCATAGATTCTAACCTCACATATACAGGCTCTATGACTATCTTCCAGACTGAACACCACCACCCACCAAAGCTATAACAATGTTCATTTTCTGCTGGAGAAATTCTTGATGTTTGCAGATGTCCATGTACTTTTGAATTATATCCCTGTTGTATGGGAATTGACTATTGGAGAATGAAAAAGGACTCTATGAGCCCTTGTGGTTGCTAAGAGATTTATACTTTGAGCCACATAGGATAAATATTCACCATCTATTATGTAATAGACTGAAGATTAACATCCCCACTACATTTGTGCATACTTCATTGATCTGGCACACAAGAGTTGCTCTTTGCTCCAGATAGAGGAAGGGTTGTTCTCAAGATGGGGGTGTTGGTGGATAACACCCTGCTGTTCTGATCCTCCCCTCCAGGGGTGGTGGAATAATTCAGATAGTCTGCACCCAGAAACTAATGGAAACCAATGGATTGATGACCTCTTTGAAGCCCCACCTCACTGTTTAACAGTGAGAGCCTTCAGGCTCTTGAAATGATTACCCCTGAGCACAATGTCTGGTGCTGTGGAACCTGCCCTGCGCAACTGATATACCCAGGAACGAAGGGGGATGAAGCAGGCTGAAGGATGGGTAGAGCATAAGTGGCAAAAAGTGTGCTTTTAACCTGACTGAGCGCAAGTGAAACCATATAATCATGTTTAGTGTATGGCAATGAGGCAGCAAAGAAGGCTCACTTCTCTGCCTCCATCTCTATGCCAATGCACAGAGTATGGGAAACAAGCAAGACAACTCTGAGCTCTTAATACGGAAGTATTAACATGAGTTAACAGGGTGATGCAACAGCAAAAAAAAGGCTAATGCTATTCTAGGCTACATCAACAGACACATACTGTCCAGCTCAAGGGAAGTAATAGTCAGCCCTGAATCACTCTGAATGGACTGATCCAGTGCGGTCTCAATATACTTTGGGGGTAAAGTTTATTTTATTTTATTTTATTGGGCACTCTCAGTCTGATTTGTCAAAAGCCTGAACCACCCGGATTAGCTCAATTTGGTTCAGGATCCAAATCACTGAAAAGGATGAACCAAATGCCCTTGCTATGGTGCAGCTGTCAGTGAGCAAGGGTGCCAACTTGAATAAAATATTGGGGGACCCAGGTAAGCCCTGCCCCACATAATCTATCACATGACATGGTGCACACAAACCATTTGAATGGCAATGCACATCAACTTTGGGGCTCCCCCAGCACCTTCAAAAAAAAAATTTTTGGGGGGGGGGGCAAAGGGACCTTGGTCCCTAGGAGTTGACTCCTATGTCAGCCAGTTAAAATTTCATAGTGGGTTGTCCTGCTAGTTATTGTATGGTAGGCAGGAACTACTGACCTCCACTGAGAAAGCAGCCACTGATACAAAAGGAGCAAAGCACGATTTTGTGCTCATTTGGCTTTTGTGTGGGGGTGGGGGTGTGAGTGTCTGACAGGAATCGGAAAAACAACTTTTAAAGAAAAAAAAACCTAGAAAGGGGAAACCCACAACTCATTTTTCCCCTCCCAGCTGCGGCACAAGCCAGCACTGAGAACTGAGAACATTTGTAGCATTTGTTTCATATCCCAAGCTTTGGTTTGGGCGGTTGCTCATTGCCGTATTTCCAGGGAGGTCAGGTCTTGAAATAAATAAATGAAAGAGTGGAAAGCAGGACCTGACATTATGACACAAGAAGCTATTTTCCATAGTTGCCTGTTATCGAAGAACTGGAATCTCTACTGACGAAGATAATGTGATGTCACTCTTTAATCTGGCAAGCCTGAGGAAACCACTTCCTCATGTGTAGGCTGGCGGTCTTATGATTGCCATTTAATTCTGAAATGCTCATTGAAATGATGTAAGAAAACAAGCTTTGCTGTTGTGTGTGTGTTAATGAATGAACTCTATTATGAAATTCTCCCCAGCTATGCTAAGAAGTATGCTGGTTATTCAACAAAACATACTGATCTAAAAGCAACAGTAAAGGCAGGGTTGAGGGGCAGAGCTTGTGAGCTTCAAATTGTACAGAGTTGGTTCTTGATTTTAACTCTTTCACCCAGAAACACAGAAAATTTCCTTATGACTGAAGCTCAGGGAGTGAAATTTAAACCCAAGTTACCATACCAAGGATGTCTGAAAAATATATGTGCTTTTCCCTCCAAATATTGAACTGTGTGTGAGGGTGGAATTTCACATGGCATGGTGCCTAATGACCTCACTATAATTCTGTGTTGTGTGAACAGTTGCTGCCCCTCCGCTCTCCTACTCTGGCATGACTGAGGAGACTGGAAGAATCTGATTCCATTTCCAACTTTCACTTCCAAACAAGCCAAGATGAAGCCATGGCTTGTTGGATAAATTGTAGTTTAAACTAACCATTGTTTGTCCTAGTTCAGAAAAAAAAGAGAAACAGTGGTTAGTTGAAAAGGGAATTAGATGCCTCCTTGGGGCCACAGCAGACAAGGGGAAGGGAGGAAAGAACAGGATTGTGTGTGTTTAGTGTTTAAAATATGGTTCAGTGCCTATTACATAGGAAGTTGCTAGTGGCAGCTGGTAGGGCAACTAGGAGCTTACATAGGTAGAGCCACTGCTTTTTTCACCTTTAAAAATGTTTAGGGATACTCCCATTTTCCTACTCATATTGAAATACTGCCCCTCAATGAGACCAGACTTATATTCACAAAATGTTTAGGGGTATGCATCCCCCCAGAAAAAAGGTCTCTCGGCCTGGCCTACCTTGCAGGCTTGTTGTGAAGATGACATTGGGAAATGGAAAACCACGAATGCTACGTTGAGAGGCTTGGAGAGAAAGGGGGAATATATATATATGCAAAAGAAGCAAAAGATCTCCAGCCTGACTCTCCCTGATTCTGAAGTGGGGGGCCTAGGTTTTGAATAATACAAAAACACAATTGGGACACAATCAGGATATTCTGGTCCAAGATTTTACATGCAGGTAAATCCAATGTGTGGGGGCTGCTGGGACAGAATTGGCTGGGCGGGTTAAATTATTATTTTATGTATTTATTAAATTTATATACTGCCTTTCATCTGATGACCACGGGGCAATTTACAATGCAGAAACACTCCAGGAAGGGAATTCCAAAGTCTGGGAGCAACCCAGCTTGTGTCCTCTCCCAGGAAAGGGTGTGGGGGATGTCTCTATTTTCATTGGAGAAATGTTGGGGGGTGGGGGTGGCATGGTGGCAACTTCACCCCTGCTAATTGGCAGGAGTGGCACTCACAGGGTTTTGTGTGTGGAATATCAGCCATGGCATGGTTCAGTTCCTTGGACATCTGAGTTGCCAATCAACGGGGTGAGCTCCCGTTGCTCTGTCCCACTGTCACAGCTTCTGCCAACCTAGCAGTTTGAAAGCATGCCGGTGCAAGTAGATAAATAGGTACCATTGCAGAGGAAAGATAAACGGCGTTTCCGTGCGCTCTGACACTTGTCACGGTCCTCCGTGTGCCAGTAGCAGTTTCGTCCTGCTGGCCACATGACCTAGAAAGCTGTCTGTGGACAAACGCCGGCTCCCTTGGCCTGAAAGCGAGATGAGCACCGCAACTCCATAGTTTCCTTTGACTATGCAGTGCTCACACTACAGACGGTGCTTTCTTCAACTCTTCAAGTGTAACACAAGCATATGGGAAGTCCTAGTCCTGAATGGCTGTTATGATTACATTTAAAACTAAAGTCAAACACAGTCATTAGCTGGCATTTGTCAGCCCACTTTCCTTCGCCACCAGCCCCTGGGAGTTTTTTTATAAGGTAAGATTCACCAGTGACAAGACCAGCAAGGCCTCCCAAGTTTTAGCCTAGCACTTTTTCCAGCACCAGACCTCTCTTCCTCTTTCATGGTTCCCTGATAGGAGTGTTTTTGACAGTACTACAAGCCGAACACTACAGGGCCTCCACTGTGGGAATGGCTATGTTTTTCTACAGAGAAATTTCCTGTCATGTCGAATTTACAGACACATTGGAGCTGGAAGGCTTTCCTAAGGAGCATAAAACCAGCTACACGGAGCGACTGTTCTTCAGATTCTTGCCTGCTGCTTTCTTAGCAAGGCAGAAGTGAGGAAACCTTGTCTGATCAATCAGCCCTTACAGGCACCAGAGTGCGGCTTGCAACTTCTCTCTGTAATCTAGTATATCTACTGAAAATTGGGGCCCAATGTCAAATTTATTGCAAAGGAAACAAAACCTGTCATTTAATGCATAAGAACAGTGTATCGAACATGTCAACAATCAAAGTTATAATCAGAGGAACATCCCCAAAATTGCAAGGATGGCTGTCCCTCTAATGTCATCTAGCACTGAACTTTGGCAAATGCACACTATATTATGTACATCAGCAAAATGCATCTGTTAATTTCCACCTTCAATCATTTTAGAGACATAGGATACATGTCCTAGTGTACATTGGCCATCAAATCACAAATATCACAAAATACAATACAGCATCCAAATACATTTCATTTGTGTTATGCCTCATTGGTGAGGTTTCTATAAGAAAGGGCTGGTGAATTGCAATAGCTGACACCAGGCTACTCGACACTCTGATCCTGTTGTTTTTTGCAGCTGCCCTGGCCATTCTTGCAGCTGTTCTGAGACTTGCACCTACATGCACTAACAAGCCCTGGAGGGCTGGTGCCTGCTTTAACAGGTCAGTTTTCTGAAATTACCCTTCCCTAGTTTTCTGCTCATAAACCGTTTCATTGTCCATCCAAACACTGTCCATCAATTTTGTATCTAGTTTATCCATGAGCTCCTGCTTGTTGGTCTTGTTAGCAAGGAAATGCTCCTCCTTTGTTTAAGCAGCTTTGCTACTCGTGAAGCTCACTTGCATACCAACACCTTGCAACTATCTCAGAAGTACTTCTGCAAAACGTAATCCACATACATGTCACAAATTGCTTTGGCACAGAGGAGCTACATTTTATTCGTTCTTTAAGAAGTGAAAGTTAAAGGTAAAGGGACCAACTGGATATTAGGTCCAGTTGTGACCGACTCTGGGGTTGCGGCGCTCATCTCACGTTATTGGCCGAGGGAGCCGGCGTACAGCTTCCAGGTCATGTGGCCAGCATGACAAAGCCGCTTCTGGCGAACCAGAGCAGCGCACGGAAACGCCGTTTACCTTCCCGCTGTAGCGGTACCTATTTACTTACACTTTGACGTGATTTCGA
Organism: Zootoca vivipara; assembly: GCF_965207765.1. Classification (NCBI taxonomy): domain Eukaryota; kingdom Metazoa; phylum Chordata; class Lepidosauria; order Squamata; family Lacertidae; genus Zootoca; species Zootoca vivipara. The sequence goes on along the minus strand of NC_142595.1, from coordinate 4,185,851 downwards.
ACTGCTAGGTTGGCAGGAGCAGGGACCGAGCAATGGGAGCTCACCCCGTTGCGGGGATTTGAACCGCCGACCTTCTGATCAGCAAGCCCTAGCCACAGCGCCACCCGTGTCCTTTTAAGAAGTGAGCCACCATTTAAATTTCCACAACAAGGAAACTTAACGGACCCTCCTCTAATTTCACTGCCAATTGTGGCCCACCGGGCTTCAACAAGGACGGGCTCACTTGCCTTTCTCAGGAGTCCAGAAGTAATGATTTGAAGTTTTGTGAGATATATTCACTTATACTCTTTGCTGCCAAAACCAAACATTGAAGAAGTAACTGTGGATGTGTATGTATGGTCTCAGATCCGACCTCCACAGCATTAGTTACGGTAAGTGTTACAGTGTAACAGCTGCAACTTGATTTCCTCTCTTGAATGTGTATCGTGAAGTACCTTTCCCCCAGCTATTGACCTCAAAATATTCTTCCCAACATCTTTACGATTTAACTGTTGACCTAACGGCCTGTCACCACTCCATTTGCTGTTTCATAGAGATGGGTAATTGCTGAATGAGTTTCTATTCTGGAGACAATCACAGATAATATGAGTGTCTACACCATCTACTTCCTGCCTGGAAGTGGTGCTAAACTTGTTCGGTGCTGTACTTCTGTTTCTTTTGGCACAGGTTGGCACTGCTAGGAGCCACACAACTCCCTGAGCTTATCCATGTGTGAAACCTCAAGATGTGCTCTTCAGATTCCTCATAAATACTTGTTGAGTTGAGAGATCTGAAGAGAGCCTTGAAGAGAGACACTGAGCTGTCTGGTGAATGCAATGGCCAGGTGAAAACAGCATGTGTGTATCTGGCTGTTGCTTCTCATGAACAAGATCTGCTGCCTATAGATGTAGACCGAATCTGAATACAGGCCATCATTAGTTGCTTCGGAGTATAAGGCCATGCCTAGCACAGGCTGCCAGTGAAGACACCTGTCAGGAGTGGTGGAGAGATTCCAAGGCAGCCTGGCTCCCTGCCCTCACCGCCTGCCTGGAATTAAGGCCAAGTGCCCTGAAGGGGGACACAAATGAAAGCAGGTGTGGGAGGGCCATTTCTGACTCAGAAGCAGCAGAGAATGCTAAGAAAGGGGGAAGGATGAACAGAGGAAGATTTAATGGGAGGAAAAGAAGCAGAAAGAAATACTAAAGATGGAACATTATAAGAAGGGTTAGGCCATCTTCATCTCTCACCTATGATGAGTTGCGGCTCTTAGATCCAAGGACAGGGACCAAAAGGGGCTTTAAGCCCCTTTCTCTGGCATGGAATTGGGCTAAGATGTTGTGGCCTTAAAAGCGTCACAATGCCAACTTCCTGTTGATTCACCTATAAGGAATTTCCATAAAATGGCAACCATTTCCATGTACAGCAGCCACAGACGAACTGTATGAGGATGAGTCATAGACTTCTTTGTGGTATGAATTCTTTGCTGACATCTGAAGAGGACATCTGTGAAGGATAGCCCCCGCTTAGGCTACTTGACATCATATTAGTACCGTAAAGCGGTTTCATCTAACTCATTAGCCATAGTTCTAAGACTGATTCTTCACTGAAGCCATTGGTTGCACATTAATGGCTAGCATGGGTACCTTCACCTGCACCACAGCTATCCACTCCCAAGGTTTGTCTTGCTGCTGTTGCCTTTGTAATAACAGCATTTGAAGCAGCATCTGCCAAGGAAAGTGGCCTTTTTGCCACTTACTTTATGGTCATGCCAATATATGTGCAGTGCTACTGGAAGCATTAACCAGTTCAAGGGCTTCCTGTAATCCTGATTCAGCCATCAAATACATTAAAAAAACACCCATCTTTGTGTGAAAGCCACCTAGACATTGTACCTTGAAGCACAGTTCACCTTTCTTCAGGTTTTCTGGTACAATTAGTTAAGTGTTTTCCACCACAGACATTGATTAGGGTTGATGTAGCTTATTAGCATTCAGATTTTTGAGTCTAGTTAGATAAAGGTGGCACTCGTACCAGTTATTAGTAGAAATCTGACTGAAATCTTGGCAAGAGGTATTATTTTATACATAGCCTAGGTCAGGCCAGGCCATCTAGGTCTTGGAAAGCTCAATGGCTGTAAGAGGTTCCATAGCAAGTCACGTTTTCAAATGGGGTCATGGACCCGATGGTGGCATGGGAGGTAAGACATAACATTTGTTCTATCAGAAGGTCCTTTGAAGAAGTCCCATCTAGAGCACTGGCTTGTGAAGAGTGCTTGTGCAGTCCCATAGGGGATCCTACAGATTCAAGCTTTGAGCAAATGTAGTAAGCGAGAGAAGAAGCATTTTGCTGACGTGCTGAATCGTTTTTACATGAGTTTACCAAAGTTCAATGCTAGGTCCCATTAGAATGGATGCCATCTTTGAAGTCTCTGATTTTTAGAAATGTTCCTGTAATTATAATTGTCTGTCCCCCCCCCCCCCCATGATTAAGATATTGCTCGTGTGAATTAAATAAGTCAGGTTTGGTTTCTTTTGCAAACCATTTCAAGTTAAGCTACTGGACTACAGTTGGGAGGGAGTGCTAAGGATTTTACTGCCATCTACTGACACTAAAATATTGGAGTAGTGCTTTGGTCTTTAGCTTCCTCATTTTTGGCAACCGGTTTGTGTTCAGATTACCTGCACCATAATGCAAGCCATCAAGATCTAGAGAGCTTTAGATCTAGAGACACGTGGTCAGTCAGAAGACCTTACCTGTGGACCCTCCTGAGGAGATGGAGAACCTCAGTTTCAGTAGGCTGGTTTGTTTAAGGACAGTGGGTGACTCAGCCTCATCATTAGAATTTTTTTCCTCAACTTGTTTTTTGTTTCCAAATAATAATAATAAAATGGTAAAGATCAAGAATGTTTAAATGCTACTAAGCTGATCTCCAACCTAAACACTACTTTTAAAAAGCTTTGAGCCAATGACCAATTAATGTGTATTAAGGTAAAGGTCAGGGGTCCTTTACCTTTTAAAGGTAAAAGTAAAGGTATCCCTGACTGTTAGGTCCAGTTGTGGACGACTCTGGGGTTGCGGAGCTCATCTCACTCTATAGGCCGAGGGAGCTGGTGTTTGTCCGCAGACAGCTTCTGGGTCATGTGGCCAGCATGACTAAGCCGCTTCTGGCGAACCAGAGCAGCGCACGGAAACACCGTTTACCTTCCCATGGGAGCGGTACCTATTTATCTACTTGTACTTGGATGTGCTTTTGAACTGCTAGGTTGGCAGGAGCTGGGACCGAGCAACGGGAGCTCACCCTGTTGCAGGGATTCGAACCGCCGACCTTCCGATCAGCAAGCCCTAGGCTCAGTGCTTTAGACCACAGCGCCACCCGTGTCCCCTTAATGTGCATTACATTAATCTTTAACCACAGTCTGCTTTTCTGCTCAAAAAATGATTTCTAGGTTCATTGATAACAGAAATCAACCATTCCCCAGAGTAGCAAGGCTGCACCTGTTCCAAGAGTGTTATAGCAGACTAGTCTCATTCAGCCCGTTAAGAAAACGGGCGCTAGAGGTGCAACGGGGCCGCAGCCTTCCCTCCCTTTCTGCGCTCGGCCGCGGGGCGCGCTAGGAACGCAATTAAACAAAGCGCTCTCCCGTCGTGTCCTGTGGCCGAGCGCAGAGAGGGAGGGAAGGCCGCGGCCCCGCTGCTCCTCCCACGGGCCAGGTTGTTAGGAGGCAGAGGCAGCGGACCAAGATGGTGGCATCGGGTTCCGGGGCCGCGGCCCGCGGCGGCAGTGGGAGCCGGACCGGGCTCCCGCCGCCGTGGCCCCGGAGCCCAATGCCGCCATCTTGGTTCGTCGCTGCAGGAGAACGGGAGGCAGAGGGTTGGGGGGGGGGAGAACGTGCACGTGTGTATGTCCCGCCTCTTTGTCCAGTCCCTGTGTCCGTGGGGCACATGCGCATTAGCGTGGACAAAGGGACACAGGGAATCTGGACGCAGAGACACAGGGACTTTATTATATAGGATGCCCCTCAGGCAGCCTGTGGCATCCTTATTTTACAGATGAAACCATTTTGCACCAATAAAAGAATTTCCCAGGTAGAACTGAACAAATATAGCAACTTTGCTAGTGTCAGAAAGTTTCAAATGTTGCCATTCAATGTGCAAGTTCACATTTGAAATTCAAACAAAGAATTTGAAATTTTATCTCAAAAATCAGCAATTGGCTGTTGTAGCTTTCATTTATTTATTATATTTATGAGGTACTTCATAAAAAGTCCCTAAAACCAAACAATATTGCGCAATAAATTAATAAATTAATCAAATAGCATCTCACACTGCATGTCAACTGTCAGATAAAGTCAAATATTAAATAATAATTTATGCTATTTCCCCCCCTGCAACATTAGCACAAGTGCACCTACCCATAACATCCCTTCTCTGGTATAATGCTGTCACTGATGTCTGGTTGTTGTTGTTGTTTAGTCGTGTCCGACTCTTCGTGACCCCATGGACCAGAGCACGCCAGGCACTCCTGTCTTCCACTGCCTCCCGCAGTTTGGTCAAACTCATGTTGGTAGCTTTGAGAACACTGTCCAACCACCTCGTCCTCTGTCGTCCCCTTCTCCTAGTGCCCTCAATCTTTCCCAACATCAGGGTCTTTTCCAGGAAGTCTTCTCTTCTCATGAGATGGCCAAAGTATTGGAGCCTCAGCTTCATGATCTGTCCTTCCAGTGAGCACTCAGGGCTGATTTCCTTCAGAATGGATAGGTTTTATCTTCTTGCAGTCCATGGGACTCTCAAGAGTCTCCTCCAGCACCATAATTCAAAAGCATCAATTCTTCAGCAATCAGATGTCTTAAGAGGCAGGAATAAAATTGCAGGTTTCCCTGGGACAAATGGCATCAGTGGGCAGATTTCTTGCACCATATGATGTGGCAGAATGTGGCACTTGTCTCACATTGTGGGACATAATTGATGGATATGTAGAACCATGCTGCATATGGCTTACCTTGACCAGGGGGTGACCTTGCAATTCAGTTTGTAGCTTTAAAACACATGAGAAAGTAGAGACGAAGTACGTAGCTGAGGCTTCACTCCCCTGTTTTTTCCTGGGGCTTCTGTCAGACCCCAGATGTGCTGCGTATCAGGAGGGGAAGAAGTAGACAAAAGAGCTGTGGAAGGAAGAGCGAGTCTGAAGGCTTCTGTTTCCTCAGAACTTCTGCAGAGACAGTGTGAATCTCTAGGTTACACTGGGTTGCCCCTGACACATCTTTGTGTATCGGAGGCGAGCCCCTACGAATATGGGTTGGGCTGCTCAAGAACCTGCTCAAGAACCTTGCCCTAGAAGGGAAGATTAGCAGCTGGCTGGTAATTACTGAGATTTTCTGAATCCAGGGCAAGGACCACTCCCTCTCGTAAGGAGGCATCAACCACCTCCCTGGGCCAGCCAGCTGCCCTCTCCCTGTTAGTTTTTATCAGCCAAGAGGGTCCAGGGTCCTGAGTGTAAGTGGTCACCCTGACTGATCACAGCACCTTGTCTATGTCTTCGAGCCATACTAACGGAAACTTATCTGGTGTAACAGGACTAGAAAGTGCTCTGGACATCACTCAAGATTCCAGTCTGAATTTCTCCTAATATACACGTTTGCATGCAGTTTTGCATACTCATCACATCTTTGCAAAGCAATTTCCCCTTACATTAAAAAAAAGGTATTCTGCCCCCTCCCAACTAATATCTGCATTTTTGTACACATTACTTGACTGGAGACTGCACTGCAAAATTTGGGCAAGTTTGGGTTTCGGATTGTATATTGTTTTGCAAAGTGTGGATTAGATAGGCTTGGATTTAAATGCAAGCAGAATCAAATCCACTCTCTCCCATTCCGAGCTGTGGCTAACTGTATTTTTCCTTTTCATGTAAAAGTACGTTTCCGAGCACAATTCAAAGTGTTGGTGCTGACCTTTAAAGCCCTAAATGGCTTTGGTCCAGTATACGTGAAGGAGCGTCTACACCTCCATCATTCTGCCCAGACACTGAGGTCCAGCACCGAGGGCCTTCTGGCAGTTCCCTCGTTGCGAGAAGCCAAGTTGCAGGGAACTAGGCAGAGGGCCTTCTCGGTGGTGGCGCCTGCCCTGTGGAATGCCCTCCCAACAGATGTCAAAAAGGAAAACAACTACCAGACTTTTAGAAGACTTCTGAAGGCAGCCCTGTTCAGGGAGGCTTTTAATGTTTAATAGATTATTGTGTTGTATTTTTCTGTTGGAAGCCGCCCAGAGTGGCTGAGGAGACCCGGCCAGATGGGCAGGGTATAAATAATATATTATTATTATTATTATTATTATTATTATTATTATTATTATTATTATTAAAGGTACAGGACCCTGACCATCCTAGCTAGCACTGAGTGTGATAGAACTTGCTTTTGTAAGCATACATTGCACTGGGGTTTGCTACAAAGCAGCACATTTTAACAACATTTGTCATGATTACTATGTACCTGGCAGGATGTGCAATGTTCACTGCCTCCATACTTTTATTTTATGTGATATATAAACCTATAAATTAATTCCTAAACAACACAATGCAGCCCACTGAGCCTTAGAAACCAGTCAACAATAGGTCCTTACTTCAGCGTCACTCTGCGTGGCTCAGGAAGGGTTGAGAAACTTATGTTTATTGCTTCTGACAGGCATCTTCTGATCAGTGTCAGCAGGAGGATCAAGCTGCTAGGGCAAGAAAGGAAGGCAAAAGAAAACCCACTGATAGTTAGCAGCTGTTTGCAGCCGATTTGAGCTTGAACAGCTAAGTCATTCCTTCCCCCAGCAGAATAAAGCTTCTAGCAGGAAATAACTGCAGTCCATCCATCTCCTGGGATCCTTCCTATTTGTCCATGAGGATTCCCCAGAGGCCACACCCTTAGCTGGGGCTGCTCTGACTCCATCTCAGTTGCTTCAGTGTGACTGGAATTGGTGCTTGAAGTGGAACAATGCCTCTTGCTTGAGAGATGTGCCCACATGTGACTTTGTGGCTGGAATGCATCCTACACAGAACAAAGGTGAGGTGCACCTGCTTGACTCCACCCACTTTTGTCTCTTGTCCTGCCCACCCGCACAACCTTCAGATGACTGCATATAAGGGAGTGTGGCCCTGCAGCTTTAAAAAAAGGGGTCTCCAACCCTTCTGTGGGAAGTCTTGGGAGTATCCATTAAAAGGGATATTTCCCTGTGAGGGAAGTCCTGGAGTCTTATAGTGGTTTGTTGTTAGGGTTGCCAGACGCAATAGTGGACAGGACTTCTGTGCCTTTAATTGCCCTGCTCTCTTTTGAGTCTGGAAACCTTAAAGAGAAACCAGCAGAGCCTTTGCTTGGAAATTAAACAAAGCGTCTGCTGGTTTCTCTTTAAGGTTTCCAGACTCAAAAGAGAGCAGGGCAATTAAAGGCACAGAGGTCCTGTCCACTATTGAGTCTGGCAACCCTATTTGTTGTAAAATCTGTCTATTTTTAAATTTATTTATGGTGAAGTTGGAACAGGCATACTCCCCAGTTGCATAACACTATTCTTTACAGCAGCATCAGAGCCCCCCCCCCACTCAAAGCAAAAAGTATACAAAACAAGCCCCTTGAATATTTTGTTGCAGCTAGCTACAAAACTCAGACCCCCCACCTCCTTTCCTTGCTGCATTCAAATTGCTAGCTGGTTCCCTCCAGCTCCACCCCAATAGGCATGGTGTGGGCAGTACCTAGTAGACCCCAGCCATCAAAAACTATTAATACTCGTTTAAACAAGCACTTTTTACCTTTCAGTGCCCATTAGGAAATGCTCTTTGGCAGTCTTCTTTTCACAACACTTTGCCCGTAAAAAATATAATGCATCAAAATTAGTCAGCAACACAGTTAGTAGGTTTAAAAAGCAACAACCATTAATGATTTGACAGCCTGCTAAAATGAGTAATAATGAGAGGGGGGGGGGAGAGAGATACGCCCTCTGTATTTGCATAATATTAAGGGATCAGGCAGACTACCAGGTATCAAAGGTAAGCTCATGTGTGTGTGTGTGTGTGTGTGTAAATATACCTTTAAATCCATTGATGTTTAATTGTATTTTAATGATTGATTTGTCTATGTTTGTAGAGTTACCTTTATCTATAAGCTGACTTGAGTCCCATCAGGGGAAACAAATAATAAACAAACAAACAGACAATAAATATGTGGAAACAGTAAGATAGCCTGGCCATCTAGATCAGGGGTGGCTTGGGAGCTGCATTCAACATTTGCAACATTCCAGGGGCTGCGTCTCAGCAGTGAGTTTGCCCCAAAGTGGCACACAACCCACCCCCACTACCAGCTGATCCGTGCAAATCAGCTGAGGAGGAGGACTTATCCCGCCCCCCCCCCATTCATCAGATGACTGCTCTGGTGGCCGGAGTGGTGTGGGGTGATTTACACATAACTCAGAGTGCTGGCCAGCTTTCTTGAATACCAGCATTATGGTGCAAATTGTACCTTCCCCAAATTCTTGTCCCTAGATTCTCATAAAGCACAGGCCTAGCCACTAGGGCTACCCACTGATTAGCCCTCTTGAATTACGTGGGGCTTACTCTCAAGTAGGTGGGTTAAGAAGTATAGCCTCAGCATCCACATAGTTACTGGTATTTGTGTTCATATGTTTAATTGTCATAATTCCTCCAAGCAATTTTGAATTTAGGACATGTAGGATAAGGAAATTCATTTATTTGCCAACTATCTTGTAATACTTCCCCCCCCTCCATGTCTTGTGTACAATCCTGAGGCTTTCCTTCAAATACTTAAATTCTGGAACCTTGCCTGAGCAACAGGTACGATTGTAGTTGCTTATCATTCACTTTGCATTGTAATTCCTACTATATGTTGAAATACGACATGATGTTTTTTGTTTTTATTACGTATTTCCTGGTTTTTATACATTGTGATTTTATGTTGCAAACTGCCCTGAGATCTATGGGTGTAGGGCAGTGCGCAAATTTCAAAAATGATGATGTTGATGAAGAAGATCATTCCCACGATGAAGAGCACTTCAAAAATAAAAAGGTTTGTAGTGCTGAGAGAGAACTGACAAATGGACTGCAGTTCCAAAGCCCTACTGGTTCTCACTGGTATTTTTAGGCCCATGCACAGCCCCCCTCCCGAGAGGCAGATGTGGCAGGAGCTGACAGGAAAGTCAAGACACTGTCTTGGGATCGAAATGGCCACAACTTTTATTGATTACAGATGTAAGTAGGCTTTGGCACAGGAACAAGGGTATGTATCCTGAATCAACCAATCCAGTTGCTGGCTGATACTCAGGATCTATCAGGGTTGATCTTGGGGTTAAGGGCACACATCCCATGACACAGATCTATAGAGTGATCCTGCCAGGCTGCCACTTGGGAGGTTCTATGGCCTTTTGGCTCCCATCTGAGCTTTCAGACAGAAGCCAGCCCCTGGACCCCTTTACTGGGGTACCCTGAATTTGATCCTGGATTGCGGTGGGGGGTTGGGCACCCTCCAAGCTTAGACTGAGTATCCTGACAGATGGGCTCCTCTTGCAAAGTCCTACTGGTGCTCACTGGTATTTATGATCACTAGGACAGCAATTTTCACATGCGCAGCTCCTAAGCCTGGTCTCATTCTATACTTTGCTTGTATTGTACATGCATGCAGGACTTCTCATTTATCTCTACTGAATTCCAGCTTGTTGGGTTTTACTCAGGGTCCTAGCCTGTCAGGATAATTTTGAGTGTTGGTTCTACTATGGTAAGGTAAAGGTAAAGGGACCCCTGACCATTAGGTCCAGTCGTGACCGACTCTGGGGTTGCGCGCTCATCTCGCATTATTGGCCGAGGGAGCCGGCGTACAGCTTCCGGGTCATGTGGCCAGCATGACAAAGCCGCTTCTGGCAAACCAGAGCAGCGCACGGAAACGCCGTTTACCTTCCCGCTGTAGCGGTTCCTATTTATCTACTTGCATTTTGACATGCTTTCGAACTGCTATGGTACCGGCTATCTATTTGTGTCATCTGAAAATTTGATAAGCAGCCACTCTACCCCTTTGTCCAAGTCACTTATAAAAAACTTGAACCACACAGGGACTAGGACAAAGTCCTACATCACAATGTCCCACACTTTTCTTAGCCAGTGATCAGTTTTAGGGAGATTACCGCTTCTCCGGGATTTCGCTATTCTCATCCTTGTTGTTATCAGAGAATTATTGGCTTATTAATATGGAAACAAACAAGTATTGCACATTGTATGTCTATCATGTAATATATATAGTAACACATGAGGCTTGATGCATATATGTGTGTAGAATGTGCAATACAGTACTTGTACGTATTAATATTAATAAGCCATGGAAAACTAAAGATGTGTAAGGTAATAGAGGGGAGAAATTGGAAACCAGGGGTGGGTGGGAGTCTAGAAGGGATGAATAAGTAAGTAATTTGGATGTTAAATTGTTAAATTATTGAAAATTGAAAATAAAATAAGAAAAATATTAATAAGACAATATTTTAATCCTTTGTTTATATAGGGTTAAGCACTTCTCTTTTACCTTATTTCTGCTGGTCCAGAAGTGTCTTAACTATTCAAATGCTTTAGTCTGTATAATGAAGAGCCAATTTGCTGAGCACTGCCAGGTGGTTTTTGTTTGTTTGTTAATAATGAGTTATAATTTTTAAAGAAGACATGAGTCGTCTATCTATCATCTATCATCTATCTATCTATCTATCTATCTATCTATCTATCTATCTATCTATCTATCATCTATCTATAAATGCTTTTCAACATTCTGTAGTCCCAATTCAATCGGTTACACATAAACAAGGCTTCAATGTGACACTAATTGAAGAAGAACATTAATGGGGTGGGTGGCACATCGGCTTGCATGGAAGAACATGGGCTGGGAATTTGGGATGCACACCAGAATACGTATGCCGTCCACAGGAATACGGCATGGAGAGACAGTACCTTTACCAGTTCGATGTGCAGTTGCATGCCCACCCCCTTTGTGCCCCCAGCAAGTGGCATGTGCACAGAAGCCTGGTGTGGATCCCCTTAGCCGGATCAGAGCGTATTTCTGTGATTGATTTGGTGATGCTTCCAGTGATACAGGTTTTTTTTTTGAGTTTTATGTTAAAAGGTCAACAAAGCATAATCGTTTTTGAAGAGAACTGTATCACTTCATGTCTCAAACACTAATTAAAGAACTCCTCTCGACGTTCATGTGAAGGCCCCCATCAAGCAGTTAATGCAACTTGTTACTGCAAGATTTGTTCTGACATATCCCTTGCAGCAGAGTAAGATGGAAAGAAGGCATTTCTTTAGAGACTGCCAATAGGCAGCCAATAAGAAGCGAAGAGGCTTTTGCTTAATGAGATTAAAGATTTTTGCTGACATCCTAATTGAATCATCTTGAAATACAAATGTCTTCACCCAGAAAAGTAAGAACTCAGTCAGAACTAGTTCCACTCCCCCTTCACCAAATGCTTCCAGGCCATATATCTCAACCATCCATAAACTCAAAATGATGTGTGCTAGGAGATTAGCTTATGCACTCTTCCCTGCTAATTTTTAGCACCACCAGTCAAGCCAATAAAAAACAACAACTTAAGAATTAATTTGTTTAAAGCATAAAGTTAAAGCCATCATTTTAGGGCCTTAGCTCCCCAGAACAGTAACAGATGTGTGTAAAACACAGGTTCTGAAAAAGATGGCAAGGGCTTCTCAAAGGGCATATCAAAAGTTCCTCATTGATAATGTCACTTACACTGAAATGTGGTTTAATTTGCACGAGGACTTTAAAAAAAGCAGACACAAACATTTGTGAAAATGTGGAGAAGTAAACTCATTATTGGGAAAATGAGAGACTCGGACACCAGAATGGACAGATTTGCTCATTCCTAGTAAGGTGGTGCCTCGCTAGACAAATTTAATTCGTTCTGTGAGTCAATTCGTTTTGCGAAAAATTCTTCTTGCGAATTCCATAGGAATGCATTGAATTTTTTTTTATTTTTGCCCATAGGAACGCATTAATTGAATTTCAATGCATTCCTATGGGAAACTGCGATTTGCTAGACGAATTTTTCGCAAAATGAATTCTTCTTGCGAGGCAACCTCCAATCGCAAAACCCATTCGTCTAGCGAAAAATTCATCTTGCAGGGCATTCGTCTAGCGAGGCACCACTGTAGTCATGTCATATATGGGCACCAAAGTTAGGATTTATCTGTGGGCTGAATCCTGAAGCATGAGAGCTTTCATGAATATGCTGAAGTTTTGGGAGCAGGGGCTAAGGAGTGAAATAAGTGTTTTAAGCACTAACACATTTTTTTACAAGGCACCCTCCCCAAGCCTCTCCAAAATGCAAATAAGGAACAATACATGGGCAAGTCTTTACCAGGAACCAGGACTATATAAATAAGGACCATTGGAAAGAAGATATTCTTACTTTGGTTGCTTCCAGGTGATGTGTTTATTCAGCATTCATTCTGATTTGTTTGAGGGGAGGTAAATTTCCAGTGCATTTCCCCGTATCACTTTTCTTATTAAAAAGAAAAAAGTCAAATTTGGGGGCTGGGGTTTTTGTTGTGCAAGAACTCCAAATTAATTTAAATTGCAGAACCTGAAATTCCCAGTACAGTATATGCATTAATCCCATGTGCAAACAGTGGTAGCCTGGAAGTGCCCTCTATCTTAAAGGGACGTGTTTTGGTCAATGGCCTCACATTCAGAATCTATTTGAAACATTTGGGTAGCTTAGGGGCAACATATTTTGCCAGTGGTAATGGTGGCCTACAGCGTCCATCAATTTTGGAAGTTGCATTCTAGGACAATTGGCATGGAGATTGCAGAAGATTTTATCTTTGGAAAGCTGGTAAGTTAAATCCATCTCCAGCAGGAAGAGAGAATCGTTTCTCCCCAAAAGCAGAGATTATTGTTAGCCATTCCAGAATGCTAACTGTTAAAGCATTCACTCTCAGAGATACTCTAATGAAGACTGAAGGTTTATATAGGCTTGGTTGGTCCCCATGGTAACAGCCTTTCTACTGGGTTACCATAGGAATGGTAAAAGCCTCTATAAACCTCCATTAATAGAGCATATACTCTCTCCAAGCGGACTCCTAGAGAAAACACCTTAAATATTCAATAATTAAGGGAAATGGGTTCTGCTTGTTGGGAAAGCTTCCAACCGTTTCAATAGCTAGATATTAGTTTACAGTAGAAATTGAAGCCATGTAGAATTTCACAAGTCACATTAGGGGTGAGTAGTATTAAGAAGGAAACCATATTCTATAGCTAAACGTGTAGCTGACCATTCTCAACTCAGCCACAGGTCAAGGGTAATGTTCAACTCCTCTGAAAACAGTTCAAACGCTTTGGTTATCAGTCTCTATAGATGCTCCCCAAGCCTAGTTAAATTGAAGTTTTGGTGAACAAAGGTTCTCCTATAGTAAACAAGTTTCATTAAAACAACCCCGGCTAAATAAAAAGGACCACCAGCTAATTAGTCACTTCAGTTTTGCAAACATTTCAAAAGAGCTTTTGTTTTTTCTAGAGCCATAAATTCTATCTCTTTAAATCTGCTGTGCTTGTAACGGAGCTGGTACTTGAAAACGTGCCAATTATCTTAGATAACTCAATGAGATTTCCATTTTGTTAACCTCGACAACTGAGACACCCAAGGCATTTCCTACAATAAGAACAACCAGCGCAGGCTTCAATGCAGTTTTGGCAACGCTTGGGCAACTGTATCTAGGGCAACAGTCCATAAAACCACCAGTGATGGAACATTTGATTATACCAACTACTTTTTAAACACAATTGCATTACTGTATTATTATTTTTGTCTTGTTCACATAAATAGCTGATGAGCTGGCAAAATGGTTCCTGGATTGTACAGCTTCAAACATTTGGTGGGAGCTATCACCTGCTTGAATGCTTCCCAAGAGGAAAATAAATCTTTGCACACCCAAAACTAGTAGAAGGCAAGGGTTGAATTCTTTAAACCAGACACCTGGGGTTGTCCGTACAGAGTACTTTTTATAGAAATTTATCCAACCTTGGTGTTTCTCCTACTTTCAGTCTGGAATGGCACAGCCCAGGCACAAATTTACCCATTGACTTGTACTTCTGTTATGGAATAAGCTACCCTCTGCAATACAGCAGGCCTCGAGGGTGGTGTGATCCTGTCACTTACTGAAAACCTTCTTCTCTCCCCAGGTGTTTTCCTGATCGCTGTTGCCCGTTTGTAATGACTCCAATTCTGTTATGTTCCAATGCTGGTGTTCTTTTTAATGAATGGCAATTTCCACAAACAAACAGTTTTGGTTTAAGAACAGACGTCCAGAAAGGATTAAGTTTGTAAACCAAGGTACCACTGCAAATAATAAACATTTTATCATACAAATGTCTCCAGTGACTTTCATTCCAAGGAAACCAAACCTTAGGAATGCACTTGAAACCTCTTGCTGCTTGGAAGGTGGTTTGTGTGAGAGTATTTATACCCTGCCTCGCTAGGTAAACTGCCCCCCCCCCATATCAACGTTTAGAAAAAGATCCTGCATCCCACCCTTATCAGGGGGTATTCTGAGCCCTTGGGATCTCTTACGGTCACATGGCGTTGGATTGCTTGTTGCTCATTTATGTGCTTAAATAAAAGTTGTGTTGAAGCTTGAAGTCTACGAGTCCTTTCATAATGATCGATACAACAGGAATCTATCTGATATGCTGGATAGCTGTGCTGCTGGCAGAATTTTCAGCAGATGAATCTATCTGCATTCAACCCTTTCCCCATTATATGTGTGCACAATCTTTGGCCATGGGTTAGCCTCTCTGAGCTCTGCCACCTGTGCTCTCTTGTCTGCACCCCTGATGGAAGGAATGGATCAGCCTAACAAAATAAATCATAGCTGCCAAGTCTCCCGTTTCCCCCAGGAAATCCCCGTTTTTCCAGCTGTTCCTAGCTGAAAAAACGATTTTTTTGTTTTTTCTCGGTTTATTCTGGCGCGACGGCCATTTTGGAACTGGGCGGAGCATGCTCAGAAGTGACTTTTGATGCTGCTCTGCCCAGTTCCAAAATGGCTGCAGTGCGACCTCTGGCACGGCGGCCATTTTGGAACTGGGCAAAGCAGCATCAAAAGTCACTTCTGAGCATGCTCCGCCCAGTTCCAAAATGGCGGCAGCGCTACTTCCAGTCTGCTATTTCCGGCCCGGTCCCTTATTTCTCTGACAGCAACTTGGCAGGTATGATAAATATATAAATGCATAGGATTCTATTGACCGGTTTTGGTCCTTTTGGGAAGCAAGCAAATAATTCGAGACATGGAGTAGTGCCTTTCAATGAAGAAAGAACATTTGATCTAAGATCTCGTAGCAGCTCAGCAACAGAAGTTGTTTGTCTCTTCTCTGGGACCAACACAGCTAAAACATCCCAACACTGCTAAATATAACCATACTCATTTTAAGTTTTTAGATTGCTGGCAGAAAATGAACACTTCATAAAAGATTAGCACATTTCAACATCTGGCAGCCTGTATTTTTATATTCTGAAAGTTTCACATGTTTTGGCATACCAGGAAAAAACCAGCCTGACACCCAAAATGCTCAGTTTTCATTGGGTTCTTATTTTTCCTCAGATATGCATACAGCAATGTATTAAGATATAAATACAATGAAATTTAGGCTTTTATTAAAATCAAGACTTCCATGAACTAAAAGCAAAACAAAACCTAATAATGGGGCTCTCCCTCCCTTTATCATTTTAGTTGCCCCTTTCTAAACCTTTTCCAACTCTACAACATCCTTTTTGAGGCAAAGTGACCATAACTGTACACAGAATTCCAAACTGTACACAGAATTCCATATGTGGTCACATCATAAATTTGTACAACAGCATTATGATATTGACAATTTTATTTTCCTTTCCTAATGATTTCTAGCATGGACTTTGCCTTTTTGATAGCTGCCACACACTGTGCTCTCATCCTTTTCAGGAAAACACGGATATCCTTCTGCTCACATAGCACTGCACCACCCAGTCGCCTGCTGGTCAAACTAAAAATAAAGTGGGGTTGAAGAACTAAAAATGTAGGTAGGTCTGCCTCATTTTGGGGCTGGACCTTCTTAACAGAGAAGTCCCTGATTTTGGCCAAATCAATTAAATTATTTGCCAGTTGCTAATGAATGTCTTATTCAGTGGATTCACAGGAAGACCCTGGACATTTGTGAATGGGTGTTTCCAGGTGTTCCCAAGGAGCTATGAAGCCAGGCAACAGTGGGCTTCAACACAGCTGGCTTTTAATATTACAGGATAGCTTTGATACAAAACAGAACAGAAAGATGAGCACGTTCTCAGCCAAAGTAATCTTAACATCAGTAGTAGTAGTTACAGCAGAGTAGGTTTCAAGAGCCATAAGCCATCTCTTGGTTAGGCCAATGGGATAGGCCAATGGGGCCTCCTCTGAGGGGAGAAGGACAAACTGGCCTCTCTCGGATTGACCAATTTATACTATTTTACCCCCCCCCCCCACAGTCTGGACCAGGCATTCCCAAACTGCGGCCCCTCCAGATGTTTTGCCCTACAACTCCCATGATCCCTAGCTAACAGGACCAGTGGTCGGGGAAGATGGGAATTGTAGTCCAAAACATCTGGAGGGCCGAAGTTTGGGGATGCCTGGTCTGGATTATAACCAAATTCTGACCTTTACCGGAGAACAGCTATTTACGTCCCAGTTCTTCCTTGAGGGATGGTTTCAAAAGGAGGTGCTGGGAAACTCCCATCCTGACCTCCCCACCACTTTCATATATTCATAGAGTTGGAAGAGACCACAAGGGCCATCCAGTCCAACCCCCTGCCAAGCAGGAAACACCATCAAAGCATTCCTGACATATGACCGCCAAGACCTCCAAAATTTTGCAAATCTAGTTCTGTTTTGAGCTCCTATGATACTATTTTCCCCTCATGTTTTGCCCTGAAACTTCCACACTTCCAACTAAGCTGGCTTCTTCTGTTGCCTCTGCATTGTGGAATAAAATTGGTCCTAGCAATTCACTGTCTTTGTAGGTCACAGTTCTGAACAGATGAGTTGCAGCAGGTGAAGCAGGAATGAAGCAAAGGTACTGGAATATTTGCTTTTAGTTAGATCAATTCTAGCACAGGAAATGTTTGTGCTTTTACCTTGTGATTACCTGGCAGGTTCTGTTAAAAGATGGGTCCTTTAATTACAGAACCTCCAAGTGTCCCTATTTTCCAGGGAAGTCCCTGATTTAGAGAAGCCGCCCCAGTTTATGATTTGATCCCAGAATGTCTCACTTTTTCTTAAAGATAAAGGTAAAGGGACCCCTGACCATTAGGTCCAGTTGTGACCGACTCTGGGGTTGCTGCGCTCATCTCGCTTTATTGGCCGAGGGAGCCGGCGTACAGCTTCCAGGTCATGTGGCCAGCATGACAAAGCTGCTTCTGGTGAGCCAGAGCAGCACACGGAAACGCCATTTACCTTCCTGCTGTAGTGGTCCCTATTTATCTACTTGCACTTTGAGGTGCTTTCAAACTGCTAGGTTGGCAGGAGCTTGGGACTAAACAACGGGAGCTCACCCTATTTTCATTGGAGAAATGTTGGAGGGGATTGAGTTATCTGAAGGCAATCCTGTATAGGGAAGGTGGTTGTTTTTTTTTAAAAAAAGTTTAATATTATATAAAAACATAATAGAACATTAAACATATATAAAATGTTGGAAGCTGTCCAGAGTGGCTGGGGCAACCCAGTCAGATGGGTGGGGTATAAATAGTAAAATTATCATTATGGAATGGGAATTCTCTATTTTCATTGGAGAAGTGTTGGAGGGTATGTGGTTATAGTAAAAAATAAAATAATATGTTTTTCTATATTAAGACCCACACTTCATGAACAAATTACACACACACACACACACACACACACCACACACACTAATATACAATAATAAAAGAGGACAAAAATGTCATTTTATAATGGAACAAGTTAATCTCACATACATTTCATGCTATTAACATTTTAAAAATATTAATTTGTGAAGTTCAAACCAATATCTGAAAAACCCACTTCTCTTTTTACATATGCTGGGAATTGGCTCCATTTGTTTAATTCTTCTGGATAATTAATTCCATTCTTCATCACTGTTGACAATTTAATCAAGCTCCGTTGTTCCCAATTTTTATTTATTACCACCCCTAAATATGTTACCGTCTCTTTTGCTGGTATATCCTGCAATCCACCTTTAAGAACCAAGCTCTTGCACTGCTTTGCCATATGGACTTTTGTCTTATTTTGATACCTGCAACCTTCCCATGCCATCCATAATTCTTCAGCTGCTTCTCCTGCCTGAGGCCTTTATAAACCTTGTGCTTAGGCAGCATGTGTTCAGATAGGTTTTCCCACTGGCTGCCCATTATTTGAAAATACTTGGCTGGAGGCAAGTACTCCCTGAAGACAAAAGGCCCTTAGGTAGGTGGCATCCAACCTTTTAAATTGTAAAGGTACCCCTGAGCATTAGGTCCAGTTACGGACGACTCTGGGGTTGCGGCGCTCATCTCGCTCTATAGGCCAAGGGAGCTGGCGTTTGTCCGCAGACAGCTTCCGGGTCATGTGGCCAGCATGACAAAGCTGCTTCTGGTGAACTGCCGTTTACCTTCCTGCCAGAGCGGTACCTACCGGTAGTTATCTACTTGCACTTTGATGTGCTTTCAAACTGCTAGGTGGGCAGGATCTGGGACCAAACAATGGGAGCTCACCCCGTTGTGGGGATTTGAACCGCTGACCTTCTGATCGGCAAGCCCTAGGCTCAGTGGTTTAGACCACAGTGCCACCCACGTCCCTATCCTTTAAATTGTACTCTGGTGTAATTTCATTACTGTCATCCAGGCTTTCAGGAATCTGGATGTGTATTAACACATCTGCCTCTCACTATAACCTCAACAGCCATGTGGTTTGATATATGGTAAGTAGCTACCTAGGATAGGACTTTTAGGTTGCAATGTCCAGAATTTGGAGCAGACTCCAAAAAAGAGTTGCTTGATTTTCGGCAGGCCTTGAAGATGATTTTATTTAGGTGAGCCTTCTGCATAACTTTGGTTTTCTGAATTCTGCTACTGTTTCATAGTCATGTTTTTTGGCAAATAAATCAATTCTTCTTCCCTAGGGACTATTCATGTTAACACAGTAGTAAAGCTAACATATAGTTAAAGCTATGGTTTTCCCAGTAGTGATGTATGGGAGTGAGAGCTGGACCATAAAGAAGGCTGATCACCGAAGAATTGATGCTTTTGAATTATGGTGCTAGAGGAGACTCTTGAGAGTCCCATGGACTGCAAGAAGATCAAACCTATCCATTCTGAAGTAAATCAGCCCTGAGTGCTCACTGGAAGGGCAGATCCTGAAGCTGAGGCTCCAATACTTTGGCCACCTCATGAGAAGAGAAGACTCCCTAGAAAAGAAAGACCGTGATGTTGGGAAAGATGGAGGGCACTAGGAGAAGGGAACGACAGAGGACAAGATGGTTGGACAGTGTTCTCGAAGCTACGAACATGAGTTTGACCAAACTGCTGGAGGCAGTGGAAGACAGGAGTGCCTGGCGTGCTATGGTCCATGGGGTCACAAAGAGTCGGACACGACAAAAGCTAACATTCCATAGCTTTGTCCCATGAAGACAGAGTAATACCATTGGGGCTCCAGAAATCGGAACCACGTGAGACCACATTACTCCTTCCCACCCAATCATAGCCCTGCTGGGAGAGGGACCATGTTGACTTGATGTGAAGGACCAATGCCATTTCCCCTCCCTGCCCTCTGGCCTACAAATGTGGTAGCAAAGAAGTGAAATAGCACGGGTCTTTCCTGTACCTTACACCTGGTTAAGGATTTTGCATTTTGTGTTGAAAAAGCCCCTAACAGCTTGCAAACAATGCATTTCAGAGCTCACACACTCCCTTGTTGTTGTTGCTTAGTCCCTTGTTATATGCCCAACTTGTTGTTGCTTAGTCGTTTAGTCGTGTCCAACTCTTCGTGACCCCATGGACCAGAGCACGCCAGGCACTCCTGTCTTCCACTGCCTCCAGCAGCTTGGTCAAACTCATGTGTGAGCACTCAGGGCTGATTTCCTTCAGAATGGATAGGTTTGATCTTCTTGCAGTCCATGGGACTCTCAAGAGTCTCCTCCACCACCATAATTCAAAAGTATCAATTCTTCGGTGATCAGCCTTCTTTATGGTCCAGCTCTCACTCCCATACATCACTACTGGGAAAACCATAGCTTTAACTATATGGACCTTTGTTGGCAAGGTGGTGTCTCTGCTTACACTCCCTTACACCTAGGCAAACCTGCATTTCACATATGCAGCTCATCCTCATTTTATTGAACAGCTGCCTTAAAATTAGATATTTGTCAGCTGTGAAGTTGCTCCCTAATATGGTACAATATAGTCGATCTTTACGCACGTTAATATGTTATTTGCATAAAAACATTCCATAGCATTAAATATTTTCCGATGTATCTAATAATGGTAACCTGCATTTCTAGGGGGAGTTTTTCACAGATGGATGCCAGCATGCTGTCAAAAATTTGTTGCTGGTTATTCAGTAAATAAATATGTGATTATTTATTTCTGCAAGTGCAGTGGTAGCTTCCTGATATATGCTTTAATTTGACCTCTCATAAATTGCTGCACCAAAATCTTCAGTTTCAGAAGACTCTCAACACTTTGGCGAACAAACATTTAGATATAACCCCCCTTTTAAAAATCATTACAGAACACACACACCCCTGCAGATTTTGCTATGATCAAGGTGGCATGTGGTACTGGTACTGGCACATGACACTTGAAAGTGTCTTATTCCAAAACAAAGCATTGGTTCAGCCACGATGCTACGGCATCTCAAAGGTGACAGCTCTCCCAGTTGTATTTTGGGGCACACAAACCTTTTCCATTTATGCCTATACAGTACTGGCAATTACTGGCATGGAGATGCACATGAGAGCGGACAGAATTGCAGCAGTTTGTGAAGACTACTGGTACATGTACAAACTTGACTCACTCTAAGATTAGCACCCATTGTCATGCTTCTTTCTTCTCGTGTTTTGCATACACATCTGTTGTAAGTGTAGCTCAGTGAATGAGAACATGTCCTTGTTTGCAAAGGTCTCAGGTTCAAACCTGGCCATCTCATTCTTTTTAAAAGGTTCAGGAAGAGGTAGAAGGGCTACAAGAGACCTCTGCCCGAGTCCCCAAAGAATCAGAGTAGAAGTAGATATTACAGGGCTGTATGGATCAGGCCTTTTTTCAGCTGGAACCTACCGGAACTCAGTTCTGGCACCTTTCAGCTGGGCTCCATTGTCATTATAAGAGAACAAGGGAGGCGTAGATATGATGTGTTCCAGCACCTCTTTTTCTAGAAAAATAGCACTGGTGTGGATACATTGGATGGCCTGCAATAAGGCAGTTTACTATGGGCTCGTCCACAGTTCCGCTTGCCCAGAAAGCACGGGTGCAAGTGGTTTTCTCCTTGCCCTGCTCCTTTCCCAGGGAAACCCACTTTTTTAGCTCTAAACTGGAACAAACTGAATTCAGATACTAGAAAATAGTCCTACTTTGACTGACAGTGACAGTATCGCTGTCGACACCCTTCCCCCCTCTTGTTGGCATCCGCCTGTCTTGAGGGGTGAAGCCAAACCGCTGGAGAATCACAGGGCCTGCTGTGGATGCAGAGATCAGTAACTTGTTACTGCTGCCTCCCACATTGCTTTTGCTGCATCAGCAACACAGAAGGGACTTTTGCAGAGTGCAAGCCTGCGGAGAATGAATGGAGGTCCTGGGCTGCCCAGATGACAAGACCCCCCCCCCACTTGGCCTTGCTGATGTGGTCCAAAGGAAAGCAGAGCAATACGTTTAGCACCAGTTTGGCTGCAGGAGTTGCTGGAAGGAGGCGTACAAGGCTCCATCCAACTGTCTTAGGGGCTCCACTCCAGCAGTGCCGTGTGCATGGCAGATGCTTGGGGGGGGGGCACGTGTGGGGAGGGTGACACAGAGAAGGGGTTTGGAGGACAAGCGCAGGGTCATAGAATTGTAGAGTTGGAAGGGAGCACGAGGGTCATCTACTCCAACCCCTGCAATGCAGGAATCTTTTTCCCAACCTGGGGCTCAGACCTACGACCCTGATAGCAGAAGTCCCATGCACTGAGCTATGGGATCGTATGAGGAGAGGTGGTCCTTAAGGTATTAAGGTCCTCAGTCGTTTAAGGCTTTATAGGTTAGCACCAGTACTTTGAATTGGGTCCTGAAACTACTTGTCCAGCCAGTGCCATGTGGCCAGGATCAGCGTTATATGCCCAACTTGTCTTGGCCAGCTGAGCAACTCAGCTGTTGAAGTTTCCAAACTGTCTTCAGAGGCAGCCCCACATATAATGCATTGTAGTTATCTAACCTAGAGGTTACCAGAGCATAGGCCACAGAAGTTAGGACATCCTTGTTCAGATAGGGGTGCCACTGGACCACCAGCCTAACCTGATGGAAGTCACTCTGCACCACTAAGGACACCTGTATTTTTCAAAGAGAGCTTTATGGGTGACTTCTGTCATATTCTTACTGCCCTCTTCCACCTTTGCCTTGGCCCCTTTCCTCTGAACTACTGGGTGCTGTTAAGGACTAGGTACTGCTAATGTCTCAAAACTCAAGCTCAAAGTTAACTGGATTCAACAGAAATTTTCCCAAAACAATTGCCCTCTCCTATCCTCTCCTTTTCCAACAACACAAGAGACGACTCCACACATAGACATCACCATATGGGCAGCATCAAAATCAGATTGATTATATTCTCTGCAGCCAAAGTTGGAGAAGCTCTATACAGACAGCAAAAACAAGACCTGGAGCTGACTGTAACTCAGATCATCAGCTTCTTATAGCAAAATTCCAGCTTAAACTGAAGAAAGTAGGAAAAACCACTGGGCCAGCAAGACACAATCTAAATCAAATCCCTTATGAATACAAAGTGGAAGTGAGGAACAGGTTTAAGGATTTAGATTTGGTGGACAGAGTGCCTGAAGAACTATGGATGGAGGCTCGTAACATTATACAGGAGGCAGCAACAAAAACCATCCCAATGAAAAGGAAATGCAAGAAAGCAAAGTGGCTGTCCAATGAGGCCTTACAAATAGCGGGGGAGAGAAGGCAGGCAAAATGTGAGGGAGATAGTGAAAGATACAGAAAATTGAATGCATATTTCCAAAAAATAGCAAGGAGAGACAAGAGGGCCTTCTTAAACGAACAATGCAAAGAAATAGAGGAAAACAACAGAATGGGAAAATCCAGAGATCTGTTCAAGAAAATTGGAGACATGAAAGGAACATTTCGTACAAAGATTACCATAATCAAGGACAAAAGTGGTAAGGACCTAACAGAAGCAGAAGACATCAAGAAGAGGTGGCAAGAATACACAGAGGAATTATACCAGAAAGATATGGAGGTCTCCTATAACCCAGGTAGTGCAGTTGCTGACCTTGAGCCAGACATCCTGGAGAGTGAAGTCAAATGGGCCTTAGAAAGCACTGCTAATAACAAGGCCAGTGGAAGGGATGATATTCCAGCTGAACTATTTAAAACTTTAAAAGATGATGCTGTTAAGGTGCTACACTCAATATGCCAGCAAGTTTGGAAAACTCAGCAGTGGCCAGAGTACTGAAGAAGATCAGTCTACATCCCAATCCCAAAGAAGGGCAGTGCCAAAGAATGCTCCAACTACCGCACAATTGCGCTCATTTCACACGCTAGCAAGATTATGCTTAAAATTCTACAAGGCAGGCTTAAGCAGCATGTGGACCGAGAACTCCCAGAAGTGCAAGCTAGATTTTGAAGAGGCAGAGGAACCAGAGACCAAATTGCAAACATGCGCTGGATTATGGAGAAAGCTAGAGAGTTCCAGAAAAACATCTACTTCTGCTTCATTGACTACGCAAGAACATTTGACTGTGTCGACCACAGCAAACTATGGCAAGTTCTTAAAGAAATGGGAGTGCCTGTCTCCTGAGTAATCTTTATGTGGGACAAGAAGCTACAGTTAGAACTGGATATGGAACAACTGATTGGTTCAAAATTGGGAAAGGAGTACGACAAGGCTGTATATGGTCTCCCTGCTTATTTAACTTATATGCAGAATTCATCATGCAAAGGCTGGACTGGATGAATCCCAAGCAAAATTAAGATTGCTGGAAGAAATATCAGCAACCTCAGATCTGCTGATGACACAACTTTGATGGCAGAAAGTGAGGAGGAATTAAAGAACCTTCTAATGAAGGTGAAAGAGGAGAGTGCAAAATATGGTCTGAAGCTCAACATCAAAAAAACGAAGATCATGGCCACTGGTCCCATCACCTCCTGGCAAATAGAAGGGGAAGAAATGGAGGCAGTGAGAGATTTTACTTTCTTGGGTTTCATGATCACTGCAGATGGTGACAGCAGTCACGAAATTAAAAGACGCTTGCTTCTTGGGAGAAAAACAATGACAAACCTAGACGGCATCTTAAAAAGCAGAGACATCACCTTGCCAACAAAGGTCCATATAGTTAAAGCTATGGTTTTCCCAGTAGTGATGTATGGAAGTGAGAGCTGGACCATAAAGAAGGCTGATCGCCGAAGAATGGATGCTTTTGAATTATGGTGCTGGAGGAGACTCTTGATAGTCCCATGGACTGCAAGAAGATCAAACCTCTCCATCCTGAAGGAAATCAGCCCTGAGTGCTCACTGGAAGGACAGATCATGAAGCTGAGGCTCCAATACTTTGGCCACCTCATGAGAAGAGAAGACTCCCTAGAAAAGAAAGACCGTGATGTTGGGAAAGATGGAGGGCACAAGGAAAAGGGGACAACAGAGGATGAGATGGCTGGACAGTGTTCTCAAAGCCACCAACATGAGTTTGACCAAACTGCGGGAGGCAGTGGAAGACAGGAGTGCCTGGCGTGCTCTGGTCCATGGGGTCACGAAGAGTCGGACATGACTAAACGACTAAACAACAACAACATCCTCTCTTCATTTGGCCCCCATGCCCTCCCCAGTTCTGCTCTGGTGTGGGGAGAAACCCACAACATATTTAGGGAGCTTATGAGGAGAAGAGAGGGAGCAGAGATTCTGCCACACAGCTAGAACTGCTTCATTGGATACCACCCCATCTAAGTATTTGCGTATACTGTACTGAGAACTGAATACAACAGAGAACAAAAAGCAGTCCATGTCAACATGTTCTTCTTTCTTGGAAGCTTTCAGAAGTAATTAGCTGGCCACCCACAAGAATGTTGCTACTGTTGTCTGCCTGCGGAAATGATGCACCAGAATTACCTTTTGTGAGAAGATTGATTTATGCGATCTTTTTATAGCCACTGACAGCAAAGGCATACAATTTAAGAAACCCGTAACTGGCTACAATGGGCAGCTGGTGGACTCCATTGGGCTTGGTGGGGCAAAAGCAGACCTGCATCGTATGCAAGCCGAACAAATTTTGGCAAACTACCTTAAAGAAAGACACAACACAAGATGGATCAGTGTTCTGACTGATTCTGTAATGCAATGGCCTAGCTGGTTAATCTTTAATATTTGATTTTTTAAAAAACAGTTTAGGGTAATTTATGGTGAAGCCACAGAAGCTACTTCAAAAACAAAACCAAGCCTTCTCTAAGCAGTTGAGTATTCAGTCTGTTGACAGGCAGAATTTAGAATAAAAAGGTTACTCACAGTTTGGCTGTGCTTTCTTTGGGCTCTCTCTCTTGTGCTTCTGCCAAATAGCTCACTAGGATCAGATTTGATTAAAATGGCAATGCTCTCTGCTACTTGAATGTAATTAGAACCATTCATTA
Source organism: Zootoca vivipara (assembly GCF_965207765.1). NCBI lineage: Eukaryota > Metazoa > Chordata > Lepidosauria > Squamata > Lacertidae > Zootoca > Zootoca vivipara. Next base: position 4,159,997 of record NC_142595.1, on the reverse strand, counting down.
CAGCATTAGCTGACAGTTTGGCAACCTGTACAATTTTCTGAATATGGAGAGTATTCCATGGAAACGGTTCAAGGGATGAAATCAAGAAAAGAGACCTTCTTGAACTACATTTACTGGATTGCCCTCCGTATCCAGAAAGGTTCACAGGTTATTTGGACAACTACAAGGCCTGCTCAATAGACTTCCTGTACTGCACAGTTCATGGAAAAACAGGACTGGGGAGATTTTATTTTTTTAAAGTAGTGTTTACAACTCGTTCCACTTTGTGAGGTGGCTGTACATTAGGATGTTTGGGGCGGGGGGTCAGCCATATCCCCCCCCATCAAATCTCCCTGAGAGTGATGGTGTGTCATCAAGCCCCATCAACATGGGGCATTGCTATGTTCCTTTCAATGCATGTGGTGGCAGAAGCCACATTAGCTTGCCACTCACCCATACATCTGGATGTACCTTTGTAAACTAAGAAGAGAGGCTGGAGTGGCGCCTCTTAGGTAAATTCTGGCACAGTTCAAGGAATCTGGCCTTGTGTGGGTTCCACTGATCCAATTCGTACATTTGTCCCAGGCAGTGTGGACTGGGAGAGTCCATTATGGAATCCCAGTTCACTGGATTCTGCTTCCACCCCCAGGAGAGAAATGTCAACACATGTGCCCATTAACTTGTATGGATCAAGGAAAAGGGGTTGGACCCTCTAGGAAGAAATAAAATTCCCCTTCTGCCTCAAAGTTCTGGAGTGGGAGGGCCAACGTGTCATTCCTTATTTTACCCTCTTCTGTTTTTGTCATCTAGTTGCACGGAAGAGGGGCAAAGACTTTGCAAAGAAATACCCTCCAAATAACAAGTTGCTGCATTTTTTTAAAAAAAAATGCAGCACAGGAATTTGAGCTAGTTTTTAATAGTTATAATTTTACCAAGGTACAGGCAGGCACTTGCAACTATTTCTGATAGCAAAATAAAAAAATTCCTTCAGTAGGACCTTAAAGACCAACTAAGTTTTTATTTTGGTATGAGCTTTCGTATGCATGCACACTTCTTCAGATACACTTGAAACAGAAGTAACCAGACCCTTATGTATATACAGAGGGTCGTGGGGGTGGGTGGGAATGGGTGATGGGCTGATAGGAGTGGTAAACCTGTTGATGGCTATTAACGACTGCTGATGACTGCAATTGGTCGTGCGGGGGGAAAAGCAAGGGCTGAGGCGCTAAAGAAAGCTTGATCATGCATAATGAGATAAGAATCCTATGTCTTTGTTCATCCCAGGTGGCTCCATGGTTTAGGATGAACAAAGACATAGGATTCTTATCTCATTATGCATGATCAAGATTGCTTTGGCGCCTCAGCCCTTGCTCCCCCCCCCACAGGACCAATTGCAGTCATCAGCAGTTGTTAACAGCCATCAACAGGTTTACCACTCCTATCAGCCCATCACCCATTCCCACCCACCCCCACCACCCTCTGTATATACATAAGGGTCTGGTTACTTCTGTTTCAAGTGTATCTGAAGAAGTGTGCATGCACACGAAAGCTCATACCAAAATAAAAACTTAGTTGGTCTTTAAGGTGCTACTGAAGGAATTTTTTTATTTTGCTTCGACTCAGACCAACACGGCTACCTACCTGTAACTATTTCTAATAGGTTTTTCTTATTACACACCTAGGTAGCCATCATATCATAGTTATGACTAATTGATTCTTGGGGTCCCCTCCAGCCCTATGATTTCACAGCTGTAGAAAAAGAGGCTGCTAAAGGGATCTGACTTATTGGACAAGTTGAGTCCAAGAGATGACTTTTGGCTGTGAGGATGGGCCTTTGCATAGCTAAAAAAAGATGGCCAAAAAGACCTCATGGCTGCAGATCCCCCTGGAAGGGAGCATGCCTTGCCTCTCCCCTCCCCTGGCTAGAGGCAGTGCCTATAGTGGAAAGAGAACCATAGACTGGCAGGGTTGGAACGGGATCTGAAAGAGACAGGGGCCTGACTCTGCCTTCTGTGAAAATCCAGTACTAAGCAAAACCTTGTACTGCAGAAACCCCCATTAGCCTCCAGTGATCTTTGTTTCAAGGAACCCAGGGTATGTGCTAGAACCTCCTGAAACCTCTCACCACTCATTTCAGGGTGAATGTAAGAATAAAATACCATGGTAAAAGTAAAGGTACCCCTGACTGTTAGGTCCAGTCGTGGACGACTCTGGAGTTGTGCGCTCATCTCGCTCTATAGGCCGAGGGAGCCGGCGTTTGTCCGCAGGCAGTTTTTCCGGGTCATGTGGCCAGCATGATTAAGCTGCTTCTGGCGAAACCAGAGCAGCGCACGGAAACGCCCTTTACCTTCCTGCCAGAGCAGTACCTATTTATCTACTTGCACCTTGACATGCTTTTGAACTGCTAGGTTGGCAGGAGCTGGGACTGAACAACAGAAGCTCACCCCGTTGCGGCGATTCGACCCGCCGACCTTCTGATTGGCAAGCCCTAGGCTCTGTGGTTTAGACCACAGCGCCACCCGTGTCCCTTAAAAAATACCATGGTACAGTTCAACAATGCTAGCAGAGGAAGCAGAAGGAAATTTGTTTGGAACTCTTTTTCACCCTACCGGTAGTTTCTGCCGCTTTGTGGGGCAAGGCTTCCTGTTTTGCTTTAAATTTTATGGATAAAACCCCCAACTTCTAGTCACGAGCGAATGTGTTAAAATAAGGAAGGCAATAAAGCATCCCATTTCTTGAAACTATATCTCTGTTGTGCAACATTGTATGGTTGAGTCCATTTTTCTTATTTGCTGTGATTTTCTCATACCTCCCCAGCCTCTGCACTGTTGCCCAGGAACTGTTAAAACAGAGCAAACAATGCCATTCTCAAAGGGGTTTGACCCACATGAAACCACAATGCAACTATGCCTCTTGATTTCATTGTAGCTATTCATGCAATTATGGTAAGCAAGATTTAGCACAAAGTGTTCGAAATCACAGGATAGTATTCAGAGAAAACATGGAGCCTCTTTAGGCTGCGTTCCCCTCGCATTGTGCCCTTGATGGGAAGGGAGGGCAGAAGATTAGATTAATGAGCTAAGTATTGTGCAGAGTTCTGTGATTTGCTTTTCATGGCGGTGGGTTTTGGGTGCTGGAAAAATGCTAGACGGTTGATGTGTATTCATGTGCGGTGAGAGGGCTTGTGTACTCCAAGGCCCTCGGAGGTGGAGGGAGTGCCTTGCTGTGTACAATCCTGTCCACGTGGCCTGTATCAGCAGGGCAAAGGACCATTTAGTTTCCCCCTCCCCACAAACACACCTCGAAGCACATCTTTTAACTTTTCTCCACAGGAGGAAACAGACAGCTCTTCTCTTATATGGGAGGACCAAGGGAGGCGAATCATAGACCTGATCACAACAGACACAAACCAGGTGAGGGCTAAATCTATCTCTAAAGATGGAGAAGTGAGTTTGCCTCTAACTGCACAGCCCTGTCTTGGCTTCAGTCTGTTGGTTATGCCGGAGTGTGATGGGATTTTGAAAGTGTGTGACAGGATGTCAAGAACTGGCATCTATATTTGAACAGGTGGGTAAAGTAAAGATAAGGGGACCCCTGACCGTTAGGTCCAGTCATGGACGACTCCGGGGTTGCAGCGCTCATCTCGTTTTACTGGCCGAGGGAGCCAGCGTTTGTCTGCAGACAGCTTCCGGGTCATGACTAAGCTGCTTCTGGCGAAGCAGAGCAGCACACGGAAATGCCGTTTACCTTCCCACCAGAGCGGTACCTATTTATCTACTTGCACTTTGATGTGCTACTGAACTGCTAGGTTGGCAGGATGTGGGTGACGCTGTGGTCTAAACCACAGAGCCTAGGGCTTGCCGATCAGAGGGTCAGCGGTTTGAATCCCCGCAATGGGGTGAGCTCCCGTTGCTCGGCCCCTGCTCCTGCCAATCTAGCAGTTCGAAAGCTACTAAACCATAGCTGCCAAGTTCTCCCTTTTTTAAAGGGAAATTCCCTTATGCTGAATAGGCTTCCTCGCGAGAAAGGGGAAAACTTGGCAGCTATGTACTAAACTTGCACGAATAGCAGAGGAATGCCCCCTCCCTTCTAAAAAATAATAATTAAGGATTGCCTCCCTTACATTATGTAGGAAAGCTGAGAACCTGATGGTAATGTTGGGTTTCTTTCCTTGTAATATATGGTATGAGTTTAATTTTTTTTTAAAAAAACAACAACACAAACTCTTTAGTATTGTTTTGTTTCTACCTTTTCCAAACCGGCAAGAAATTCAGCACAACCTTCATATGGCGAGTTTTCTTTCGAGGAGAGATGCCTGGAGTTGTATGGCTTCATCATAATAATCTGTTCAGTTACTGCTGATTGGACTGGTACCCTGGAGTACAAAATCAAGCATGTTGTACCATATTGGCAGCAAGGTGGGCTTTGCTGACCCCACCTGACCCTTGCAATACTAATGGCCTTCTAGTGCTCTGCAATGCAAAATTTTCTGCTCCCACAAAAGCTCTCTTGGCTCTGGGAAAGAGCACTGGGTTCAGATCCCACCATCCTTTCTGCAAGTGAGTGCGACCTTATTCATCCTAGATAGAAATATTCCTCAATTATATTATAATATAGACACTTTTTGAATACTGGGGTGGGGTGGGGCAGCCCAGGACGTCCATACACACTGCCCAGGCCACTTTGGTGTTGCTAATGCAGCAAAAACAACCCGGGAGTCAGCAGTTACGAGTTACTGATCTCTGCAGCCACAGCAGGCGCTGTGATTCTCCAGTGGTTTGACTTCAGCCCCAGAGGTGTGCTCCATTGCCTCTCGAGACAGACAGATGCCAACAACAGGTAAGAGGCAAGGCGGAGTGAAAGAAGCATTTTGGTGTGAAAGAAGCATTTAACTAGCTCCTATAACTCATGGCTGCCTCTTTAAGCAATTTCTTCCTGCCACAGGCAGTTGGTTACGCAGCTTCGATCAGGAGCTCCTGTGTCCCACATTCTTCTTGCTCCAGTTGCCACCATTGCCCAAGTCTTCCTGGCTTTCTAAGGTTATCTCCATCAACCCTTTGTTATCTCCATCAACCCTTTGTCTCCTGCTGTCTCAGCACAACAGAAATGCAGGGCTCAAGCTCATGCTGAGAAGGGGAGGACCCTTTCAATGCTTCTTTAGTGAGTGTGTCTCCGTCTGTATAGGTGCTTGATATAGGCTTATTCCACACACAACCATTACCTTGTTATTGCAGAGATTAGTGTTGTGAAAAATAACTGAATCTGTGCAAGGCATTTGAACCCCACAGACCATTTGGTGTAGGAAGGTCCACAAGTAAGTTAGATCAGTTCATTTCCATTCATAACAAAGCCCTTTTTATCCTCATGTTACCCTTACCAGATGGGTGACTTAAATAACTCCAGGAAAGGTAATTCAATAGCCTCACTTGGCAGCTCATTATGACCCTCCCTGCTTATGGAATTAGACAGATTTTTCTGTGGTTTGTTTTTTAAGGTTACATTTCCCATGTTAGATCTTCATTTAACAGCTTCTTTATCATTTTTATTTTTTTATTTTTTGGTTGACTAATGAGACTAATTTGCATCTAGTCTGGCATCATTTTCTTTTTCAGATGCAAAAAGACTGACCCTCTTTATTACAGCATAACCCCAGTGCTTATCTGTAATTTCTGCTTATCTGAATTTAAACTGAATGTTTTAATAATTTTAACCCTGGATTTGCTGGGCAGTAGCTGGGCCAGGCTTGTGAGGAAGAACCCAAGCCCAGACATCAAGGGGGGCACTTTATAATGCCCTCAGATCCGGGTCCTGGAAGCTGGAGCCTGAAGTACAATGAGCAGAATATCCAGGTGATCGCCTGGGTGATGGGCCATTAATAATAATAATAATAATAATAATAATAATAATAATAATAATAATAATTCATTATTTATACCTCACCCATCTGGCTGGGTTTCCATTAAGCGAAACAAACGAAAGTGGGTCTGTGCGAGATTGCAGGTGCGTGGAGCCCCTTCTCTCAACTGGCTGGTAGCTAGAAAAAGCTGCTGTTGAAAAAACAAGAATTTTAATTTTACCTTCTGAAAATGTTAGGTAATGCTAAATAATAAGACGAAATAACAATAACAATAATATTAATACAATAGTATAACTGCAAGGACTTGGCAATCATTTTTAACTATTTCTATGCAACTCTACACGCATTTTACTTATTTCAATTTAACCAAAATATCTTTTGAATTCCTGTCATGTTACGACTTTTCAGCACCACTCATTTTTGAAAGCTGAAAATTGAAAAAGTCAACATGCCCTATTCTGATAGAGTCCTAGAGCCCCCGTGCCTCCTTCCCAAAGTTGGGCAAGTGTTTACTAGTTTTTGGGAAGGCGGCGGTAGGACTGTGGGCCCCCGGCAGAGCCCCCCCCACCACCTTCCCCAAGCCCAGTAAGCAGCTCTCCACCTTGCAGGGGAGCCAGTTCCCGGCTTTACCTGGTTACCCTTCCTGCCTCTGTTCCTTCCCCCTCCCTCGCTCTTGTTAAGTATTTTGATGGTGTGAGAACAGTCTTTAATGTCCTGGTGAAGCCCCCCCCCAGATGTCTTAATCAATTGCGGAGGATAATGCTGCGCTGGGTACCTTCTTTGATGTTGTTTTGAGAAAGTGAGGCATTGGGAGGGGGGTGGCTAGTGGATGATCTGCACATAGCCAGTCTTGGAAGCCACACTTGTTGTTTAGTTGTTTAGTCGTGTCCGACCCTTTGTGACCCCATGGACCAGAGCATGCCAGGCACTCCTGTCTTGCACTGCCTCCCGCAGTTTGGTCAAACTCATGTTCGTAGCTTCAAGAACACTGTCCAACCATCTCGTCATCTGTCGTCCCCTTCTCCTAGTGCCCTCAATCTTTCCCAACATCAGGGTCTTTTCCAGGGAGTCTTCTCTTCTCATGAGGTGGCCAAAGTATTGGAGCCTCAGCTTCAGGATCTGTCCTTCTTCCATGGGACTCTCAAGAGTCTCCTCCAGCACCATAATTCAAAAGCATCAATTCTTTGGCGATCAGCCTTCTTTATGGTCCAGCTCTCACTTCCATACATCACTACCGGGAAAAACATAGCTTTAACTATACGGACCTTTGTCGGCAAGGTGATGTCTCTGCTTTTTAAGATGCTGTCTAGGTTTGTCATTGCTTTTCTCCCAAGAAGCAGGCGTCTTTTAATTTCGTGACTGCTGCCACCATCTGCAGTGATCAAGGAGCCCAAGAAAGTGTCTATAAAATTGGGCGGTTTGTGCAGAGTTTTTTTGAAGCTTGTGCAGAGTTTTTTTGATGCATGGACTGATCAGCCACAGGGCTGTGCAAACTGAGGCTACTTGGGGGAGTTGCTTCACCACTTATTTGGGGCTTCCAAGTGGCAGATGGAAGTGCTTACTTGATATGTATACATGGCTTGCTGTTTGAGAATAAAATCTTTAATCTTCTCACTCACTTGTGTATTTTGTATTGCTTCTGAATCTCACTTTAAAAGGACCACCTTGCCTTTGGCAAGACAACCCCTGCCACTGAACCCTTGCGAAAAATGCAAGTTCCCTGTATATTAAATGGACTAGGATCTGGAGGACCAGGGTTAAAACACCACTTGGCTCTATGAAACACAATGTGTGGTTTGGGGTATGTCCCCTGTCTCTCAGCTTAACCCACATCACAGTGTTCTTGTGAGAATAACACGGGGGGGAAGAAGACCCATGAATGCTACCTTGAGAACCTCAGGGGAAAGGTGGAATGGATATAAACATTTTCAGTGTATTTTTATAGAAAAAGAGGTGCCAGAACTCACCACGAATGCCTCCCTTGTTCTCTTATAATGGCAATGGTGCCCACCTAAGAGGTGTTGGAACTGAGTTCTGGTGTGTTCTGGCTGAAAAAAAGCCCTGAACTTAAGACTGATAAATTGGGACTAATCAGCATATATGTAATTATAAAAAAAAGCCCAACCTAAAAATCAATTTTGCCCACGAGGCCAATTCCTCCAAACTATGCCCCCCCCACCCACAGGACTTTAGGTGTGGGGCAGGTACAGACATAGCTTCAAAAGAACTATTGGGAGTTTAAAGTGAGCTCTGAATTGTTCATTTGTTTGGAGCAAGGTATCTGCCTCCACCATCTATTAGCGGATGAGCAATGAGGGCTGGCTTTGCTTAGGGAGCACTTTGCAAACATCTGCAGCACCAAGGAGAACTCCTCACATACCTGGTGCCCGCAAATACCAGGCTTCTTTCTTCCCATCAGCAAACAAGGGGAAGCAGCCTGCTTTTCAATGGCACCAGCTGTGGGAAGGGCTTCTCCTTTTTTAAAATTGGTTTTATAGAAAAACACATCATTTTAAACACAACAAATACAAACAAAGATAACATGAAAAAAATAACATTACAAAAATAACAATAAAAACACAAAAATCAAAGTACCCTGATCCTTTTCCTTTAACATTGTAAGAGTTCCTCAAATGCACATGTGGTGGAAATGTGCAGAGATAAGGACATATTGGGAGAACATTTATGAAGAGTTAAAGAAAATGTTGAAATGTAAGATTACGAAAAAACCAGAAATGTTCCTATTAAATATAATACCAGAAGATATAGGAGACGTAAATAGGAAACTATTAATGTACGGTATTGTAGCCGCGAGAGTGCTGATCGCGAGAAACTGGAAAAGCAGAAACATACCTAATATAACAGATTGGCAAATACTAATGAAAGAATATTCACAGCTAGCTAGAACCACTGGGAGAATTAGAGGACAAACAAGACAAAAAATAAAAAAGGAATGGAGGATCTTTGACGAATATATAAAAACAACCAAGTAATTAAACCTCAAGGCAGACCAAAGCCAAACCAAGTTGAAGTGTTAAAAAATAGATAATAGAGGATTTCTTTTGTGGACGACGAGAAGGAGCTGTATAAGTTACATAGGATATGATTGGAAGTTGCTGGTATTTTATGCATTGTTTGTAACTTTTCTTCATTTTTCTTTTTTTTTGTATCCTTTTTCTGTTTTGTGTCTTTTTCATTTTTATTATAGAGATGAAAAACATGTAACACATTGCTTTTTTGTTTTCTTTTTTTGATTTTTGTATGTAAATATATGTATGTTTTAAACAATTGAAATAAATAAAAAACATTTAAAAAAAACATTGTAAGAGTTCCCTCTATCTGCGGTTCATTTCTTATTCATCTTTAGCAATTTCCAATTCATTGTTTAAAACTCCTTGCAATTTCAAATCTCTCATACATCAATTTACTTAACATGATTCTCAAAGCCGCAGTTTCTATAAACTTCTAAATCTGTTCTCAATATACAATCTTACCATATTTTTAAAAAATAAACTTTCCACTCTTCTTCTGTCACTTCTTCTCCCCGGTCACGGATTCTCCCGGTCATCTCAGCCAGTTCCATGCACTCCATCATTTTCATTTGCCAATCGTCCACTGTTGGTAATTCTTTGGTCTTCCAGTTCTTGGCTAATAATACTCTTGCCGCCGTTGTAGCATACATAAAAAAATTAACATTTTTCTTAGGAATCTCTTTTCCAACTATACCCAATAGAAAGGATTCTGGTTTCTTAATAAATGTGTTTTTCAACACTCTCTTTAGTTCATTATAAATCTTCTCCCAGAAATCCCTTACTAGTGGGCAAGTCCACCACATATGATAAAAAGATCCTTCCTCTTTCTTACATTTCCAACATTTATTATCCTGATTATGACAGATCTTAGCTAATTTTACTGGTGTAAGATACCATCTATACATCATTTTCATTATATTTTCTCTTAAAAGGCTACACGCAGTAAATTTCAGATTCTGTTTCCATAATTTTTCCCAATCTTCCATCAATATATTATGTCCCACATCCTTTGCCCACAATATCATAACATTCTTTGTTTGTTCATCTTTCGTATGCCACTCAAGCAATAACTTATACATTCTGGAAAGTATTTTTGTTTTTGGTTCTAACAATTCTGTTTCCAACTTTGACTTCTCTGATTGAAAGCCAATTTTCCTATCCAATTTAAATACTTCATTGATCTGATGAGCGGGAAGGGATTCTCCTGCAGCCCATGAGCCTATTTAGGCCTCATCACCTTGCCTACAAAGGTCCGCATAGTTAAAGCTATGGTTTTCCCAGTAGTGATGTATGGAAGTGAGAGCTGGACCATAAAGAAGGCTGATCGCCGAAGAATTGATGCTTTTGAATTATGGTGCTGGAGGAGACTCTTGAGACTCCCATGGACTGCAAGAAGATCAAACCTATCCATTCTGAAGGAAATCAGCCCTGAGAGCTCACTGGAAGGACAGATCGTGAAGATGAGGCTCCAATACTTTGGCCACCTCATGAGAAGAGAAGAATCCTTCGAAAAGACCCTGATGTTGGGAAAGATTGAGGGCACTAGGAGAAGGGGACAACAGAGGACGAGATGGTTGGACAGTGTTCTCGAAGCTACGAACATGAGTTTGACCAAACTGCGGGAGGCAGTGCAAGACAGGAGTGCCTGGCGTGCTATGGTCCATGGGGTCACAAAGAGTCGGACACGACTAAACGACTAAACAACAACAATTTGGCCCACAGGGTCATTTTGGCCAAGCCGGGTCACATAACCTGTACCTGCTGAGTTATACCACACCAAGTGCAGGGCAGGCAAGGACTGAAAGGGGCTTGTAGGCACTGTTGATCAGCTTACCCCAAAGCACCTTGCAAAGTGTTGCTCTGCATGACTGCCAAGTCTTCTGAAGTGCCTTGCATTGCAGGACCTGACCATCAGCAGATGGTTGGACCACGTAGAACACTCTGCAAGACCCTTGCAAGCCAAATAAGGCTCTAGTGACACCACTGGGACTCCAGATGATCTACAGGTTGATGGCCTTCTCAAGCTTAACCCATGAGGGGTGAGTAGGCAAGAATCCAGCCCACTGATCAGATCTAGTTCCCCTTATCCCTGCCTTACAACAGTGAAAAGAAAGAAAAACTCCCAATTTCTTGCAAAACTGCACAAAATGAGGAATAGCATACAATAGCTTGATGGTGTGAAGTGTAGCTATTTCTATGGGAAAAAGTGAAGTGCAATAGTCCAACACATTCTGCGCAATAGCAAGCTACTCAGGATGTTATGCATCAGCTATGACCAAAATAACATGCCAGCTAATCATTCAGAAAATGCTGCTCTCATGAAAACTAGCCTATTCCATCCTCAGTAAAATATCCGCTATTGTAGAGAGATGTCTTGGGCACGATGCCCCAGCTTGTTAGATTGAAAATGGCCACGTGGATCATTGGGGAGACTGTATACCCTAATTTTCCTCCAAACTAAGACTGGTTTCTCTCAGCAGTTGCAAGCATCCTTGTTCCTTGCTGTGCCTAAAATAAACCTGAGCTGTGCCTTTATGTTAATTATCTGTTCTCTACAAGCTGTTCTGTGATAAGATACTGTACAACACTACAGTGACATACCTTTCTCCAGCCCCTCCACCCCCAGCCGCACACAGCAGCTCATATGATGGTTATTTAATATCCATGACTCACAGTCCACAGGACTAGGATTCTCGCCAGCTGGGATTTGTTCTAAGTGGTGCAAAATGACAAACAGGGCATGAGACGCAGCTCAGATACTAAGCAACTGGTCCCCCAATTATTATTTTAAAAGGGTCACAGCTCTTCCCAATGAAAGAGAACACTTAAAAAACCCCACATACTAAAAAAACCAGGAAAAGACCTGCTAAAGAAAAGTGTAAACCAGGGGTCAGTAGACTTTTTCAGCAGGCGGCCGATCCACTGTCCCTCAGACCCTTTGGGGGGCCGGACTATATTTTTTTTTTGGGGGGGGGGGAATGAACGAATTCCTATGCCCTACAAATAACCCATAAGGTAAAGGTAAAGGGACCCCTGACCATTAGGTCCAGTCGTGACCGACTCTGGGGTTGCGCGCTCATCTCGCATTATTGGCCGAGGGAGCCGGCGTATAGCTTCCAGGTCATGTGGCCAGCATGACAAAGCCGCTTCTGGCAAACCAGAGCAGCACATGGAAATGCCGTTTACCTTCCCGCTGTAGCGGTTCCTATTTATCTACTTGCATTTTGACGTGCTTTCAAACTGCTAGGTTGGCAGGAGCTGGGACCAAGCAACGAGAGCTCACCCCGTCACAGGGATTCGAACCGCCGACCTTCTGATCAGCAAGCCCTAGGCTCAGTGGTTTAACCACAGCGCCACCTGGGTCCCTTACAAATAACCCATAGATGCATCTATATATATAAAAATGTAAAAATCTTGAAAGTGTCGGCCGCACTTTTCTCCGTAACCGCTTTACCGATCGTCCTGAAATTTTGACACAACGATCCAAGCCACTCCTCAAGCGTTGTTGGGGACAAAAATCCCTGACATCTCACAACTGGGCAGGTAGAAACCTGGTTTTCCACTAAGTCAAACAGCGCCCTCAAGTGGCGTTATACCCTCCTCCACCCCTCCCTTCCTGTGAAATCTAAGCCACACCCACAAACCAAATGACATCATCAACCAAGCAACTGAAACCACCAAGGCGGCCATTATCAGACCCCTAGGCCCCTGCCAGGCTGCTAGGCCCCCACTAGGCCCGGGGGGGGGGAAGAGGGTGAGCGCCCAGATCGCAGGTCGCAGCACGGCCTTTGTTTTATGTAGCCCCCAGCCAGGCCCCCACTAGGCCCGGGGGGGGGGGAATAACCCACAGCAACACACTTGAGGGCACGGCAACGGGTTTTTACTTTACAATTTAGCACCACTACCCCCCCCCAAATCCCCCACCAAATAACCACAAGACAAAAATAAATACCATCCTTCAAAACATCATGAGATACACCGGTCACGGAGAGGGGAGGGGGAACAAACAATACGTCATGGATCGGGACAGGGCGGGGGTGGGGTTCACAGGAAAGAACCACAGCAACGTGTGGCCGGGTCAGCTAGTTTTAAATAAAAGGACACATTCTACTCATGTGAAAACAGGCTGATTCCCAGACTGTCCGTGGGCCAGATTTAGAAGGCAATTGGGCCGGATCCGGCCCCCAGGCCTTAGTTTCCCTACCCATGGTATAAACCAAAACCTCAAAAGTGTACTGCAATAGCAACCACCTAAATTATGATATCTCAGATAGCAGATCTGGGAAACCTCTCTCTCTGTATGAGAAAATGCTGTCTGTCAAGAGTTGGCCACACTCAGCTAGTTGGTCTGATTCCACACTCAGTGGAAATGCTTTAATGTCTAATAATGGTTTTGTAGTGAGTAGAAGGCATTATGCTGAGTGGAAAAGTATTATTAAAGATAGAATTACCATGCATGCAGAAAGACAATTCTTGCTGAAGCAGAAGCAGCCTGGCTTCTGGAAGGATAAGTCTCGTCTCACTAACCTTTTGGAATCCTTTGAGAGTGTCAACAAACATATAGACAGAGGTGATCCAGTTGACATTGCATACATAGACTTACAAAAAGTATTTAACAACGACCTCTGAGTAAGTTTAACAGTCATGAAATAAGAGAAATACTCTTATGGGTCAGTAATTTGGTAAGAAACAGAAAGCAGAGACTAGAAATAAATAAACAGTTCTCCCAGAAATGGAAATGGATATTCCCAAGGATTAGGACCTATGTTTTCTATCTTCTTCAGGTTCTGGAGATAGGCACTACTGTACTCTTGTTGGTGGGCAGAGAGTGAATGGGATCTCTGCTACAAGGATAGCACTACTGTTGTTGCAGAGATACTATATAATGCAGGGGTGGCCAACTCCCAAGAGACTGTGATCTACTTTCAGAATCAAAATCTGGCGGTGATCTACCCCCATTTTTTGGGGTTCGGCTCAAAGTTGTTGAGCTTTTTTTTTAGGGAGAAGGAAAGGCGGGTGACCAGATTTAGTAACCTTTTGGGGGGGAGCACTGCCCAAATACTTTTCTTATGGGGGACAACAGAAACTTTTAGAGATTTCTTGGGAGATAATTGCATAAAAGCACTCACAAAACTACGCCGCACAAACTCCTTTACCCACTCCATTAACCTACCTATCAAGATTTCTTAAAAAATACATGCCTTCATTCATTGTTAGTGTGACACCTGGCTCCCAGTGGCTCAAAGAGACAGGGACAGGGGGGAAATCCCCCTGTGAGTCGCAGCTCCTGCTTTCCTCCCACGCACGCAAACTCACACACACCCCTCCCTCTCTGCCGGCATGAGGGAGGAGGAGCCGGGGAGCTCTAGGCAGGCAAGAGGGACAGGGAGCAATCCAGCCATTCTGTGCAACGCACTAACACAGTCACACACATAATGGTAAGCTCAGTATCGGGAAGAGGGAAGGAGCTCTCCCTGCAATTGCTCATGGTTATCGAGCTTTTTTGTGGGGGAGAGACAAGAGTTCTTGAGGTTTTTTTTTAGGGGGAGAGCTCTTTCTTTTCTTTTAGGCTGGCGATCACTAAGGAACCCACAATCTACCTGGGATCTATCAGAAATGTCCTGGGGATCTACCAGTAGATCCCGATCTACCTGTTGGCCATGCCTGATATAATGGGTACTTTGAATCTTCCAAAGACATGATGATGGTACATTGTATGGCAACATGTGAAAACCAGTGAACCTGCATTATGCCATATGCTTTGCTAGAGCTTAAATAAACCTAGTGGTAAACATGTATTGCAGTGGAAGTTCACAGTATTAATGTAAATACACCCCCGTGCTATTTTTCTAGAAAAAGGAGTGCCAGAGCTCACCATGAGCCCCTCCGTTGTTTTCTAATAATGGCATTGGTGCCTGAACTGAGAGGTGCCAGAGCTCAGTTTCTGCAAGTTCCTGCTGAAAAGAACGCCCTGAACTCCGCCCCACCTCAAATTCATTGCACATAGAGAATAAAAATGTTAGTTGTCTATGTCTAGCGATGCTTTTCTCACGAGGAGCGTTCCATCATGTGAGCCACCACACTGGTTAACTGCCCAAGTAAGGCTTGAAAATACAGCAAGTGATCCAGCCTCTGCCAGTTGTGAATGTCTATTCGACAAACACACCTGCCCAGGAAAAGAGGAAATTCAACTCATGCACACCAACATTTTGGGGTGGTCTTCAACTAAGTTTTACTTGGATTGGGCCCAATGAAATGAATGAACATGATTAGGTTAAGACCATTAACTTCAGTGGGATTACTCTGAGTAACACATAGGCTGTGTACACATTACCACCTTAAAACACAGCTAGGTCGTTCTTTTCCTCAGTTTGGAGGTGAAGCTGGTTTGAGGGGAAATGCTTCAAAACACAGTGTTTCCTTTTAAAAAATGGCATGATAGATACAGAATGCATACAGATTGTGGCTAGCATCATATGGACCAGGGGTCCCCAAACTAAGGCCCGGGGGCCAGATGTGGCCCAATCACCTTCTCAATCTGGCCCACGGACGGTCCGGGAATCAGCGTGTTTTTACATGAGTAGGATGTGTGCTTTTATTTAAAATGCATCTCTGGGTTATTTGTGGGGCCTGCCTGGTGTTTTTACATGAGTAGAATGTGTGCTTTTATTTAAAATGCATCTCTGGGTTATTTGTGGGGCCTGCCTGGTGTTTTTACATGAGTAGAATGTGTGCTTTTATTTAAAATGCATCTCTGGGTTATTTGTGGGGCCTGCCTGGTGTTTTTACATGAGTAGAATGTGTCCTTTTATTTAAAATGCATCTCTGGGTTATTTGTGGGGCCTGCCTGGTGTTTTTACATGAGTAGAATGTGTGCTTTTATTTAAAATGCATCTCTGGGTTATTTGTGGGGCCTGCCTGGTGTTTTTACATGAGTAGAATGTGTCCTTTAAATTAAAATGCATCTCTGGGTTATTTGTGGGGCCTGCCTGGTGTTTTTACATGAGTAGAATGTGTGCTTTTATTTAAAATGCATCTCTGGGTTATTTGCGGGGCATAGGAATTCGTTCATATTTTCCCCAAAAATATAGTCCGGCCCCCCACAAGGTCTGAGGGACAGTGGACCGGCCCCCTGCTGAAAAAGTTTGCTGACCCCTGTTTGTGGACACTTCTTTAAAAAAAAACCAGTGGTGGGAGCACCCTGGAGCCAGAGTAAACAGGATTGGGTACACAGCCTTAGTTAAAGGCTTCCAACTTTTCTGAGGCCAGCTTTCCTCAGAGTACCTCTCACTACTTTGTGCCTATCCAGCCTAACAGTAGGCGGATAAATAGTCATTCTCCTATGAGGCTTTACTATGAAGTTCAAAGTCTGTGTTTTTGTGTTAGAATTTCTTCTAAACCATTGGTTCATAACTGAAAGCATCCTAGATTCACTGGTATAAAATATTTATCCTGTATTTTTTTACATTTTTTATGCAAAATTTTAATGCTACTTTCAGAAAACCCAACCTTCAGACATTCTCTTGTTCATTTCAGGCTGCGACCCTCAAAAGCCGACTTCATCACCAGCCAGTCTTCCCCCTTCTCCTATCAGCAAATGTTTTATCGCCTGGCCTGATGAAGAATTCTGAAGCACTCGAAAACCTGCAGACTAGTTTCATATCATCATAGAATTGTAGAGTTGGGAGGGATCACAAGGGTTATCTAGTTCAACCTGTGCGATGCAAGAATCTTTTGTCCAACGTGGGGCTCAAACCCATGACTCTGAGATTAAGAGTCTCATGCTCTACTCTACTGGGTTTATGCAACCTTAGATTCAAGGATGTGGTTCTTCTACTGAAGAATTTTAATCTCCGAGGGAACATGCCCTCCAAGCTGTTAGATAAGAAGAAGTTGCCAAATTTCGCTCCCTTTAATTCAGTGCACCACTAAAATTAACCTCCAGCCTTGTGAAAATAAAAACTTTTTATTCCTGTTTTCCACCAACCAAATAATCTGTGTGTATCACCTAAGGATGGATGTTGAGAGACCAGAGCGCATATGCTGTCCCCACACAGTTTCTCCCTCACACTGACCAGAAGGCAAGTTGGACAGGCCAGAAATTGGGACTGAGGAAACCTCTGAGGAGGAGGAGGAGGCAGGCACTTTGGTTCCTCATCTCCCAGAACCTTCTGTCTTAGCAGCTATTCTGTCCATAGCTGCCAAGTACCCCGTATCTCCCGGGAAACCCCCGTTTTTCCTTACCGTTTCCCGGCGGTCTCCTGTTTCAGCTCCTCTCCCATTAATCTCCCTTATTTTGGCTCCTGTCGACGGCCATTTTTCTGGTGTCGCTTTGCCCATCTATGGGCACCAGAAAATGGCCGGCGCCGGAAGTCGCGTCTACGCATGTCCGGAAGTGCGTAGACGCAACTTCTGGTGTCGCTTTGCCCATCGATGGGCACCAAAAATGGTCGGCGCCGGAAGTTGCGTCTACGCACTTCTGGACATGCGTAGACGCGACTTCCGGTGCTGGCCATTTTTGGTGCCCATAGATGGGCAAAGCGACACCAGAAGTTGTGTCTACGCAACTTCCAGTGTTGTGCAGCTGCCGATCCCGGATTTCTCCGCGAGAGACTTGGCAGGTATGATTCTGTCCTGGGCATGAAATGCAAATTTATGAAACAGTAGTGCCCAGATTTACTTGTTTTCCTGTATACTTCTATTTAGTTATTTTATTGGGCTAACAACACAATAGGCATTGGACCCTGGAAATGCGTGGCTTGTCGGTAAACTTTTCTAATAAAGCGAGTTCCCAAACTTTGGAAGACCAAAACAAAATACAGTATTGGCTCTATTCAGATCTCTTCAGAAACAAGCCCCTTTGACTCTAGCTCCCATCAAAAAATGAACAATTAGCTCTTTAATATGTATATTAAGATGAGCTTCCTCAAGAATGGGTAACTTTTTTCTTTCTGAATCATGTCTGTTAGATTGCAGGCCTGTGGGAAGGGCCAGTATTGTTTTGTTAATCTGTCAACAAAGCCTAGCAAACTCTCACACCCTCTTTGATGCACTACGTAACTAGCAGCTGTATCTCATGTTACAGTACACATTTTTGGTTTTTTAATAAAATTTCTTACCTGCCCTTCACCGTAAAGTTTCAATATAATCATAAAACAAGAACAATTCCCCAAAAAGCACAGAATACGTTAAACAGAACAGAGATGTGAGCCCCAGAAAAACATTTGAATTGTCAAAAGCAAGGAGGATACCCTAGAAGATACACAACCAAGATTCTAGGTGCCCCTCAGTGGGAAGGGAGTTCCCCAATTTACAGTAAGTGCCAAAGGCCTCTCCTGACCTGCCATTCTCTGCACCTCTGAGGCTCCTACTCTTAACATCTAGCAGGGTCTGTATGGATGGAGACAAATATTGGGTTACTTTTGGCTAATTTATTGCTTCTACTGCATGATAAGGACCCAGGTGGTGCTGTGGGTTAAACCACAGAGTCTAGGGCAGGCATCTCCAAACTGCGGCCCTCCAGATGTTTTGGCCTACAACTCCCATGATCCCTAGCTAACAGGACCAGTGGTCAGGGATGATGGGAATTGTAGTCCAAAACATCTGGAGGGCCAAAGTTTGGGGATGCCTGGTCTAGGGCTTGCTGATCAGAAGGTCGGCGGTTCGAATCCCTGCAACGGTGTGAGCTCCCGTTGCTCAGTCCCAGCTCCTGCCTACCTAGCAGTTCGAAAGCACATCTAAGTGCAAGTAGATAAATAGGGACCACTCCGGCGGGAAGGTAAACAGCGTTTCCGTGCGCTGCTCTGGTTCGCCAGAAGCAGCTTTGTCATGCTGGCCATGACCTGGAAGCTGTCTGCAGACAAACGCCGGCTCCCTCGGCCTATAGAGCGAGATGAGCGCCGCAACCCCAGAGTCGGACACGGCTGGACCTGATGGTCAGGGGCGCCTTTACCTTTACTGCATGATTTACTTATGCCTGCACAAGTCCCTTCTGGTTGCAATGAGGGGTGGGGTTGGAGGGGGGCACTTCTGGGCAGCGCCTCCACCATGGATGAGCACATATTTACCCAGCATGTAAGACAAGATCAATTTGTATTTTGGGCTCTTGATCATCATCCACTGGATTCCCAGAATAAAGTCATTTATCTGACCGGCAAAGAGGCTCCTTTTCACTTTCGGGGTAAGTGACTTCTTCCTCTGTCTGTGTGCCACTGTTTTTCAGGGATGATCACAGTTCTGTAGAATCACTGCACCAAATCCAGGCTATGAGCCAGTATCCCCCCAACCTGGTGCCGTCCAGATATTTTGAACTGCAGTTCCCATCATTGCCAGCCAGCATAGTCAAGGGGCAGGAATAACAGGAGGGCTTGGAGGGCATCAGGTTAGAGAAGGGTTCTGTAAAGCCTCTAAAGAAATTTAAAGCAGCCTACGGGAGCTATAGGATTTTAACAAGGTAATCGTAATCAACACAGCCCACACCTTGGTCTGCTGTGCTTCCTAGCACCATTCATGTGCTGGATGACAGGCTTGGTATGAATTCCCTTACATAATCAGCCACCCCCAAGAATTGCTTGGACTGGGCTGTCATTTCTTAAGACCTTCCCAAATCCTTAGGCCACCTTTAGCTCAGGCAGAAGCCCAAACATTACTTTTGTCCATTGATGCATCCTTTCATCATTGTGCTTGTATATATGATATGCTCTGTTTTGCAGTATGCTTCAGATAGAGGAGGCTGATGCTGTTGGGATGCAAGGCACAAAGTGATACCTCCCAAAGGGAGTTTTACATGGACAAAGTTTGGGGTTGCCCTCTGTGACCTGTAACTGCTAAAAGTCTGAAGAGGCATCTAGTTTACTGAAAAAATAGCCATTCACAAATTATGCCATTATGTCCTCTCTAGTGGGCAGTCTGGAATTCTTTTTCTAGGTAAGACATGTTTAGGTTTCTGGGATTGCAACATACCCATACATTCCCATTAGATGTTCTAAAATGGTTAAGGTGGCCGACCAGTCTGTTGGTTCCTGAATCTTTGGAATCTACCTGTAAAGCAGGGGTAGCTACTATGTGGGTCATACAGCCTCTAGTCAAAAGTCCTCCTTCCTGTGGTCTGCAGGAACTCCCCCCCTCCACAATATTTGTCAACGAAATCATCTTTGGGAGAGGATTTTTTTTTAGAAAAAATTAAATCCCTGTGGTTTATCACCTTCTGCATTGTTCTTGGTGTTGCCTGAGTACCCCGCAGCTAGTTTTAGATATTTATGAATCTAGTTTCTTCCCTCCCCATTTCACATTGTTTCTACAGCAGCTTCTGGTGCTTGCTTCCATGTCATAGCTGCCAAGTCTCCCGTATTCCCCGGGAAATCCCCGTTTTTCCAGCTGTTCCTAGCTGAAAAAATATTTTTTTTGTTCTTCCCCGGTTTATTCTGGCGTGGCGGCCATTTTGGAACTGGGCGGAGCATGCTCAGAAGCGACTTTTGATGCTGCTCTGCCCAGTTCCAAAATGGCTGCAGTGCGACTTCTGGCGCGGTGGCCATTTTGGAACTGGGCAAAGCAGCATCAAAAGTCACTTCTGAGCATGCTCCGCCCAGTTCCAAAATGGCGGCAGCGCTACTTCCGGTCTGCTACTTCCGCCCGGTCCCTTATTTCTCCGACAGCAACTTGGCAGGTATGTTCCATGTTCAGAGCTCAACTGGAGATCAGTGAACACTCACCTGCTTGTTGCCTGCAATTTCCTCTAGTGCTACCCCTAGTGGGGTCGAGTCATTGGCTGGTGAGGCTCCAGCTGCTTGCAGGACCCATCATGGAAGTTGCCAGATGTTTTCAGTCAGGCAGCGGCTGTCAATCAACTGTTGTGAGAGCAAATGGGAGTCATCACAGCTCTATGTCAAGCAATGGAGAAAGCCAAAGCAGTCAGTGGCAGGCGATGGAGAGGCAATGAGACAATCTAACTTACATCAGCAACTTTAAGCAAAGTGCAAACATTGGTGCTTTTTCCAGCAACTGGCCAATATTGTTGTGGTTGGCATCTACCTGTCTCAATATAATAATAATAATAATAATAATAATAATAATAATAATAATAATAATAATAATAAGTTGTTGTTTAGTCGTTTAGTCGTGTCCGACTCTTCATGACCCCATGGACCATAGCACGCCAGGCACTCCTGTCTTCCAATAATAATAATAATAATAATAATAATAATAATAATAATAATAATAATTCCCCAGCCACTCTGGGCGGCTTCCAACAGAATATTAAAATACAATAATCTATTAAACATTAAAAGCTTTCCTAAACAGGGCTGCCTTCAGATGTCTTCTAAAAGTCTGGTAGTTGTTTTTCTCTTTGACATCTGATGGGAGGGCGTTCCACAGGGCAGGTGCCACTACTGAGAAGGCCCTCTGCCTGGTTCCGTGTAACTTGGCTTCTCGCAGTGAGGGAACCACCAGAAGGCCCTCGGCACTGGACCTCAGTGTCTAGGCCAGTGGTTCCCAACAGGTGGTCCGCGGACCCCCAGGGGTCCACGAGCTATGCCAGAGGGGTCCGCAAGATGCTATTAGAATAAAAAATATATTAAATATATTTCGTATGATAACAGATTTTTTGTTTTGGCCGCTTCCTGCATGAGCAGAGTCTAGCGCAAAACTAGAATTCGATAGAGGCAGTAGTTCTGCTTTATGCCGTTAGGTGGCGCTTTACAAACACTATTGTTTTGCAAAGAGGCAGTGCGCGCATTCTACTAACGCTCACCTCCCCAAGATGCTTTGCGCGCGTCGGCTTCATTTGTGCGCTACTGTGCAGGTACCCTCTCTTCTCCATTCCCCTCCCTCCTCCCTGGCGCGCGATGCCTCTTTGCAAAACAGTAGTGTTTGTAAACAAAATGTTGTTTTTCGCGGAAGCTACAGTTCGCGTAGTTAAAAATGGACCGTTGGTTAAAAAGTGGTTCATCTCATTAAGAACTGAAAATTAAAACTAACTGTATACTGATGGAGTACTCTGTTGTAACTGTAAAAAATGTATAAATATAAAATATAAAAAGACTCTTAATTTGGCTCTCACTTTTTAATTTTAGGATTAGGAATTAATGGGGGTCCTTGTCACAATAGCGGCTCGATGAGGGGTCCTCGAGAAAATTTTGTTGGGAACCCCTGGTCTAGGCTGAACGATGGGGGTGAAGACGCTCCTTCAGGTATACTAGGCCAAGGCCGTTTAGGGCTCTAAAGGTCAGCAGCAAAACTTTGAATTGTGCTCGGAAACGTACTGGGAGCCAATGTAGGTCTTTCAAGACTGGTGTTATGTGGTCTCGGCGGCAGCTCCCAGTCACCAGTCTAGCTGCCGCATTCTGGATTAGTTGTAGTTTCCGGGTCATCTTCAAAGGTAGCCCCATGTAGGGCGCATTGCAGCAGTCCAAGCGGGAGATAACTAGAGATGATGGAGTGTCCTTCCGGGATGTGTGTGGTGTCACACTGTTGTGTTAGCAGCACTGAAGTGGCCTGGAGGTCCTGGGCTGCCCAGATGACAAGACCCCTCTCTCAGCCTCACAGATGTGGTCCAAAGGAAAGCAGAGCAATACATTTGGCACCAGCTTGACTGCAGGAGTTGCTGGAAGGAGACGTAGAAGGCACCACACAAGCACCTTAGGGACACCACTCTGGATTTGTGTAGGGTTTACTCCTGAGCTTTTTCTTCTCTCAAAGATGCGTCACAAGGCAGCAGAGGTTACCAGAGGTACTACCCCTCCCCCAACACACCATATACCCCAACTGGCTAGTAAAAAGTAGATAATTTAAAAAGGTATGCTTAATAATCCACTGCGGGAGGCAGTGGAAGACAGGAGAGCCTGGTGTGCTCTGGTCCATAGGGTCACGAAGAGTCGGACACTACTAAACAACTAAACAACAACAACAACATCTTTAATAATCACAGAAGGACTGGGAGGTGGGCAGGATAAACTCTGACAGTGCAGTGGTGCTTGTTGAATTTAATGAGGCAAATAGGTGTGGGATTTTGGCTTCATTATTCATTTAATGAAATTAACACATCACTTGATTGTAAAAAAAATCTCAAAGTGGTTTAAAACATATAAAAGCTGAAATAGAAAGCTGAGGTAATTTTATTTTATTTTATTTATTTTGAATTTAAAAATATCTTTATTTAATACCAAATATAAAATACAAATCAACATAAATCAAAATAAATAATAAATCAACATAAATCCACAAAATCAACACAACACAACGCAAATACAAAATTATACAAAATTAAACAAACTTATAAAGAAAAAGAAAAAAGAAAACAGAAAAAAATCACAAACACACATAAAACAAAATAAACTTCCCAGCATTCCATATCAGTTCCCTATTTACAAATAAATTCAACTATGCTTTCCTCTTATAAGACTCATTTCTTATTTATTGTCTCAATTTTTCCTATATACATAATAAATCCAACAAACTTGTGCGAACTTAATTGAAGCAGATCACCCATCTAGAATCTATACCTTCGTTACAAAGGTAATCTTTTACGTATTTCCATTCCTTTTCCCATTTTTGCTTAGGAACTTTTCTAAAAATTGCTGTTGGTAATTTTAATCTGTTTTAGTGTCTGGGCACTGGCAGAGGAAGAGGAGTGCGGGCAGTGCGCTCCGCCCCCGGGACACACGCCAGCCCCACCCCCGCCTGCTCTCCGCCCCCCCCCCCTGGTGCTGAAGCATGAAGCTCCGCCATTGTATCTGGGTAGGCTTGTCTAAACAAGAATGTTTTAAGTAAGTGCCAGTGAAGCCGCCTGCTTGATCACAATAGGCAGGGAGTTCCTAAGTGTAGGCACTGCCACACTAAACGATCGAGGTCTTGCAAATTTAGAATGGGTATTATGCAGCACCTATAGCAGTGCCAATTCTGCCAACCAAAGTGGTCAGGTGGGCATGTGTGGGAAAGGCTTTACTCACAGGATCAGCTGTTTCCCTAAAGAACGTAACCATTCTCAGTTATAGAATAATATATATATATTTACTTTAAAGTGGACCCTGTGCTGTTTTGTACCACATTTATCCATAGCTACTGGTTGGTATTATAACTGACAGATATATTATAATTGAAATGGCATTCAGATGGAGGTTGGCAGTGATAAAGGTAAAGGTAAAGGGACCCCTGACCATTAGGTCCAGTCGTGACCGACTCTGGGGTTGCGCGCTCATCTCGCATTATTGGCCGAGGGAGCCGGTGTACAGCTTCCAGGTCATGTGGCCAGCATGACAAAGCCGCTTCTGGCCAACCAGAGCAGCACATGGAAACGCCGTTTACCTTCCCGCTATAGTGGTTCCTATTTATCTACTTGCATTTTGACGTGCTTTCGAACTGCTAGGTTGGCAGGAGCTGGGACCGAGCAACGGGAGCTCACCCTGTCACAGGGATTCGAACCGCCGACCTTTTGATCAGCAAGCCCTAGGCTCAGTGGTTTAGCCCACAGCGCCACCTGGGTCCTGGCAGTGATAAAAGGATTAGATGAATGTGTAAAAGTTTCGAACCTAAATTAAAGAAAGCAAAACACTTTAGGTGGGTGAGTTAACCTCCTCCAAAACAAGTAATGTTGGAGATGGTTCACCCCACTGCACTGCCTGCAATCTGGGTAAAACTCCAGAAACAGTTTTACCCCATGATTTCTGTAAATTGGCCTCCTCCTGCTTCCTTGTGGCATGATCCCCCATGCCTTTAGACTGTGGGAGTATGGTGCAAATGGTGCACTGATGTGGGTATCTGAAAAGGAGCTGATCCTGTGGGTAAGGCCAGCATACCAGTCCCATTGATGTAGCCACAAAACACGTCTCTCCCCTATCAGCCTCTACAGCCACAGCAGACGCTGTAACCCTTCAATGGTTTGACCTCACCCCAGAAGGCGCACTCTCCCATTGTCTCCTAAGATGGACGGATGCCAACCATGCACACAAAGAAAGTTTGCAGATGTGCAGGATTTCACCACAAGGAGTCAGCTACCACACCACTTTGGCTACACGTGAAAGATGCTTAGGTTTCTTTGAAAGTGATGAAACTGGATCTAGGTCAATTTACACACTTTATAAAGACTAAATTGTGAGGAGGTATAAAGTGGGAAATAGTTTAATTGAGGCATAATCTCATTTTCCACCAGTTGGTGAAAAGTATGGCAGTACTGCTGATCCTGCTGCCACATACACCTCAAAAATAAACTGGACTCTTGCCTATGATTCCTTATAGTCATCTTCATTGCAGGAGCTTCAGTGATGAGCTGAAGAAAAAAAGAAACCGATATTTTCAAATATTACAGTTGCATGTATTTGGCTTAGGTTTATCGTTGACCATTGTTTTGAATCAAAAACATGGAACTGTTAAATGAAGGATAATCCCTATGTACAAAGAGATGTTTTGAGATAAAATTTGGGCAGCACTTTACATTTCCACCTTAAATCCTCAGAAGATGGCACTTGCTTAAGGTTCTGAAGATGGGAATAAGATCTGCGAAAAATCAGACAAGTGAGCAGAAACAAAATATGACTTTTTGCCCCAGGGGTAATGGAGATGGAGATGAATCCTGACAGGCACACACATGACAAGGCCGAGGCAGAGCAGGAACGGGTGACTCACAAATTGTAGTGGCACGTTCTCTCCAAGGGCTTCAGTGTGCGAGTAATGCCTGAACGATCTTAGCCACGATCACATGAGGAACACAATGGCTGGCTGGCTGTTGAGCCATATAACAAAACCCCAACAAATTAAGTATAAAACAGCCTCTGGTGAGTCATAGTCCTAATTAGAAAGAGAATTAACAGGTATTAGATTAGCAAAAAAACTCCCTGCTAGGAAAGTACATAGGGGACATTATTAAAGAGGCTGACCTTTTTTGTTTGGTGTGTGTGTGTGTGCGTGTTTGTTTCACTGAATTTGATCACACTTTTAATTACTCCTGCCACCATCAAGAACTAACTGGATTCTTTAAGTTAACTACTGACGAGTAGAAAGGTTTATAAATCATCCTGGAAAGCAGAGGAGGAGCAGAAGGAATTACAGACCCACAAATTCTTACTCTGTGCCAAATATCGCAAATATCCTGTTTGCTTAGTTTCTCTCGAATGGGCTGCATCACTCAGAGCCCCATGTATAGTTTGGCTTATTGGTTATACTTTCTTGAGTCCTTCGACAGACACTCTTCTTTTTGCTGGGTTAGGCTCATTGAATACAGTTTGGCAACTGACTTAACATCTAGGGCGGAAATTCAAAGTAGAGAGGAGATCGCTCTGTCAGTGCAACCATTACTGCTTTGCCTGATGGAATGACTTCCCCAGTCCTCCCACTCTGTCCTGTTTGAGGGGATTCTCCCAAGCACCATGAGCTACGGTACTTTGTGGGGTGCAGAGGAAGCAGGGGGAGGAGAGGACGGGAAGCCCTGCTGTGCTATCGGGATGTTGTACTGGCTTCTGCTACTGCCACTACATAGTTGTATCTACCTCTACCCCTCATTTCCGGAGAAACAGGGTAGCTGCATCTACTTGCATTCATCTCTCAGGACATCTGCTCCCCCTTACGTTGCCTCTATGCCTCTGCCTCTCTCGTTTGCTACCTTTGTCTCCCTTTCGCCCCACTGTTGGCTCATCCATCACCAAAAACTGGGGTCAAACTATATCTTACATTGCTGGCAACTTTTCTTTTGATGGCAGGGAGGGGTGGGAAGCAGCTCAAAGGCTCCCCCATCCAGATATGTCCCCTTGTTAGGGAGGCCACACCAGTTTCTTGTTGAAAACCCCTCTCTAGCTCTCTTTTTTTTTTTTTTTGCAGGGAGGGAAGCCTCACTATAGCAGTTTGGGAACATTTTTGTAGGGTCGACTGTGTGGGGGACATAGCTGCCAAGTACCCCATTTTTCCCGGGAAACCCCCGTTTTTACTTACCTTTTCCCGGTGGTCCCCCGTATCACTTCGCCTCCCGTTTTTCTCCGTTATTTTCTACTGCCGGCGGCCATTTTTTTCTTTCCGATTTGCCCTTCTATGGGCACCAAAAATGGCCGCCGCCGGCTTCAAAAGTCGCATATACGCATGTCCGGAAGCGCATAGACGCAACTTCCAGTGTTGGCGGTGGCCATTTTTGGTACCCATAGATGGGCAGAGCAACACTGGAAGTTGCGTCGACGCACTTCCTGACATGCATACAAGCGACTTTCGAAGCCGGCGGCGGCCATTTTTGGTGCCCATAAAAGGGCAATGCGACACCGGAAGTTATGTTGACGCAACTTCCGGTGTCACACGGCTGCCGCTCCCGGATTCTGCAGTCCGGGACTTGGAAGGTAAGGTGGGGGAAAGGATTGCTTTCCCTCTCCACACTCTGAAGTCTCTTTGATGCTTGGCTGGCACTGCAACTGCTAATTATATATTTTAAAGCATGGATATTAATTGTGTCTACATGAGTGTCTTGATATAAACACACACACACACACACACACAGAGAGAGAGAGAGAGAGAGAGAGAGAGAGAGAGAGAGAGAGAGAGAGAGAGAGAGCTCGGATTCCCTGGGTATTGATACACTTTTCCAGCTTTACTGAGAAACATATGCACAGACATTTTCTCCATAGGTCTTTCTCCATAGTCCTTATTCATGTAATACTTAGTTACCCTACAGATTTATTTATTTTTTAATTAACTGACTCATCTTGAAAATTTGCATGTGAATTTTCTTTCCATAAATAAGCCCGTGTTGCTAAAGCTAATTTAGTACAGGTAGACGTTGAACTCAAATGTTGACACTGAGGTGCAGCGCCGAGGGTCTTCTGGCGGTTCCCTCGCTACGAGAAGCCAAGTTACAGGGAACCAGGCAGAGGGCTTTCTCGGTAGTGGCACTCACCCCGTGGAATGCCCTCCCACCAGAGGTCAAAGAGAACAACAATTACCAGACCTTTAGAAGGCATCTCAAGGCAGCCCTGTTTAGGGAAGCTTTTAATGTTTGATTTCTGTATTTTAATGTTTTGTTGGAAGCCGCCCAGAGTGGCTGGGGGAACCTGGCCAGATGGGCGGGGTATAAATTATTATTATTATTATTATTATTATTATTATTATTATTATTATTATTGCTTGATTAGGATAGCAGATACAAAAGTGTTTGCTTCTACCTTCTCTCCACAACCTTCTCATCGCATGGGCCCCATGAGCTATCCTGACAAATCAGTACAGTTGACAATTTTCTAAAGAGAGGCTGCATGGGTAAATAGGAGAATGAAATTGCACCATTTTTCATAAACCATATCTATTCTGGTTTGCTATTTTGCAATTGATACAATTGGGGGTATATGTTAGGGCTGTGTAAGTTCCCCGTCCCCCAATTTGGTGATTTGGATCAGGCCCCAATTCAGTTTGCATCAATTCAGACCTGATCTAATCTGATTCCAGCCTAGAATCCCAGCTAAAATTTGGAAATACAAATCTTTGATCCTTCCATTGACTTGCACTGAGAAACCAAGAAGTTCATAATTCTTTGTTTTTTTCACAGAGGTGCATGAAATTTGTAGGAATTAACCACATCGGATTTCCAAAGCTTTCTTTTTTCAAAAGATAACATCAAAAAGTGAAAGTGAAATTTTGAGATATACTTTTCCTAAAAAGCCAGAAGCTTTTTTATTGGGGTTAGTAGATAATGAAATCGGAAAGACAGATCAAAGATTTTTCTTGTATGCCACTGTGGCTGCCAGAATTCTAATTGCCCCAAAATGGAAAAAACAAGAGATTCCATCGATTACAGAGTGGCAAACGAAGGTGTTAGAATACATGGAAATGGCCAGACTCACCCACAGGGTCCGGGATCAGGAAGATGGGAAATTTCGAATAGAGTGGAGTAAATTTATTGATTATGCTAAAGATAATTATAAGGGAATGAAAACGCTAGCGGTAATGACATAACTCCTTGATCGCAGAGATTGTACCAAATTTATAAAACACGAGAGTGGATTGAACTATTTTACCATCTGGTGGGAGGAGGGAAGTCATATGGCAATGAATCGAGGCTGTACAGTTGTTTGTTTGTACTGTTCTGTATTGATGTATAAATAAATAAAAATTTAATGGTAAAAAAAAAAAGTGAAAGGACCATGAATAAATTATTCCTTGCAAATTATAGACATATTTGGAACATGATAAGGTCTGATCTCCATTACTGAAGCAAAATTGTAGCTGCCTCTAACAGTGCACATAAAAAATGAACACGTTGCCTAAGTTAACTTTTCTTTTTCACACTCTCACAGGATGGATCTCCAACAAACAATTTAAAATTTGGCAAAGAGAATTGGAACATTTTATTTTTAATGGGGAAATGTCAATACTGAAAGTGAACTTACTTTGCATACAGATGAAAAAAGGTGGGTGAGGGATTCCAGACTTCCAACGAGGCCAACTAGCTTTATCATTTCATATTTATTAGTTTCGACGGTAAAAAAAGAGATGGGGTTCGGCGAACCCCTACACATATCAAGAAAAACAGAAACATCGGCAATCCACCACACCCAACTCCCCATCGCACCCACCTCTTTCCTCCCCTTCCTCATAATGTCTCAACAAGTAAAATTGATGTGTAAAAATGATACATGGGGGGGGGATGAGACATTGCACTACCTTTGTAACGCAAGAAAATCTTTAATAAAAACAATTATAATAAAATATAATAAAATAAAAATAAAGAGATGGGTACAAATAGAAAATATTTTGGAAAATGGTCTCCCAATTGGTGTTTTACTGTAAAATCAATGCAAGAAAAATATTTTAGTAGCTCTTTACTTATTAGTTGGATATGTAGTTGGATTACTCGTGACTCCCCACTGCAACCATTATATTTTCATCCAGAATTATATAGCAAACAAAGGCTCAAACCTTGGCAATCATGGTGTTAGAAAGTTGTTTCTTTCACCTACATGGTTTTTTTTAATACATTAATGGTAGACCTATTTCTGAGCTAGGGATTCAGCTACCAGTGTTGGTTTCGATGGTGGCAAATTAATGATTTTGTTTAGCATGCCTGCATGCGACAGAACAAGCCCCTCACTCACAGCTTTTGAAAACATGATTTCAGCAGCCTCTAATCAGGTATAATTTCTTCATTATATACTATATTACTAAACCTCGAGGGTGGAGATTTAAGTTAAGTGACCTTTTAAAAGTCTGGGAGGGGCCTGAGGCCTATAAGAACTGCTGCTGCTGCTGCTGCTGCCAGCCAGGAGGACTCCCCTGCTCAGCACCTGAAGGCCCCAGTCCTGCCACTCACCACCTGGCCTGGGCGGGGCCTGAGGCCTATAAGAACTGCTGCTGCTGCTGCTGCTGCTGCCAGCCAGGAGGACTCCCCTGCTCAGCGCCTGAAGGCCCCAGTCCTGCCACTCACCACCTGGCCCAGGGCGGGGCCAAGGCCTATAAGAACTGCTGCTGCTGCTGCTGCCAGCCAGGAGGACTCCCCTGCTCAGCGCCTGAAGGCCCCAGTCCTGCCACTCACCACCTGGCCTGGGCGGGGCCTGAGGCCTATAAGAACTGCTGCTGCTGCCGCCAGCCAGGAGGACTCCCCTGCTCAGCGCCTGAAGGCCCCAGTCCTGCCACTCACCACCTGGCCTGGCGGGGCCTGAGGCCTATAAGAACTGCTGCTGCTGCCGCCAGCCAGGAGGACTCCCCTGCTCAGCGCCTGAAGGCCCCAGTCCTGCCACTCACCACCTGGCCTGGGCGGGGCCTGAGGCCTATAAGAACTGCTGCTGCTGCTACCAGCCAGGAGGACTCCCCTGCTCAGCACCTGAAGGCCCCAGTCCTGCCACTCACCACCTGGCCTGGGCGGGGCCTGAGGCCTATAAGAACTGCTGCTGCTGCTGCTGCTGCCAGCCAGGAGGACTCCCCTGCTCAGCGCCTGAAGGCCCCAGTCCTGCCACTCACCACCTGGCCTGGGCGGGGCCTGAGGCCTATAAGAACTGCTGCTGCTGCTGCTGCCAGCCAGGAGGACTCCCCTGCTCAGTGCCTGAAGGCCCCAGTCCTGCCACTCACCACCTGGCCCAGGGCGGGGCCAAGGCCTATAAGAACTGCTGCTGCTGCTGCTGCCAGCCAGGAGGACTCCCCTGCTCAGCACCTGAAGGCCCCAGTCCTGCCACTCACCACCTGGCCTGGGCGGGGCCTGAGGCCTATAAGAACTGCTGCTGCTGCCGCCAGCCAGGAGGACTCCCCTGCTCAGTGCCTGAAGGCCCCAGTCCTGCCACTCACCACCTGGCCCAGGGCGGGGCCAAGGCCTATAAGAACTGCTGCTGCTGCTGCTGCCAGCCAGGAGGACTCCCCTGCTCAGCGCCTGAAGGCCCCAGTCCTGCCACTCACCACCTGGCCTGGGCGGGGCCTGAGGCCTATAAGAACTGCTGCTGCTGCTGCTGCCAGCCAGGAGGACTCCCCTGCTCAGCACCTGAAGGCCCCAGTCCTGCCACTCACCACCTGGCCTGGGCGGGGCCTGAGGCCTATAAGAACTGCTGCTGCTGCTGCTGCTGCCAGCCAGGAGGACTCCCCTGCTCAGCGCCTGAAGGCCCCAGTCCTGCCACTCACCACCTGGCCTGGGCGGGGCCTGAGGCCTATAAGAACTGCTGCTGCTGCTGCTGCTGCCAGCCAGGAGGACTCCCCTGCTCAGCACCTGAAGGCCCCAGTCCTGCCACTCACCACCTGGCCTGGGCGGGGCCTGAGGCCTATAAGAACTGCTGCTGCTGCTGCTGCCAGCCAGGAGGACTCCCCTGCTCAGCGCCTGAAGGCCCCAGTCCTGCCACTCACCACCTGGCCTGGGCGGGGCCTGAGGCCTATAAGAACTGCTGCTGCTGCTGCTACCAGCCAGGAGGACTCCCCTGCTCAGCACCTGAAGGCCCCAGTCCTGCCACTCACCACCTGGCCTGGGCGGGGCCTGAGGCCTATAAGAACTGCTGCTGCTGCTGCTGCTGCCAGCCAGGAGGACTCCCCTGCTCAGCGCCTGAAGGCCCCAGTCCTGCCACTCACCACCTGGCCTGGGCGGGGCCTGAGGCCTATAAGAACTGCTGCTGCTGCTGCTGCTGCCAGCCAGGAGGACTCCCCTGCTCAGCACCTGAAGGCCCCAGTCCTGCCACTCACCACCTGGCCTGGGCGGGGCCTGAGGCCTATAAGAACTGCTGCTGCTGCTGCTGCTGCCAGCCAGGAGGACTCCCCTGCTCAGCGCCTGAAGGCCCCAGTCCTGCCACTCACCACCTGGCCTGGGCGGGGCCTGAGGCCTATAAGAACTGCTGCTGCTGCTGCTGCCAGCCAGGAGGACTCCCCTGCTCAGCACCTGAAGGCCCCAGTCCTGCCACTCACCACCTGGCCTGGGCGGGGCCTGAGGCCTATAAGAACTGCTGCTGCTGCCGCCAGCCAGGAGGACTCCCCTGCTCAGCGCCTGAAGGCCCCAGTCCTGCCACTCACCACCTGGCCTGGGCGGGGCCTGAGGCCTATAAGAACTGCTGCTGCTGCTGCTGCCAGCCAGGAGGACTCCCCTGCTCAGCACCTGAAGGCCCCAGTCCTGCCACTCACCACCTGGCCTGGGCGGGGCCTGAGGCCTATAAGAACTGCTGCTGCTGCTGCTGCTGCCAGCCAGGAGGACTCCCCTGCTCAGCACCTGAAGGCCCCAGTCCTGCCACTCACCACCTGGCCCAGGGCAGGGCCTGATGGGCTTTATAAAGGACTGTTGCCGCCGCTGCTGCTGAGCAGAGAGGGCTCCATTTTGTTTTGTTTTGTTTGTTTAAATTCCTGTTATTTTTTACCTATGTTATTTAAACTGTATTAAGGATGTATTCTTAGTTTTAGATATTGATTTATGTTGAAATTGTTTTCTATTCGGTTGTGTATTTTTTGATGTGGTTTATGTATTGTTTGTGACTTTTGTAATTGTGCTATTGCTGTATTGTTTTGATATTCGACTGGAAGCCGCCCAGAGTGGCTGGGGAGACTCAGCCAGATGGGCGGGGTACAAATAAAAAATTATTATTATTATTATTATTAAACTGGGGGATAGGACTTGATGACAAAAACTGGCCTAACCACTGGAGCGAGCCTGTAGTCCACGCTGCTTCCCCTCACGTATGAGGATGTGTGCTTAAGCTGGCACATCGTTGGGATGCAACATCTGCAAAACTTTCTCACGTGATGCTCAAAACTTCAACCTCTTGATGAGGATGCCCAGCAGCTGGCACATACCACCATGTGTATGTGACTTACAAATGTGTGTTTGGAATGCATTAAATTCATAAGTAGAGGTACCATTGTACAGTGCATGTGACTTAAGAACCTCTCAATTTTTATTCTACACCCCCTGACCAGTGGCATGTAGCACACCATCACATTAAATAAAGTTATGATTCTTAAATGGAAACCTCTGTCTTGTGCTTTTTTTTAAAAAAATTAAGGATGTGATTTGGATTGATTGGGTGTGGGTCTGTACCTTTGCTTGATTTCTATTAATGGGAAAAGGACACACACAGGTACTTAATGGATGGCAAAATACTAATGAATAATCACCATAACCTATGGCTCCTGCAACATTTTCTATTTGTTTTTTCTGACCACATATAACTGAGGGCAAGTTAAAAAGGAGGAGGAAAATAGAGCACTGTCACAAACATCCTCTCCACCCCAGTGAAAAATGAAGGTTTGACAGAAAGGGCATTCAAATGAAACACAGGTATCCAGGTGCACATTGAGAAGGGGTTTTTGGTGGGGGGAGTTTGAGCTTTACACTATGGTAGCTGTGGATCAAACTGTGAAATTCAGGGGATTATTCTATTGTTGTTGTTGCTTAGTGTTTAGTCGTGTCTGACTCTTCGTGACCCCATGGACCATAGCACGCCAGGCACTCCTGTCTTGCACTGCCTCCCGCAGTTTGGTCAAACTCATGTTCGTAGCTTCGAGAACACTGTCCAACCATCTCATCCTCTGTCGTCCCCTTCTCCTTGTGCCCTCAATCTTTCCCAACATCAGGGTCTTTTCCAAGGATTCTTCTCTTCTCATGAGGTGGCCAAAGTATTGGAGCCACAGCTTCAGGATCTGTCCTTCCAGTGAGCACTCAGGGCTGATTTCCTTAAGAATGGATAGGTTTGATCTTCTTGCAGTCCATGGGACTCTCAAGAGTCTCCTCCAGCACCATAATTCAAAAGCATCCATTCTTTGGCGATCAGCCTTCTTTATGGTCCAGCTCTCACGTCCATACATCACTACGGGGAAAACCATAGCATTAGCTATACGGACCTTTGTCGGCAAGGTGATGTCTCTGCTTTTTAAGATGCTGTCTAGGTTTGTCATTGCTTTTCTCCCAAGGTCTAAGGACCTCTATTTATTGGATCCAACTGCACATAACAGAACACAGGTGTGCGCCACTGATGGAATCATAGAATCATAGCATGGTAGAGTTGGAAGAGACCCCAAGGGTCCTTTAGTCCAAACTCCTGCAATGCAGGAATCTCAACTAAAGCATCCAAGACAGATGGACATTCAATCTCTGCATAAAAGCCTCCAAAGGAAGAAAGTCCACAACCTACTGAGGGAGACCATTCCATTGCTGAACAACACTTACTGTCAGAAGGTTCTTCCTGATGTTTAGTCGGCATGTCGTTTCTTGTAACTTGAATCCATTGTTTCAGGTCCAGACCAGGAGAAGGACCCGAACCAGTGAATTCAAATCCCCTATTTGGCAGGGACACGCGAGGGCATGTCCCCATGTCCCTGCCACTCCCAACCTTTCTCTGTTTGGTGCAAAGATATTAAGGGGGATTGGATTGTAAGCCTGTGTAGGTGAGCACATATGTCTCCTCTCGATTGGGGACCCAAATAAAAAAGGGTTCTGCAGAGAGAAAGAAGCGGGGAGCTGGAACCTCTAAAGTTGCTTTAGAGCAAGTCAGACCAATGGTATATTTCACTCAGCGTTATCCACTGAGTCTGTTTATGTCCCACTCATTTTGCTCCATTGCTGAGGTGCATGATAATTTGCCAAGTTAAAAGGTGGCAACCCTGAGATGATGTTCTAAAGCTAAAAATAAAGGGGGGAATCATCCCCCTGACCCTTGTTCGCAATCCAACAAGTGTACAGACTGCAGGCTTAACTTGGTTCACTGCTGCTCTCTCATCCCTCTACATCCAAAGGGCTTTGATACCCTTTTTCTCCCTTCCTGGGGACTCCATCAAGAATCTAATTTTTGTTGTCTAGCATTTCCGTCTAGCATACACACTGGTTAACTCAAGCAGGGGAATGTTTTGTTCAAGCAAATGCTTCAGCATAAGAAACGAGTGAATTCCACTAGGTGCTGACATTCCAGATCAGTCCTTAGTGGTCTGGCTGACACTGGGTTATACTTATCAAAGTTGGTTGGTAGTAGAGTGGCTTGAATTATTCATCACTACCAAGTGACTCTTCTCTCTGAGAAAATTCAAGACGGAGTTTGCTTATGCACACAGGCAATTGTTTTCAAAACAGCTGGCACGAACAAATTGCAGCAGCACCAAAATTGCAGCAAACCTTTTAGTTTTGGGGGTGTATGGAGTGTTAGGGGAGGGGCAGTTCCTCACCAAAGGGTGCGGGACATGTCACACTCCTTGTGGGGTAGTTTGTCCACCTTTGGTCCCTACCCTGCGCCCAGCTCTGACCTGTGGCTCCTAGAAGCTTTCAGCATGCAACAGTGGCCACAATCCTGGAAACAACTTCAATTGGCAGGCGAAGGGTAGCCAATGGGTCTCAAACCCTCAGTGAGTCAGGGACTTCCCTTGCATGCAAAGACAAGCTCTGACGGATTGAGCAGACAAGACTAATAGGGGGTCCAATGGTCAAGAAGGCGGTTTCTGCAGGTGCCATAGAGGGACAGGTGGGATTTGTCCACCTGAGAAGGGGTGGCCCGTCTAGGAGAAGGAAAACTCTGCGACTAACCCTCTGCTGCCTTGCAGGATATATTTGGGAGAAGAAAAAGCTGAGGAGTAAACCCTACACAAATCCGGAGTGGAGTCCCCAAGACGGTTGGATGGTGCCTTGTACGCCTCCTTCCGGCAACTCCTGAAGCCAAGCTGGTGCCAAACGTATTGCTCTGAGAGCCAGAGCGGTGGACTCATAATCTGGTGAACCGGGTTCGCGTCTCCGCTCCTCCACATGCAGCTGCTGGGTGACCTTGGGCTAGTCATGCTTCTCTGAAGTTTCTCAGCCTCACTCACCTCACAGAGGGTTTGTTGTGGGGGAGGAAGGGAAAGGAGAATGTTAGCCGCTTTGGGACTGCTTTGGGTAGTGATAAAGCAGGATATAAAATCCAAACTCCTTCTCCTTCTCCTTCTCCTTCTCCTCCTCTTCTCTGCTTTGGACCACATAAGTGAGACTGAGAGAGGGGTCTTGTTGTTTGGGCAGTCTAGGACCTCTCTACACACTGCCCAGACTTGCACCCCAAGGAAGACACTAATGTAGGGGTTTGACTTCTCCCCCTGGAGGTGCATGTTTATATTGGTTTTACACCAATTTAACTGTCCTGGCTCTCCCCCCTCTCCCCCAAAATCCTGGGAGCTGTAGTTTGGCGAGAGTACTGAGAATTGGGGTTGCCATCAATCTGGGGGATGGGTGAACCTTTGAAAGCTCTATCATTGGCAGAAGAATTACAACTGCTTGTGGTGTAGAAATGCTCACTATGTTTATGCCAATGGCCATTAAGACTTTTTTTAAGAAGACAAACCAAAAAAACACAGGCAGACATTATAGCTCCAAAATTATTTGCTGGCTGGCATTTCAGAATTTTGCCAAAAGATGGCAGATGTAACAATTTGAAAGCGGTACAACATATGGCTCACTAAGCCAAACACCACTCACTACCAGCTAACAGAGAACTGTGTCACTAGATTGATCACTCTGTTTGTGTTGCCTGCGCACAGGTATACAAAAATAGGGCAGGAGCTGTCAAGAGTATGGCTCACTACAGGACTCGAGGGGGTCAATATATTCCGGCAGCCTCCCAGGTCTTTGCCACAAAAATACTCCCGCAACTCACTTATGGATCCCAGGTTTGCAGTTTTAAAAATCTCGCGCCGGTCGAGGCATTCCAAACCAAATTCTACCGCTGTCTATTGGGGATCCCCCCCTGTGTAGCCAATATAGCTGTCCGACTAGAAGTCGGACAATTATCCATCAATGCACGGCTGTGGATAGCAAAGATCCATTTTTGGCTAAAACTTATTTTCTTCCCGGCCGGGTTGGCACATTTAACATGGTTAGACTCCTACTATTCTACCTGGAAAGCCTCCCTGATTGAAAAGATAAGAAGCCTGGGACTCTCCCCGCAGATCTTGATTGCGGCAGGATACAAGAGAGCCAGGACTTTAATCCGCCAGCGAATCTGGGACGTAGAATTACAATGCCACATGAGTGAAATGACTAAATATTCAGCAATAAGGGACCATGGGAGAGGTTTCGCCCCAGCAAACTATCTGTCAGAAATTCAGATTCCCAAATACAGACGGTCTTTTACCCTCGTCAGATTCAATGTTCTACCTTCTGCCTTACTACAGGGCAGATTTGAGGGTAAACCATATGCAGCACGGGTCTGCCCTTGCGGCTCTATGGAAGTGGAAACTGCCTCACATGTACTTTTACGCTGTCGTTTGTATGATGATATACGTTTGACTTTTATTACACCTGTCTTGCAAAAGTCCATGAAAGAATCTGAACATCATAGTTTAAAACTATTGTTAGAGGACAAAAATCCCAAGACTACATTAAATGTAGCCAAATTCTGTGTGTCCGCAATCAATTGCAGGAAGCAAGTAGTATCCCAGAACGATCCAACCCCTAAATGCTAACTACAGGGGGCCCTTTAAATAGTAGTTTAATTTTATATTTGAATCCTTGTTATGTTCACACTGCCTTTGTATTTTTGTTGTGTTTTATGATTTGTGTATGTTATGCGTGTTGATGCTGGTCTGCGACCGTATAAATAAATTCATTCACTACAGGACTCGTGGGCTTTGATTAGCTGACCACACAAGTTATGGAAGCTTATGCTACTTTTCTATCATCAACCATGTGGCATGTGCCGTGAGTTTCCCTCAGTCCTTTCCTTGGCAGCTGGAAAGCAAGGGCAAGATCCTATCATTAATGTAGGCAAACAATATAGCCAGTGGCTCTATGGTCAGATCATAGTTATGTGTTTTATATTTATAGTTATGGGGACACGGGTGGCGATGTGGTCTAAACCACTGAGCCTCTTGGAATGTCAGCAGTTCGAATCCGCACGACAGGGTGAGCTCCCGTGTTTGCTAGATCATGTCACCAAGAATTGCTTCCTGCTCTGCTGTGACATGATGAAGTCATGCAAGTATCAGATACCAGTGGAAAACTAGTCTATTAGGACTTTGTTGCGGTATGTTTGTTGCGGTATGTGATGTTTTCAAACCCATTCAAAACTTCACCCATTCAAAATTTACACTCTTAATAATATAATTTGTTTAAAAGCTGTCATTTCTTTACTTTAACCATTAATGTTTCAAACACAATATGTACAGACCATGCTCGCTTACCAAATGGGTACTCTTATTTGAAAGGATTAAAATAAAGAGGAGAGATGAAACTGCACCATTTCATTACTTATCTGTTCATAGGATTTAATAATACCCCCCATAAAACATTTCTTTAGTTCCTTAGTTCAATTTGATTATTACTGTTCTGGGATTGCATGCTAAGCAGCAGTATTTGATCTTGGTTGAAACTCACTGCTGTTAATAGGGACCAACCCTGATCTTAATTTCCTTCTGTACTTATTCATTGAGTGGGTATTTTTGTGCAAGGGTTTGATTTAATTATTTCTTTATCATACCTATTATAATTCCACAATATATTTCTAAGTTCTAAGTCCATAATTCTTTATTTGAATGGAGCTAAGTTCTTAAATGAGTTAAACAGCTGACTCATAATATTGTTTTACACAAGGGAAGACTATTCCTCCATTATTCACTAGTTATGTCCATGTGCTTTGTCCACCCTGATTTCTTCACTCCCCAGATAAAGGCTGTAAATATTTTTTTGCCGCTTAGCAATTATCTATTCTGACACATACTCAGGAACAAAAACAATTTATTGGGTTACAAAGATGCATTACTTTGGTTAAAGGAAGCAAAGTTTCATGGCTATATTAAGACAAGCACTAAGTCCCCATTTGCAGCTGTTCCATACTTCCTTCAATATCTCCACAACAACCAGCTGAGAGCTGGTGATTGGCTTGAGGCAGGAAGTGAATAAAATAACGATGAGTTAAATGAATTTAAAATGTGGAGCTATACATGTTCAGATGGCAAACTGGTTTTGTTTCTGTATCTGGTTTTGCTGTCAAGAAAAATCAGTGGAATGTAACCATGGGTAAAATAACTGCTGTCCTGTTTTTGTGTGTTCAGCTTTACAACACTCCCATCTTCAGAGTTGGGAACCTTTGGTCCGCCAGATGTTGCTGAACTTTAATTCCCATCAGCCCCTGCAAGCAAGTCCAATAGCCAGGGATGATGGGACTTGTAGTTCAGCATCATCTGAGGGGCCAAAGATTCCCCACATTTGTATTGTAACAAACTACTGTGCCAAGTTAATTAATGAACGATGGTGAACCAAGTTCAGCTCAGTGTAGTTGGGAACATTGCCTACAATAATACAAGAGTGAATTTGTTCCATATTTAAAAATGGAGTAAGTTTCCTGTGGATATATTCAGTCAAGTTTCACTATTAACATTAAAAAAAAACAAGCAACAGAGCAAAAACCATACATGGCAATACTTGTACTGGAACTTTTGAAATGATTATTCATATCCAATATATTTTACTGTTTGCTTTTGTAGCTGATGAGAATGCAGATCCCATACAAAATTATTTGTTTTACTTTTTATATATGTATACAAAAGCCCCAAAGAGATGAATTATATCCACCTCGTTATTGTTATTGCTCAGAGATGGCATAACCTATGCATTCAAAATTAAGGAAGATGAAATCTCTGAGAGATATTAAAGATAATGCATTATCTTATGCCGTTCACAGTGGCAGCAATCCAACGCTATATGTGACCAGCCAAGGCTGATTTGCATGGCCTAGTCAGATATGCATGGAAAAGCCAATGTTGTCTATACTATCTTGATCAAATCTCTTTTATTTTTTTTGCCATCCTCCCCTCACCCAACAGTAATTTTCCTATTCCATATGTACACACACACACACACACATACACTTGCAGCTGTGGAAAAATAGGTTGATTAGGAGAGTTGTAAAGTTAGGAAGTTAGAATCTGTTTTTGAAAGCTGCAAAAGCAGGTCTGCTTCTTTGTGATGGGGGTGTTGTTGTTTTTAAAAGATGAATTGAACAAATCTGCGTCTAAAGGCACTTTCGTATTAAGCCTGCCTGTACCATGTGAGGCTGGACAAAACCGACATGTATTTTAATAACAAAGCCAGTCTTGTGCCACGTGAGAGAAAGAGTGAAACCACAGGAAGTCCGTACAAAGCCACTTCACACAGTACGTTTTTTTAAAAAAAGCATAGACCTGCTTTGCGTGCCGAGGCACCAAGAGGACCCCCCAATAACTCACACTGACACCATAATTTTTGTTAAGGTCTTTGGCATTAAAATTTGGCCACAACTTTTTTATTAAAATACAATCAAAATGTGAGTGGTTGCTTAGTCATTGGTTCCCAGCCATCTGTCTCCCGCCTGGGACAGATCTGACTCTCTCTAGGGAGTCAGTAAGTAACCCCCCCCCCTGAGAGAGGACGGGGCAGGGGGCACAAGCCCTTCTTTGTCCTCTCCCCAGATGCTCCCCGAGGCTCATGCGTGGTCCTGACCCCTAGCGGGGATAAACAGACAAACATGTGGAGCCCGGGATTCCTTTAACGGAATACTTCTACAGTGGTGCCTCGCTTAACGAATGCCCTGCTTAACGAAATTTCCGCTTAACGAAAGGATTTTTCGAGCAGAGGTTACCTCGCTAGACGAATGCGTTTTACGAAAAATTCGTCTAGCGAATTGCGGTTTCCCATAGGAATGCATTGGAATTCAATTAATGTGTTCCTATGGGCAAAAAAAAATTCAAAAGAAATTCAATGCATTCCTATGAGATTCGCTAGACGAATTTTTCGCTATAAGAAAAGACCTGTGGAACGAATTAATTTCGTCTAGCGAGGCACCACTGTATATGGCAGCAGCAATCACATGAGGGTCAGGCCCAGCCAAAATCCGTACCCCTCGACCAATTATTTGAACCAATGACTAACCGCAACCTTACAAGTTGTGACTAATTGCAGTATGGTAGGCAAAAACCACCTGACACCAGCTTTATGTGTACATCTACAATGGTAAAGCATGATACAAGAAACACATCTGCACAAGGAACACATCAGCCTGGATGGCTCAGTCCAGGCATCCCCAAACTTCGGCCCTCCAGATGTTTTGGACTACAATCCCCATCATCCCTGACCACTGGTCCTGTTAGCTAGGGATCATGGGAGTTGTAGGCCAAAACATCTGGAGGGCCGCAGTTTGGGGATGCCTGGCTCAGTCGGTTACAGCGTGGTGTTGACAATGCCAAGGTTGCAGGAGGGACCGCCTGCATTGCAGGCGGTTGGGTTAGATCAGAACTGTGCAAACTTTTCATGTCGGTGACACACTTTTTAGACATGCATCATTTTGCGACACAGTAAAGCGTGTTCTCCTATCAGGGAGAGCGCGGGTTGCGGAAGGGTTAAAAAAGACATCTCCCTGGGTTGGGGGTGGTGACAATGGAGAGGGAGTGCGTGTGATAGGACTCCTCTGGGTTGCTGGGCAAATAAGCATGTAGCAAATTTTGATTGACAGGAAGGGCTCCTTAAAACCTCAGCGTCCAGCAGTTAGTTTCACTTTGCAAAGTGCTTCGGATCTCCCTCCCGCCCACCGCCTTTTTTTCTAATGGTTTAGCCTGACATTGCTTTGCCTTTCATGGGGTCGCTTGCTTTGCAAGGGCCCAGTAGGAATTTTGCCATTTGGCTGATTGGCTGTTGCCATTGGTTTTTGCCTACTGCTTAGCAAATTGTCACAACTTGTTAGGTTGGCGGTTAGGC
Organism: Zootoca vivipara; assembly: GCF_965207765.1. Lineage (NCBI taxonomy): Eukaryota > Metazoa > Chordata > Lepidosauria > Squamata > Lacertidae > Zootoca > Zootoca vivipara. Next base: position 4,118,038 of record NC_142595.1, on the reverse strand, counting down.
ATTGGTTAATAATTCTGGTTGGTGGAGGGGTATGGCATAGAGGTGCCTACCCCTCATTAAAATGCTGCTCCACATAGAAGTATTCCGTTAAAGGAATCCCGGGGCTCCAGGGCTCTAGTCCATACACCCCTGCAATGGGCGGGGCTGGGGCCATTACAGAGCACAAGCCTTGGGGAGCATTTCTGGTCGAGGGGAGAGTGCCTGGACACAGTTACCTCCTCTCCCATGGGGTGTTTACTTGACTTCCCTATACGGCTAGGGAAGTCGAAGCTGATCTGTCCCAGGCGGGGGACAGATGGATTAACCAATGCCTAAGCCAACACTCACATTTAATTGTATTTAAATAAAGTTGTGGCCAAACTATTGCCAAAACCCAAACTAAAATTCTGAGTGTGGAGTGAGTTATTTTGGGGGGATGTCTGGTAACCTCGTCACGCAATTCAGTTTTCCTAGCAAACCGGCGGGTAAACTAAGCTCTTTCTAGCCCTAGAAGGAGCAGCTGACACACGAATGTGTTGCGACACACAGTTTGGAAAGCTCTGGACTAGATGATCCTCAGGGTCCCTTCCAACTCTAGAATTCTATGAACCCAGGTGTCATGCAGTTAAATCCATATGGTTGCTGTGATGGCTCTAGCCTTCCTGTTGCTGAGGTTTGCCTCAGCATAATGTGACAAAATATCCCTAGAATCAAGTAATACTGGTTGTTGTGATGGGGGCTAACCACACTTTTTAGAGTTCAATGAAAATAATGCATAACTTAAAATATTCAATTAATGCTGAAACTGTTGCAACCGGGGTGGGCAGGTGCCTGGTTGATTGTTTTGGTTAAAATAAAAAAAATACTTATAAACTATTCAATTGATGAAGTCTTGTATTTTAAAGAAAAGTCAAAAACAGTATATAATCAACAAATGCACGGTTTTATCTTCCTCATGTAAGTTTTGATTAAATGCCTCGAAAGTTACTTGTGGTGTCTTTTTTTTAAAAAAATGGAATTTCAGTTTCTGTTCATCAAGAGAGAAATTATTATCTATCATAATGAAAAAGGAAATGCATAGCTGAAGTGTTTCGAATCATGGCTTCAATCCAGCTCACAGTTGCCTGTGCTTAAGTCCCATTGACTTCAATGGGATTGAAGTGTGATGGTTGTGGGCTGGATTGCAGCCAGACTATTTGCAACTCTAAAGTAGAGTTAAAAGGTGAAGTTCCTTGATGGCAACACTTCCGTAAATTTTTAAGGAGATCAAGAGTTAATTGCGATATATTCTCTTCACCGGCAAATCTGCTCTGCAAACGTTGTCCATCTTACTCGGAATTCTGTTTCTGGCCTTAGCTAATAAGTGCTGCCACAGTCGATTAGCCAAACGCCCATCCCTGCCTCCGTAATGATCTGAAGATGCCTCAGGAGAGCACACAAGCAGAGATCGAAGCGGGGAAAGCACCCCTTTGTGCTTGTCTTTAGCAGCTGGGAATGGGCAATAATGGCAAATTCCAAGGCACAGTAAATCCCCAATAAAAAATACCTTCAACAAAAATCGGTGTTTTACCTTTGCTTTCTCTACCCCATTTATGCGCCACCTCTCCCTTCTATGCCAAGAAGGTCTAATCATAGAATCATAGAGTTGGAAGAGACCACAAGGGCCATCCAGTCCAACCCCCTGCAGAGCAGGAAACACCATCAAAGCATTCTTAACATATGCCTGTCAAGCCTCTGCTTAAAGACCTCCAAAGAAGGAGACTCCACCACACTCCTTGGCAGCAAATTCCACTGTCAAACAGCTCTTACTGTCAGGAAGTTCTTCCTAATGTTTAGGTGGAATCTTCTTTCTTGTAGTTTGAATCCATTGCTCCGTGTCCGCTTCTCTGGAGCAGCAGAAAACAATCTTTCTCCCTCCTTTATATGACATCCTTTTATATATTTGAACATGGCTATCATATCACCCCTTAACCTTCTCTTCTCCAGGCTAAACATACCCAGTTCCCTAAGCCGTTCCTCTTAAGGCATTGTTTCCAGGCCTTTGACCATTTTGGTTGCCCTCCTCTGGACACGTTCCAGCTTGTCAGTATCCGTCTAAGCGCAAGGCAATGACCCAAAGATTATTGAGTGTCATGGGCCCGCATCTGTGGGACTCCCTTCCACTTGAGGGCAAACAGGCCCTCCCTCCCTTTTGAACTTCTTCTTCTTCTTTTTTCCAGAAGCACCATAAGATAATTTTTATTGATTTTTTGACATATAACAACAAAACATACATCACCCACACACCAACCCCGACATTACCTAAAATAGAAAACAAGAAACACACAAAAAATATTAGTTACAGGTAGGTAGCCGTGTTGGTCCGACGCAGTCAAAATAAAAATAAAAAATCCTTCCAGTAGCACCTTAGAGACCAACTAAGTTTGTCATTGGTATGAGCTTTCGTGTGCATGCACACTTCTTCAGATACCAGCTCGTACCTATGACAAACTTAGTTGGTCTCTAAGGTGCTACTGGAAGGATTTTTTTTTATTTTTTTTAAAAAATTAACATATCTAAACATAATAATAATAATAATAACATACATATATAGTTCAAAAACCATTCCTCCCTTTTGAACTTCTGCCACTTACTGAGTACATTTTTTTTCTTCCAGTAGGCTTTTAAAAATATTTTTAAAAAATGTTATTTTATTAATAAACAAAATAAACCAAAGATAACAAGCATAAATAAATACTTTTAGACTTTTTAACTGAATTAATTCTGATTTTATAGTTTTGATTCATTGTTGTATTGGGTCTCCTGCACGCTGCTGAGAGAAGACTATGATTAAACAACATACAAACGGTTGAAATTAAATGAAGAAAGGAAGCAGTGCACTTGTTCACTGCCAGAACTATTGCAAGGTTGGCAGCCTAGGAGTCAAAGGCAGGAAGGCCACAAGGTTCTGCCTCCAGAACTATAATTTTGAAAAGATTTGACAAATAGATTTGCTTGGGCATGTCGCTTTTCGAGACCTTCTGGAACTGCTGCAGATTATTAAGAAATCCACCCAAGTCCATCCAAAGTACTTTGTCATCAGCACAGAACTATTGATCCAAAGTTGTTCTTAGCTGCCACCTCTTCCAGGTGAAAGAAAGCCTAGCAGTTGCTTATGAGCTCAGTGTTATTTTAAAACATTTAAGAGGAACATTGCCTAACATATGGAGTGTTAAAAATTCCATTTGGGATTTAAACTGGTCAGACTTTAATTCTGTTTCCCTCTCCATGCGGCTCTTTATGGAAGCAAATTTGGTAGCATTGGGACTAAGTTCTGCAGAGTTCATATCTGCCAAGTTGCTGTCAGAGAAATAAGGGACCGGGCCGGAAATAGCAGACCGGAAGTAGCGCTGCCGCCATTTTGGAACTGGGCGGAGCATGCTCAGAAGTGACTTTTGATGCTGCTTTGCCCAGTTCCAAAATGGCCGCCACGCCAGAAGTCGCGCTGCAGCCATTTTGGAACTGGGCAGAGCAGCATCAAAAGTCGCTTCTGAGCATGCTCCGCCCAGTTCCAAAATGGCCACCACGCCAGAATAACCCGGGGGAAAACAAAAAAATCAGTTTTTTCAGCTAGGGACAGCTGGAAAAACGGGGATTTCCCGGGGAAAACGGGAGACTTGGCAGCTATGCCAGAGTTATACAGAGAGAGAGAGGGGTGCTTTGCTTAAATTTTTGATTATTTCAGGCTGGGACAAAATGCTAGTCTGAAGATAAAAAATAACAAATATATAACTAAATAGCCTTCACTCTAATAATCGATGCCATTACTTAGCCAAATCTGACGGTCCTGATAATGGCATTGTGGCATGGGTGTGTGTATGGGTTTGTTCATCTACATTTTCAACCTTTCAAAGGGCATAATCAAATGGGGTGCCATTACTGTACTGTACTGAAAGCAGTATACGGTATGTATCTCATGCAGGTTGACATAACGTTGAATTGCTGGACATGCAGCAGCAATAGTGAGCATCATAGCTGCCAAGTCTCCCGTTTTCCCCGGGAAAACCCCGTTTTTACTTACCTTTTCCCGGTGGTCCCCCGTATCACTTCGTCTCCCGTTTTTCTCTGTTATTTTCTCCTGCCGGCGGCCATTTTTTCCTTTCCGATTTGCCCTTCTATGAGCACCAAAAATGGCCACCGCCAGCTTCAAAAGTCGCATCTACGCATGTCCGGAAGTGCATAGACATAACTTCCGGTGTTGGCGGCGGCCATTTTTGGTGCCCATAGATGCGTGGAGCGACACCGGAAGTTGCGTTGGCGCACTTCCTGACATGCGTACAAGCGACTTTCGAAGCCGGCGTCGGCCATTTTTGGTGCCCATAGAAGGGCAAAGTGACACCGGAAGTTACATCGACGCAACTTCCGGTGTCAAATGGCTGCTGGTCCCGGATTCTGCAGTCCGGAACTTGGAAGGTAAGGTGAGCATTCAGTGGGTAACTTATGTGGTCAGAAAGTCAGCTAGCAAGAAGGGGAAAGTCGAGATGTTACCTGGGAGCCAGGGACGGTGGCATGATCTTCACTGAGGCAGTGCATGCTCTGATATATGGGTAGGCAACCTAAGGCCCGTGGGCCAGATCCGGCCCAATCACCTTCTCAATCCAGCCTGCAGACGGTCTGGGAATCAGCGTGTTTTTACATGAGTAGAATGTGTCCCTTTATTTATAATGCATCTCTGGGTTATTTGTGGGGCATAGGAATTTGTTCATCCCCCCCAATATATAGTCCGGCCCCCCACAAGATCTGAGGGACAGTGTCAGCCTCAGGATCTGATGAGGTTGTACTATGCCACGGCAGGGCTTTGCTGGATAAAGGAATGGCTTACATTAGAGAACCAGGAACTATTGGAGGTTGAAGGATTCAGGAACATCAAGGGCTGGCACGCCTATTTGATATTGGAACCGAAAGGGAGCCAAAAGGAATTCTCAGACCACATAATTAAGAAATCTTTATATCAGATCTGGCAGGAATTTAGACCCTTAGTGGTACCCCGAATCCCCTGGTGGGTATCTCCTGTCGAGATGACGACCATGAGTAATAGTATAAGATCCTGCAAATGGCCAACCTATCGGGACTTAGTGGTAAAGGAGGGGGACCAGCTGAATTTAAAACCTTATGAAGAGATCAAAACACACTGCTCAAGCTGGCTACACTATGGTCAGATAGTAAGTATATTTAAGGCACATAAAGATGTGGGCTTCCCCCTAAAGAAATCAAAACTGCAAGAAATCATAATAGATAATGAGAATAAACCACTGGGGAAAATGTACAGATAATTATTGGACTGGGAATTAAAAGATGAACTCACCAAAAATGTGATGGTTAAAATGGGCAATAGATATTGGCAAACCGATTCAAATAGATCAATGGGAAAAATTATGGAATTCGGACATAAAATTTACGGCATGCATAACAATTAGAGAAAATATTTTTTAAATGTTTCACAGGTGGTATGTTATCCCGGAAAAAATTGCCAATTTTTATAAATCAGGGGACGAAAAGTGTTGGGAATGCGAAAAGAAAATAGGAAGTTTTTATCATTGTTGGTGGACATGCCCGAAAGTTATGGAGTTCTGGGAGAAGATATATGACAAATTGAAAAAAATGCTAAAATTTACATTTGTTAAAAGCCCCGAAATCTTACTCCTAAGTATGATCCCAAGCAGTACCCCAAAAGATAGAATTAATATACTACTATATGCCTGTGCAGCAGCCAGGACCCTAATAGCATCAAAATGGAAAGGGGCAATGTTACCGACGGTCCAGCAGTGGGAAGAAAAAATGATAGATTATTTGAAGATGGCGAAACTAACGGCAATAATCAGAAACGTACCAAGACAGAAAACAATGAAGGAATGGGAATATGTACAAAACTACCTGGAAAAAAGAAATTATAGAAAATAAGCTAGTGATGTGCTTAGAATGAAAATATAAGAGGAGAAGTTAAATTGATAGGCGCTGAGAAGACATAGAAATAGGGGAAACAGGAGGTATAGCAAGGGAAAGCGAATATAAAAAGGGAAGCGTGCTGTAAATAATAGGAAGTGATTTTTGTTTTCTTTTTTGTAAAATATTCTTTTTTCTGTTGCACTTTTTTTTGTTCGTCTGTGAAAATTTGTATTATTTGATCTGAGGGACAGTGGACCGGCCCCCTGCTGAAAACGTTTGCTGACCCCTGCTCTGATAGGTTATTTAGCTGTGAGGAAGTTTTCTTGTAAAAGTTTAGCTGAATCTAGCCCAGCTCTGAACAGGGCTCATCAAAAGGCAAAACCCCTCTGTTTCTTTCTGCTCAAGTTGCAGACCGGCTTCTTCAGTAAACTTTGACCAGGATTTTCCCTCAGGACACTATCTGCTTTATTCAAATGCAAACAAATACCACCCAATTAATTCTGCCACTTTCCTTTTTCAGCTATGTACACTACCTGACCTGTCTGGATATACACTACAATACAAGCTATTAGAGTCTTTTGTTTTTAATGTAATTACTGCTTCAAAGCCAAATTCCAAAATATTTGGGACATTTTAAAGTGCAATTTCAAGGTCATTATATCTGCTCTGCTAATTTCCTAGGGAAACCTATCTGCAGACTTGCCTTCAGCACCCGGAATACTGTTCATTATTGCAAATTCTTTCCCCCCTCCCCCTCCCAATGAATTGCTATGTTCTTTTAAAATTCCAGTCTAAAGGTTTTATCCGTTGTCTTTAACCATTTTCCCCCTTTAAACTATTTTTTAGTGGCACACTGGAAGTATCAAAATAGGCTAAGAAGAACAAGCATACATTCTGCCATCTGTTTGAAACTCATGTAATTCCAGTTTTAAATTACATTTTCATACTGAATGCTTCTGAGGGAGGAGGGGAAGGAAGGAAGAGAAAGACTGCTTTGCAGTTAATCACTTAATAAGAACCACAACCTTCATCAACTTGATTCTGGATTCAGACATGAACTTTCTGGGGGGAAATGTAACCAATGACCCTCTCTGCAATGGTCACAGTAGTACAATCTTTGTAGAAAACCTTTGTTCAGTTTTGCGTGACAAAGCTCCCAGAAATCCCAAAATAACTCACAACTGACACGATATTTTAGCTTTGGGTTTTTGGCATTATTTTGGCCACAACTTTATTCAAAAATACATTTTAATTCTGAGTGTTGGCTTAGGCTTTGGTTAATCCATCTGTCCACTCTAAGGGACAGGACCATTTCCATCTGACCCCCGTTGGGTCAGGACCATCCCATCTGCCCGGGTTGGGCAGGACCAATTCCATCTGACCCATTTGGGTCAGGACCAGCTCCGACTTACCTAATGGTAGGTAAGTCAAGTAAACACCCCAAGGGATTGGAGGTACTGTTCACAGACACTCTCCTCCCCCAAGGAATGTTCCCCAAGGCTCGGCTCAGTAATGGCCGCACCATCCTTGCCTATGGCAGGATGAATGGACTAGAGTCCCTGAGCCCCAGGATTCCTTTAACGGAATACTTCTATAAGGAGCAAGTAAGGGGGGTAGGCATTTTTATGCCATGCCCCTCCTATACCAATTTTTAACCAAAGCCTAACGGCCAACCTAACAAGTTGTGTCAAATTGCTTCTCAGTAGACAAAAACCAAATGGCAACAGCCAATCAGCCAAGTGGCAAAATTCCTACTGGGCCCCTGAATACAGGCGACCCCCGCGAACGGGCAAGCAGTGTCGACTAAGCCTAAAGAAACAGCGGCGGGCGGGCGGGAGATTCGAAGGCTTGCCGAGAGTGAGGGAAAACGCAAGTAACCTGGGCGTTAAGTAAAATGCTGCTGTCAGTCAAAGTCTGTGGCAAGCCCCATGACTCAGCCTAACTACAGCCCACCCCTCCCAGATTTCTTTTGAGCTCGTCCGCAAACCCCACTACACTTTAGGAGTGTAATGGGATTTCTCCCCAACTTGCCGGTAATTGCAATAGTATCCAGGAGAGCCCTGTTGTCACCCACATGCACACACTGCTGCTGCTTTTACAGGAGGGAGGGAGTTTCATAGATGCGGTGCCTTCACCAAGAATGCCCTGCTTGTTGAGTTGCAAGCTTAAACTGAAAGAGCTTGGAGCCCAGGCAGCAGATCTAGTGGAATGGGAGAGGATTCTGTGGGATCCTTGCTTTCCCATAAGCATGCAAGACTCCACCAAGCTACTGTCCATTGGTCTTCTTCTGGCCCTCTTTTTTTGTAGTGATTTCTTCTCTTTGGAGCCCAAACTATCACATTTTACCTTTCCCACAAAGCACTATATTGGGGGTGTGTGTGTGTGTGTGTGCAAAGGACCAAATTATGACAGGTGCCCTTTTTGCCCTGACTGCTTAATATCTGTTCACAATCTCTGCGCAGATACAGTATGATTTTCCCGCCCCCCCCCAGCAGTATTCCAGTAACAATGCTTTGAGCAGCTAAATTTACAAATCTAAATAAATGTATTAACAGTGAAAACAGGATGGAATAGCCTGGTTGGATAAGGCAAAAGTTTCGTTCAGGACAAGCGAGCACCAGGGATGGTGAGGATCCTGTGAGCTCTTGTCACTTGTCCCCAACAACTGGCAATGGGAAGTCTTCTCCATTTTTAGTTTCATGGAAAGTGGCAGAATATTTCTCTCTCTCTCTCTCTCTCTCTCTCTCTCTCTCTCTCTCTCTCTCTCTCTCTCTCTCTCTCTCACACACACACACACACACACACAGTCACTCTGGGTGGCTCCCAACAGAATTAATGATGATGATAAAAATATAAAACATCAGACATTAAAAGCATCTCTAAACAGGGCTGCCTTAACAGCCACAGGCCAGTTACAGTATGCTTAGATTCACAGGCATACAATACATTAACTTTTTTCTTCTACACTTGCTCCATGTCTTTGTGGTTTTGAATGTTTGCTAGAGCAGTTTGTTCCAAAATGAGTATTCATGGCATGCACCAGGTTCATATGCAAAGTGAGTGACATGTTACTATAAATATTGGTTGTTAAAAAATGCAATAAATAGTTCGTGTTTTATATGCCAAACAACCATAAATTTAATATATAAAGTTTTGCAATGGTGCATAAAAATGATTCTCCTCACCCCCTGAATGTGTTTAGATATGAACAACGCTCTGGGCAGGAAATAGGAAAGATAACATGCATGAGGTGGAGAAGCAGCCTCAGGGCGCCATATGATGGCCTGTCATACAATAAAATGTATAAGACTATTGCAGTAAATAAACAAGCAAAACATTGGGAGAAGTAAGAGAGAACAAGATGTACACACACACACACAAAAAAACGTTGTATAGTACCAAAGATGGAGAGGTAGAACTAGGGATGGCTTTCACTGAAAATCTTGATGTTGAGTTTATGCACATGGATTTTTTTTCTAACCCCTGCCTCACTCATTGATCTCAAATGGGAAGCAAGAGTTCTCTTCCCTCCTCCCCCTGGCCTGGTTCTGCTAAAAATATGAACAATTTTAGCATACTGTATTTTTTTTATTATACCCGATTTTACACTCACATTTGATGTGCATATACACCACCCCTGGTTTCCTAAAATACAGCACATAAACAGATACATACAATAATGCTTAAAACCATAAAAAAATAATTCTATTACTTACCAAATTATGGAACAGAAATTTAGTACTGCATGGAGCTTAACTCTCTTACACGAGAAGCCAAGTTACAGGGGACCAGGCAGAGGGCCTTCTCGGTAGTGGCACCCACCCTGTGGAATACCCTCCCACCAGAGGTCAAAGAGAACAACAATTACCAGACCTTTAGAAGGCATCTCAAGGCCTTCCCTGTTTAGGGAAGCTTTCAAAGTTTGATGGATTTCTGCATTTTAATATTTTGTTGGAAGCCGCCCAGAGTGGCTGGGGGAACCCGGCCAGATGGGCGGGGTATAAATAATAAATTATTATTATTATTATTACACATAGGAAAAATGTAATAGGCACATTTTTGTGTATAATTATGCATCTAATTAGGGACCCAGGTGGCGCTGTGGTTAAACCACTGAGCCTAGGGCTTGCTGATCAGAAGGTCAGCGGTTTGAATCCCTGTGACGGGGTGAGCTCCCGTTGCTTGGTCCCAGCTCCTGCCAACCTAGCAGTTCGAAAGCACGTCAAAATGCAAGTAGATAAATAGGAACCGCTACAGCGGGAAGGTAAACGGCGTTTCCATGTGCTGCTCTGGTTTGCCAGAAGCGGCTTTGTCGTGCTGGCCACATGACCTGGAAGCTATACGCCGGCTCCTTCGGCCAATAATGCGAGATGAGCGCGCAACCCCAGAGTCGGTCACGACTGGACCTAATGGTCAGGGGTCCCTTTACCTTTACCTTTATGCATCTAATTAGTTGGGCTTTTAAAACACTCAACAATGCATGAGATGGTCCATTGCAGACAAAGCTCATTGGAGTCAGAAGTGCCAAATTCCACCCATAAATCGTGCCATAATTTCTAGTCCAGTTCTTGACAGAACACAGAGGGTTGCCTAAGAGCAGCTAGGTTGCCGGTGGCGATATGGCATGTGCAGCAAGTCAAGCCCAGAGTATGAGACAATGCCATTCTTGTGCACAGAGCAGTTACAGATACACAATCTGTTGAGCCATCGCAGACCAGGCAAGGGCCTGAGTTGGCCTTTATTCCATAGCCCAGGCTTTCTGGCTCTCATGGTACAGCCAAGGGATGCCACAAGCTCCCGCTCTCCGTACCACTTAATGGTCCCTGTGCTGAGCGTTGGCCACACATACTTTGGCTCTACTGTTTATAGAGGCTGAAGATCATCCATTGAAAGAACTATAGCTGTTTCTGATCATTCATGCCCTTTAACACAATCTGTCAATCATTACTGGTTCTGTGGGTCTGTGATATCTCTCTGTTTTTATTATATTTTGCGCATTTTTCAACTACAGTTACAGATTTTTTTTTCAGCTACAGCGTTTGGAAGTGAAATAAGATGCATTCTAAGCTTATGCAGCAGCCTTTGCTTGGTATAAGCAGTTGGAAATCTATTGCCTCCTCATGCCGATAATTTAGATTCCAAGCTTCTCTTTCTGATGGCACCAAAAACAAGCAGGGCCACATGAGCCCCATAAGAAGAGTGAATGATATGGTGCAGGACTGGGCATGATAGCCATCAGGTGAAGTCTCTGACACTTGGTATACCCTCCAACATTCCTCAGGTAACAATAGGGACAATTTCTCACTCTCCTGACTCCTATCACACCACCAACAGGACACAGCACACACACTCTCCAGCGACCTAAGACAAACCCTTTATCCCACTTCATTTTATTTTATTCTTTGGTAGATGTACAAAAAGAAAAACACATGCCAATAAATGCATTTTAGAAAGCGGCAAGATGTGGATGCACAAAGCATTAAAAACACACACACGAAGACTCCTCTCCCCCTTTCTTTCCACCCAGGGTGGCCCTGCCCTCTGCCTGCCCCTCAGAGCGGGCACGCCACGTGGGGCTGGGCCTCGGTGGCAGCAGCCTCACCTCCTTCTTACCCATTCACTAGCAGCTGCTGTGAGCTGCCCAGGGAAGGAGGGCAGCGGTGACGGCCAGGGAGAGGAAATGAGAGGATTCCTTGCAGCCCCAACCGCTTCTATTGTCGTCACTCAGGACAAACACTGGCTCATCCTCCGCCCTGAGCTCAGCATTGGTGCTGGCAGGGAAAATCGGGACATTCTGGGATCAAATCCAAATTCTGGGACTGTCCCTGGAAAATAGGGACACTTAGAGTGTACCACATGGAAGTATACTGAATAAGCTCATCAAGTAGTTCAAGCAAAAAAGAGGTGCGCTCAAGTTCCTCATATAGTTTTTGCAAATGGAGCCAAAATTCATCCTATACGATACCCTCAGACCTATTGGAAGGGGATCTAGCTGAAGGGAAGTGTTATGTACTGAGCTGAATCATAGAACAATAGGATCCAGAATCAGCAGTCTGATTGGTCCGCAGGAGCCACCCAATCCAACTCCAGGTGGAAGTGAATCCGCAACCTGATTGGCCTGCAGGAGCAGCCAATCAGGCGGCTGGCAGAAGTGAATCCGCAAACTGATTGGCCTGCAGGAGCAGCCAATCAGGCTGCTGGCAGAAGTCAATCCACAAACTGATTGGCCCTGAAGTGTAAATAATGTATATAAGCAGATGGTTTTGGGAAAAGGGCATTCTTCTCTTCTTCTCCTGGATGACTACGAGGTGAATAAAGAGCATGAAATTCACTCTCGACTCCGAGTATATTTCAGGAAGAATCCGGCTATTGTTTAGAATCTAATGTTTCCAGAAAATATGTGGATTCCATACATGCCACAATGTGAGTGTTCTCTTTTTGTCCTGCAATTATCTGTGATTAATCTTCTTTTGGCACTGTATGATTTGTTCCATTGCCCATAGGAATATCTTTAAAGTCTTTTGCCTTTGTCGCATTTAATACTAACAGACACAAATTAGGGTAGAAAAGGAGCCGATCTAATTTTGTTTAATACTAGCAGACACTTGAGTCATTCTGATCCCAGCATTGGGGATCATCAGTGCTATGGCATTGTGTCTACTTCTATGGAGCACATCAAACCTTTATTTAGTCATAAAGTATCAGATAGAGCTTATATGTATTGCTCTACTATTACGCGGGTGGCACTGTGGTCTAAACCACTGAGCCTAGGGCTTGCCGATCAGAAGGTCGGCGGTTCGAATCCCCGCGACGGGGTGAGCCCCCGTTGCTTGGTCCCAGCTCCTGCCCACCTAGCAGTTTGAAAGCTACAGCGGGAACGTAAACAGTGTTTCCATGTGCTGCTCTGGTTCGCTAGAAGTGGCTTAGTCATGCTGGGCATGTGACCCGGAAGCTGTCTGTGGACAAACGCCGACTCCCTCGGCCTATAAAGCGAGATGAGCGCAGCAACCCCAGAGTCATCCGCAACTGGACTTAACGATCAGGGGTCCCTTTACCTTTACCTTTACAATTATAAGACATCATTCTGTCTTGATGATGCCAAGGGAGGGAAATTCAATTCAGTTCTAATTTAAAGGTGAAGCTGCCTAATTTGCACTGTCCAAAACAAGGCACAGACTGAAAAACAGTCCTCATTTGGAATCTACACTTCCCCAAATTTTGTGCTGCAGTAATGGGTACAAAAACGCATTTACTAGGGTAAAGTGAAAAGAAAATACAAAAACATTAGGCGAACATAGCTCTGCAGGGGAAAGTGCATATTAGGAGAAATTCACAAACTGATTTGGAAATGTGAAGGATTGAACGGGACTGGAAGAGAGAGGAACTGGAATGGATAGATTTGCCCACCCCTAGTGATGTTGTTAGGGACCCAGGTGGCGCTGTAGGTTAAACCACAGAGTCTATGGCTTGCTGATCAGAAGGTCGGCGGTTCGAATCCCTGCAACGGGGTGAGCTCCCGTTGCTTGGTCCCAGCTCCTGCCCACCTACCAGTTCAAAAGCACATCAAAGTGCAAGTAGATAAATAGGTACCACACCAACGGGAAGGTAAACGGCGTTTCCGTGTGCTGCTCTGGTTCGCCAGAAGCAGCTTTGTCATGCTGACCACATGACCTGGAAGCTGTCTGTGAACAAACGCCGGCTCCCTCGGCCTATAGAGCAAGATGAGCGCCGCAACCCCATAGTCGGGCACAACTGGACTTGATGGTCAGGGGCCCCTTTACCTTTACTAGTGATGTTGTTGGGGATGGACAAAGGGCTCCCAAATGACCACACCAAGAGCTGCAGATAATGGGGGGATGTCAGAAGACAGGGCCAGTTGTTGGCTGGTGCCTGCTCCTTCTCCCGCCCCCTAACAGCCTGCCTCTTGGGCCACATGGATCCAAAGGTGTTTAGAGGAAATGAAAGTGTCAGCTGCCTGGAGCTTCAGCTGCTGCTTTGCTCTGTGGCATCTCCTGCCATCTGCCTTATACCGTAACCCAGGCAGGAGCAGGACCCAGCAGGAGCACCTGAAAGAATGGCCTCCAGCTCAAGGCGCTCGGTTTTTGTCTCAGGGAATGTGGCAGAAAATTGGTCACAATGGAGGGGAATTATGGAACTGATTTCCGCAGGCCCTGAAGCAGGCAAGTGGTCTGAGGAGCACAAGGCTTCACGGTTCCTGACATACATAGGCCAGAAGGGCAGAGGTATTTGCAAATCACAGACTGCAAGTGGCAAGCCAGCCCCTGAGGACAAGAAGAAACTTGAGATATTGTTTGCAAAGTTTGAAGCATATTGCACTCCACATATGAATGTCCCCGTGCAGAGAAAACACTTTTTTGAAAGCCAACAAGGACAGGATGAATCCATAGATGGATGGATAACACTGCTTTGTTTTATAGCAAGGGACTGTGCATTTCATGATGCAGATGATATGATAAAAGACGGGCTCTAGGTGGGCTGGATCTCCAAAGATATATCAGAGGAATTGTTGCAGGGAGCCAACTTAACCTTCGAGACTGCACTAAAGATGGCAAGAACTCGTGAAATGGGAAGTCTTGAAATCTCCTTCTACTGCCACTGGGGTGCGGGATTTTTCTCAGAATCAAGGCTGCAGATTCAATTAAAACCACCTACAATATTAAAGGCTGTGAATCAAAAAGTAGCTGCTTGTTATTTGCTTTAAGGTAATGTCTAGTTGAATCCCAAGCCGGAATTAAGATTGCCGGAAGAAATATCAACAACCTCAGATATGCAGATGACACAACCTTGATGGCAGAAAGCGAGGAGGAATTAAAGAACCTTTTAATGAGGGTGAAAGAGGAGAACGCAAAATATGGTCTGAAGCTCAACATCAAAAAAACGAAGATCATGGCCACTGGTCCCATCACCTCCTGGCAAATAGAAGGGGAAGAAATGGAGGCAGTGAGAGATTTTACTTTCTTGGGCTCCTTGATCACTGCAGATGGTGACAGCAGTCACAAAATTAAGAGACGCCTGCTTCTTGGGAGAAAAGCAATGACAAACCTAGACAGCATCTTAAAAAGCAGAGACATCACCTTGCCTACAAAGGTCCGTATAGTTAAAGCTATGGTTTTCCCAGTAGTGATGTATGGAAGTGAGAGCTGGACCATAAAGAAGGCTGATCGCCGAAGAATTGATGCTTTTGAATTATGGTGCTGGAGGAGACTCTTGAGAGTCCCATGGACTGCAAGAAGCTCAAACCTATCAATTCTGAAGGAGATCAGCCCTGAGTGCTCACTGGAAGGACAGATCGTGAAGCTGAGGCTCCAATACTTTGGCCACCTCATGAGAAGAGAAGACTCCCTGGAAAAGACCCTGATGCTGGGAAAGATTGAGGGCACTAGGAGAAGGGGACGAAAGAGGATGAGATGGTTGGACAGTGTTCTCGAAGCTACAAACATAAGTTGGACCAAACTGCGGGAGGCGGTGGAAGACAGGAGTGCCTGGCGTGCTATGGTCCATGGGGTCACGAAGAGTCGGACACGACTAAACGACTAAACAACAACAAATGTCTAGTGTTCCCCTAAGGGACAAAGCCCTAAGGAGGAGCAGTCACTGCAAAGTGATTATATGGGTTGCTGGTGTGTGTGTGTGTAAAACTGAATGTGTGAAGTTATCAAGGAATTTTTTTGTCGTATGGTTTTTATCCCTGATTCCCCATGTTCCATTGAAGAAAATACAAGGTCATGAAAAAGGCCCACCATCAGACAGGATCAACATGAGTCAATCTGACAGGCTTGGCTTTGAAGATTCTTGCCTTTGTCATTGCAACTTAGAGCCTTCACAAAACCCAGTTCCACGTGGCTTTCCATTTGGGTAAAGCTTTAGGGAATCAGTGCAACAGATTCCGGGAGATGCATGTAATTATTTATTTTTTGCATTAAAAAAAGCTCAAAAAGTTTTGACAAATCTTTGGTGGAAAACTCAGAAATGTCTGTTAACAGTGAGTAAATGTTAAATACACTGTACAATTACTTTCTAATGCCTAAACCAATGGTCAACCATATTATACTTTCATACACCAAGATGCAACATATTAGTATGCCATATTAAAATCCACAAGCCCTGGAGCTTGGAATAATAGGGAATTAGAGAAAGGAGCAAAAATCCATGCACAACTCATAATTACTCTACATTCCTTTGTATAGCGATTCTGAGCTCTATGGTCTATTGAATAATGAAATAACCAGGCTGAAAGGTTTTAGGCAATACACCATGTAAAACCCCTCAACTTAACATGGCAGAAAACATTGCTAACATCCAAAAGACCTGTGTAAGGGTGTGTCCTTCTGGCCAAATCTCATGTTATTAATGCTTTTCCTTACTCTCTCATCGCTGCTGAAAACCAGCTCATGCTGTGTTGTTAAACTACTCTCCAATAGACTACCTCCGTGCCACATAATACCCATTCATTCTGCACTGGCAAGAACTCAATCATTTAGTGTGGCAGCACCACCTGCACTTTGGAACTCCCTGCCTATTGAGATCAAGCCGGAGCCTCTTTCAGTGCCTGCTAAAAAATGTTATTGCTTAGACAAGCCTACCCAGATGGTTAGAAAGGTGGGGTAATTTTAATCTGTTTTAGTATTTTAACTCTTTTATGTTTTAAAGTAAGGTTTTGACTTTTTCTTGATTTTCTTGTTTTATCTTTTGCAAACTGCTTTGTAGGTGGTTTTTTTTTTTACAATCAAGTGGCGAATAAAGTTTAGGAAATAAATAAAGAAGGAAATATTACTGTAGGGCAGTATCCCCCCAGAGTACCCAACAAGTTTAACGCAGGAACACCATGAATAACCTCTTTTAAATATTTCCAGACATTAAGGCTATGCGGCAATCTAATCAAGACTTTCTCCCCTGCCAGTTTAATTTTTTTGCCCTCGCCAAATAGGGAGAATTTTGGGAGCATCAGAAACTAATAGATACCTTTCAACAAGGCTTCAGTAGTAGTGGAAGCACCCTCGAGTGGCAATCGTATGCCCTTGTCAGCTTTATAGTGATCAGGTGAACAAATAATTGATTCCAATCAGCAGCACCTGGTTTGATAATTGCTCAAGTGGATACAATTCAATAATAAAAAGCCAATTCAGTAATCTAACTCAGATTGCATTAACCTCCCATATACTGCATACGAAAACATTTGTAAAGGTGGTTTTTATCATGCCTTTCTCCTGGCGCGCATTGTAATTCTGTTTGGGGATTTCAAGATTTGTTGAATCAGTGGTCACAAGAACCTCATCCAGGCCCATGATACTGTGGGCAAAGGATGTGGGACATAATATCTTGATGGAAGATTGGGAAAAATTATGGAAACAGAATGTGAAATTTACTGCGTGTAATCTTTTAAGAGAAAATATAATGAAAATGATGTATAGATGGTATCTTACACCAGTAAAATTAGCCAAGATTTATCATAATCAAGATAATAAATGTTGGAAATGTAAGAAAGAGGAACGATCCTTTTATCATATGTGGTGGACTTGCCCACTAGCAAGGGATTTCTGGGATTTCTGTTGAAAAACGCATTTATTAAGAAATCAGAATCCTTTCTATTGGGTATAGTTGGAAAAGAGATTCCCAAGAAAAATGTTAATTTCTTTATGTATGCTACAACGGCGGCAAGGGTATTATTAGCTAAGAACTGGAAGACTCAAGAATTACCAACAGTGGACGATTGGCAAATGAAAATGATGGAGTACATGGAACTGGCTGAGATGACTGGGAGAATTCGCGACCGGGGAGAAGAAGCAACTGAAGAAGAGTGGAAAGATTTTAAAGTTTATCTAAAAAAGTATGGTAAAATTGTATATTAAGATTAAATTTAGAAGTTTATAGAAACTGTGGGTTTAAGTATTATGTTAAGTAAATTGATGTATGAGAGAATTGAAATTGTAAAGAGTTTTAAATAATGAATTGGAAATTGCTAAAGATGAATGAGAAATGAACTGCAGATAGAGGGAACTCGAGGAAGTCCCCTCTAATAATGTTAAGGGGAAAGGATTATAGTCTTTGGATTTTTGTGTTGTTGTTTTGTTTTGTTTTTCTTATAATGTTTTCTTTTGTTATTTTTGTTTGTATTTGTTGTGTTAAAGTGCTGTGTTTTCTTTTCTGTAAAATTAATAAAAAATTATTTAAAACAAACAAAAAAGAACCTCATCCAGGCATTCAGAGTGCAAGTGAGGAGGGGAGAATGTGTACGCGAGAGCGCTAGGACCTGCCCTGTTCTCGACCCCATCACCCTCCATAGGTTCAAGGACAGCTGCTGCCAGTAGGAATACCTCCAATACTCATGGGGTTCTTCCCCCCCAAAATACACACAAGCCTCCATGAGCACAGGAAGCTTTGTCAGCGAAGATAAGCCAGAGCCGGTGAGCAGTGGAGCTCCCATGCGCACACCCACAGACAAAACAAAACAAATACTGTAAATCAAAGAGAGACCTCTTGGACCCATGATAGCAGATGGATATGAAATACTAGAAATCATGGGACAAATAAAAGTGTGGATGGGCCCTCATAGATGTCTCAAAGAATCATGGAGTTGGGAGGGACACCCGAAGATAATCTAATCCAACCCCTGGCAATGCAGGAATATGCAGCTGTCCCATATGGGGATTGAACCTGAGACCTTGGCGTTCTCAGCACCATGCTCTAACCCACAAGTCCTAAGTTTCTATTATTTCTATCAGAATGCCTATCAGCTTGTAGAGAGCTCTCCTCAAAGCCAAAAGGAGATGGAGGGCCACTGTCCCTCTTGGATGATCTACACCAGGGGTCAGCAAACTTTTCCAGCAGGGGGCTGATCCATTGTTGGAGGGCCTTGTGGAGGGCCGGACTGCATTTTTTTTTGGGGGGGGATGAACAAATTCCTATGCCCCACAAATAACCCAGAGATGCATTTTAAATAAAAGCACACATTCTACTCATGTAAAAACGCGCTGATTCCTTGGCCCATCCACGGACTGGATTTAGAAAGCAATTGGGACGCATCTGGCCCCCGGGCCTTAGGTTGCCTCCCCATGATCTACAGTATTGCACTTGAGCCCACACAGGGCTGTCTTAAGCGCCCCTGGCGCCGTGGTGCGACGGATCCCTCTGGCGCCCCCCCGTTTCCCAGCGCGGCGGACTGGCCGGCCAGCAGGCGGGTGCAGCTCGCGGCGCCCCCCTGGCGGGCCGGCGCCGTGGTGCCCTGCGCCACCCAGCCTGGCCATAGGGCCGGCCCTGAGCCCACAGATGGCCCACGCTGAAAGCATGCAATGCAACATTCAAGTAACATATTTACAATTAATTTAGCTTTACACATTCTCAATCTCTGATCACTGCCACTTTTTAAACAGGAAAAGCTGCAAGAGAGGAACGTCAGTCTCAAAGAGGTGGCTGAATTATCTCTCTTCTTTATAATCTTTTTAACATAATAAGGTTAAATAGATATGCATTAATAATCTGTAAGGACAATAGACATGCCAGGAGTGCAAATAAGCATATAGTAACAACCTAGTATTTATTTTCTGCATAAATCCATCGTGACAACCAAATCATGGCAATGCTTTAAGGCATCTAGAGCAGATCGACTTAGTATCCCCCCCCCAAGTTCTTTATAAAGCCTGGGGGCTTGATAATGAAACATCATCACCCCAAACTGAATACTGTGTCTCATTATGACAAGCAAGGAAATTAAGGGATTTGCACAATGGTTTTATCCTATTTCTTGTCTTTGGGGCAGAAAGAGAAGAGACATCTAACATTGGTCACCCCTTGCGAACATCTACCCAATAGGGTGAAATAATATGAGTGGTGTAAGTCACCCAAACTGGTCCTTTGAAATATGTTACCATAAATTCAGAGAAACTGCCAGCTGCTTTACAAAAAAACCACTGCCTCAAAATTAGCAGCCTTTTAAGCAAAATCAAGAACCATCAAAAGATCCATCTGCATCGCTCCCTGTTGCAATCTATAATCAGCACAGCTGGTCAGAGAACAACATATATCCAGAGTATTTCTTTTGTGCATGGACCTGCATATGAAGTGCAGGTTCTGATGCCCATCTTGCTATAGTTATGTGGCATAGTGGGTAAGAAGGATGAAGACACAGCTCTCAAAACAACCAGCTCTTTATTCTAGCTCTGAGTCCAGTCTGAACAGTAGCTTAGCCAACTTGGCTTATATAGTACTCAGTAACTTGCAACAGTAACAAACTTCCCCTAGCTACCCAATCCGTGAACAGCACTCTCAATCCTTCATTTGCATGTTGTGGACCTGAGTGAGAACTGCAGCCACAGTGGGCAGGGTAAGAACTGCAGCCACGGTGGCCAGAAGGAGTACTGCAGTTAACTTAATACATAATAAATTACATCAGTGGTATAGGAAAAAGGACACGCAAGGTAGTTTACTAAGGTGGCTCCACATATCATGAAATAATTGCCTTTGCAGTGGGTAGTATGCATACATGGGTATGGAAAGTATGCATCCTTAAACACCAATGTATATGCGCCAAATGAATATAGGAAGCCACCTTGAATGGGCCTTATGCTACAAGAAACATTAATCTTAGTAAGGGCCAAAGTGGATGAATCACAGCGGCTCCAGAATCAGATCTCCTGGTGTTTTTATTTTTACCTAAAAGTGGTCAAAGGCAGCTGCCTGCAGAAATTGGATTAGAACAGCCACAACTGGGGAGTGGGGGCATTTATTTGCTTCCCTGCCCCCAGCTGCTATTACTCAGGAGCATGTGCAGCACATTTCATTAGGAGCACATTTCATTAGGGTTTGCAGTGCACCTGGGGAAATTTTATTTATTTATTTCAGTGAAGGAAGAGTGGAGGAGAGAGAATGGAAAGACAAATAAGGAAAGAGGTAAAGAGGCAAAAAGCTGACAGGACAACAACGAGAAGAGCGGTCCAGAAGCCAAAGGAGAATAGCAGCTAGACTGGTGACTGGGAGCGGCCGCCGAGACCACATAACACCAGTCCTGAAAAACCTACATTGGCTCCCAGTACGTTTCCGAGCACAGTTCAAAGTGTTGGTGCTGACCTTTAAAGCCCTAAATGGCCTCGGTCCAGTATACCTGAAGGAGCGTCTCCACCCCCAATAATTCTGCCCGGACACTGAGGTCCAGTACCGAGGGCCTTCTGGCGGTTCCCTCGTTGCGAGAAGCCAAGTTGCAGGGAACCAGGCAGAGGGCCTTCTCGGTGGTGGCGCCTGCCCTGTGGAATGCCCTCCCATCAGATGTCAAAGAGAAAAACAGCTACCAGATTTTTAGAAGACATCTGAAGGCAGCCCTGTTTAGGGAGGATTTTAATGTTTTATTTCATTTTTTCTGTTGTAAGCCGCCCAGAGTGGCTGGGGAAACCCAGCCAGATGGGCGGGGTATAAACAATAAATTATTATTATTATTCCTGTAGAGAAAAAGAACTGGCTGGAGAAGATCTGGAGGACTGAGGGCAAGAGGCGTTCCCCTCCTCTTTGCTTGCGCACCACAAAAGCAGCCTTCCATCCCCACAGGCCTCTCTGCACAAAAGGCGGGTGGAGCTTGGACTGAGACCGAGCCAAGGAAACAGAGAGGTGCAGGCAGAAGAAGAAAGCAGGAACGGATCTCCATCTCTGGAAGTGGCTTCCTCCCTCACTCCACCACTGCCTCAAGAGACAGGTGCAGGCAGAAGCTGCGGATCCATTCCAGCCTTTTTATTCTGCCTGTGTCTCCTCCTTGCCATGATCCACATTAAAAAATAAAAAAATAAAATCACGGTGTGCCCAGGCACTCCCTGCACACTCTTTGCACATGCCTATGAGCAGAACAAATGCTTTCACCTGTATTTTTCCCCCTCCAGGGGAATAGTAGCAGTTATGGGGTGGTGATGGTTTTCTGAGAAAAAATGTTTCTTTATATTTTCTCCTGCAGAGCTAGTAGCAGATTGGTGGGGGCAGGAATTAGGCTGGCAGAAAATGATGTTTGGGGGAAATGGTTCATCCAAGGATAGCCAGCTTGGTGCCCTCGGGATAGCCAGCTTGGTGTCTCCCGTTTTCCCCGGGAAATCCCCGTTTTTCCAGCTGTTCCTACCTGAAAAAACGGATTTTTTTGTTTTTCCCCGGTTTATTCTGGCGCGGTGGCCATTTTGGAACTGGGCGGAGCATGCTCAGAAGCGACTTTTGATGCTGCTCTGCCCAGTTCCAAAATGGCTGCAGTGCGACTTCTGGCGCGGCAGCCATTTTGGAACTGGGCAAAGCATCAAAAGTCACTTCTGAGCATGCTCCGCCCAGTTCCAAAATGGCGGCAGCGCTACTTCCAGTCTGCTATTTCCGTCCCGGTCCCTTATTTCTCTGACAGCAACTTGGCAGATATGACTGATGCAAGTTGGAAGCCCAACAAAATTTGGGGTGCACCATGTTGGAGACTCTTGAGATCAAACCACATCTCTAGGCACAGCTAGTCCAGGCTAAATCAGTTCAGCTCTGTGGCTTGAGAAAAATAAAACTGCTGGGAAATTCAAGTGCGACTCCTCCATCTCTTGATCCAGTTTGGCACAGCGTTCATGTGCTTGTCCTGTTCTTCAACACTGCTGCAGGCTGGTATGGAGCAAGTTTAACAGATTTCTCCCTCCCTTGGCTATTTTTGTTACAACAGTCTAACACATATAATTCTTTGAAAACAGATTAAGATATGCATTTGCTAATTATTTATCTGAACAGCCTCATGTTTATTATTTTAGGATTTAGAGAGAAAAGTCTCTCAGCCTGACCTACTTCACAGGGTTGTCGTTGTTAGGATTAAACAGGGAGGAGAACCATGAACTTGATTTCCTGGGAGGGAAGGGAAGTTGGAATTTTATGATGAAATAATAAGGTTTTGTTTTTTTAAAAAAAAAGATCAGGAAGAAAGTACACATAAAGAAAAGGTGAAACAGATTATACAAGCAACATCAACATAATATGAGAAATTTATAATCCAAATATATGAGACTCACCCACAAGTCAGAAATGTAGCATAATAGAGGCGGGGAATACATAATGAAGCAGCTAATGGAGTAGGTCTGTGTTGTGCCTAGAAATAAATTCTGGGGATTTATGAATAAACATGATTCTTAATAAGGAGGCTCCCGGTGACCCGTCAATATTTATTTTAGGAAACTGAACAAAAAAACCACATAACATCAATGCAGGAAACAGTCTCCTGAGCACAAAGATGGTTGGCAAGAAAATTCTTCAGCATAAATGGAACCCCTGTTCTCTGCTCACAGTTGCCAAATGTTTGAGTAGCATTTGAAATTTGGCAGCTCTGAGGAAATGTCTTCCCAATCAGATGGAGCAATAGAAATTTCTCAAGAAACATGGCTCAATTTTCCTGATTTTTGTGACAGAATCCAAAGAATAACCACCCCCCAGACTGCCAGGTTTTACTATAAGAAGGGAGCCTAGTGAGGCTAGATAGCAGATCCCTGGGCTTTGCGGCTGGCCTGGTTCAGATGAATGACATTCGGCTGAGAGCATTGATCATGGACGTGTTTTGACATAAGTCAATAACACCAGGGTACCTTTACCTTTTTACCTGCTTCTATGTATCGGGATGTGTAGAGGTTTGTAGAGACGGGTTAAAAGGGAAATAATACAAAGCTGTGAGGTGTAGGTTTTGTTGAGCTGACTGAGAACTGTTACTATTCTATCATATTCAACATATTGGGCAATTGCCAAGGAAGTTGACTTCATTGGAGGCAACATTGCAAAAATGAGGGGACAGAAGAAAGTCGAAAGGGAAATCAAGAGGGTCAAATCTCTCCAGTGTGCTTGGGGGTTATTAAAAGGCACATCAACAGAAGCTCAGGTGGACTGTACGCTGTGGATCAGGAGAGAGACCAGCAAGGCCAAGAGATGGCCAGTGGGGTTAATGAGCAGAGGCAAGGAAGCTATGAGAGGCAAGAATGTCCAGAAGAAGAGAACGAGGAACATAAACCTTGGTAAAAGAAATGCAAACAGACAATAAGGGGTGAAAAAATTCCCGAACTCTCTGAAAACGTTTAGTCCAACAATAACTATTTCTTTAAAACATTAGAAGCAAGAAGCAAGTCAGGGAGGTAGTCGGACCATTGGACAACAAGGAAGTTAAATATGTGCTAAGGGAGGAAAAGAAGATTGGAAAAAAGCTGAGTGAATTCTTTGCATCTGTCTTCCCTGTGACACTTCTCAGGAAGGGAGTCTGAGGAACTGCGGCAAATCACAGTGACAACAGGTGAAGCTTTAGTGAGAAATAAAAAATGTGGAGAAATAAGGAAATCATCCACCTAAGTGTTCTTAACCCAAGACCTTCTAACAAAAATATGTAATTTTTCTCTAAGATCAGTCTTCATATTTGACACTTTGAAAGTGGCTAATGCGACAATTTTAATAATGGAATCCGAGGAAAATTAGAAGCTGGTTAATTTAGCATCTGTTCTGGGAAAACTGGTGGGAACGATGATTAAAGACAGAATTATCAAGCATACAGAAGAAGAAGTCTTGCTGAAGAAAAAGCAGTATGGCTTCTGCAAGGGTAAGTCTCATCTAAAAAGCCTTTTAGGGTTCTTTGAGTATATTGGACATGGATCAAAAGCCCTTTAGGAGTAAGCAGTCACGGGATAAGAAAAGAGGTCAGTAGCTGGTTAAAGAACAGGAATCAGAGAGTAGAAATAAATGGATAGTTCTCCCAGTGCAGGGATGTAGAAAGTGGAATCCCTCGAGGATTGAGCTTGTGGCCTGTGCTTATGAACAACTGAACAAGGTTCCATGGTTCTAAGACAGGCACCCCCAAACTGTGGCCCTCCAGATGTTTTGGCCTCCCATGATCCCTAGCTAACAGGACCAGTGGTCGGGGAAGATGGGAATTGTAGTCCAAAACATCTGGAGGGCCGAAGTTTGAGGATGCCTGTTCTAAGAGGTGAGCAATGAGATTGTCAAGTTTCCTGATGACACCATATTATGAGCTCTTTGGGGGAAAAGTGAGATATAAATGCAATAAATAAACATCAGGAACATAAGCATACTTTGCAGGAGAAGGATTAACATTAGAACAGGATGCGACCAAAAGAATCCCAGCAGAGAAGCTGGTGCTTGTGTGTTTCTTTTCCTTTATGCGACTTCTTTGTACCTGAGGGAGTGTAGTAGAATGGAGGGGTGGGGGAAAGAGCATCAGGGCCGGCTGGTGACAGGACTGGGGCTGTTCTCTGACTCTCAGGAGAGGAATCAGCTGACTTAATTGGAAGGGAAAGGAAATGCCAGCTGAGAATCGGGGCCAGCTCAAGGTAGAGCTGACGGTCCGGGGAATCAGCATGTTCTTACATGTGTAGAATGTGTCCTTTTTATTAAAAATGCATCTCTGGGTTATTTGTGGAGCATAGAAATTTGTTCATTCCCACCCCCCTTCAAAATATAGTCCGGCCCCCCACAAGGTCTGAGGGACAATGGACCGGCCCCCTGCTGAAAAAGTTTGCTGACCCCTGGGCTCTACACACCCCAACACCATGTTTACTTTAGGGGAATGAAATATACTCGGAGTCAAGAGTGAATTTCATGCTCTTTATTCAGCTCATAGTCATCAAGGAGGAGAAGAGAAGACGAATGGCTCTTTTCCCCAAACCATCTGCTTATATACATTATTTACACAATGGGCCTTGCGTGATTGGCTACTTCAGGGCTACACCTGTGGGCCAATTATATTATGGATTGACTTCTGCCTGCAGCCTGATTGGCTGCTCCTACAGGCCAATCAGGTAGCAGATTCACTTCTGCCAGCCGCCTGATTGGCTGCTCCAGCAGGCCAATCAGGTTGCGGATTCACTTCCACCTGGAGTTGGATTGGGTAGCTCCCGCTGATTCTGAATCCTATTGTTCTAGGATTCAGCTCAGTACATAACACCCCTCCCCTCTAAGTTCCAGTCCTGCCCGGGAAGTTGCATTCGTAGTCCCCAAGGTCTGCTGGCCGCCTCCGTGTGCGTTGTGGCCTGGGGTGTTCCTTGGTCAGGGGTTCTGGTTCTGGCTCGTGTTCCGAGGCTGCTGGCTGTGCCAGGGCTGTCTGGTCTGGCGCCACTGAACCACTAGGTTGTAGCTCTGGTTCCGGTGTCCTTCCAGCCTCGGGGCGCCCCTCTGTGCCTACTGCTTCTGCTTCCCCTGCCCACCCCTCTCGCTCTACAGGCCTCACTGCCCTGCTGTCCCCTTGGGACCACTCTGTCCCGCTCTCCTCCCGGGTTCCTCCTGGGAATCGTCGCCGTAGCTGGTCGCAGTGGCGGCGCCAACATTGCCCCCCTTCCGTTAGTACCTCGTACGACACGGGACCGGTCACCTTGGTGACTGTGGCGGGTACCCATGCTGGGCCTGCCCCAAAATTCTTTGCATACACTGGGTCCTGGGCCACAAATGTCCGGGGGTACCTGCCTTTCCCCACCACTACCTCATCCTGAGCTCTGTCGGGGTGAAGTCGGTCCAGTCTAGTTGCAAGGCGCCGGCCCATTAGTAATTCAGCTGGGCTCCGGCCCGTCGTTGTGCTTGGGGTGCTGTGCTGTGCTAGAAGAAATGCGGCAAGGCGGTATTCCCAGTCCCCTTGTGTCATGCGGCGGAGGCTGTCCTTGGTGGTCCGCACCATGCGCTCCGCTTGGCCATTGGTGGCAGGGTGGAATGGTGCTGAGCGGATGTGGCGGATGGCGTTCTGCGCTGTGAAGGTCTGGAACTCCTCTGACGTGAATGCGGTTCCATTGTCCGAGACGAGGGTGTCAGGGAGCCCGTGGGTCGCAAACAGCTTACGTAGTACCCGGATGGCTGCCGCCGTAGAAGTGGATGGTACCAGTGCGACCTCCAGCCATTTGGTGTAGGAATCCACCACTATGAAGAATGTTTTTCCCTGGAAGGGGCCAGCGAAGTCCACGTGCAAGCGTGACCATGGATGTCGGGCGGACTCCCAGGGCTGGACTGGGGCCCTTGGGGGATCCGGGCGGGATTCTTGGCAGGTCTGGCAGTGTTGGACCCAGGCCTCTATCTCTCTGTCAATCCCCGGCCACCACACATAACTCCTGGCAAGGGCCTTCATCCTCACTACCCCTGGGTGTGTCTCGTGTAGGGCTGTGAGGACCCTTTTGCGGAGGGGCTGGGGAACAACGACCCTGCTTCCCCATAACAGGCACCCCTTGTGGGCCGACAGTTCATGTTTGCGGTTTGTGTAGCCAGCGAATTCTGGCCCGGGGCTGCTGCTGGGCCATCCTCGCCACACCCAGTCCAGGACCCGGGAGATGACCCTATCTTTTGTGGAATGGTGCGCAACTTCTTGTGCCTGAATGGGTCGGTCGGGAAGCAGCTCCAGGGTCATAACCTCTTGCGCAGGCGCTGGGTCGGGGCCTGTTTCTGGTAGTGGTAGCCTGCTGAGGGCGTCTGCGTGGCCCATCGCCTTCCCAGGGCGGTGGATTAGTGCATACTGGTAGCCGGCAAGGAAAATTGACCACCTGAGGACACGTGGAGACAACACTTGGGGGGTCTGCTTCTCAGGGGCAAACAGGCCAAGCAACGGCTTGTGGTCAGTCACTATGGTAAAGGGCCGCCCGTACAAGAAATCATGGAATTTTTTTACGCCCTTCACGATTGCCAGACCCTCCTTGTCAATCTGTGAGTAGTTTCGTTCGGCTGCAGCAAGCGTCTGGGAGAAGTATGCCACCGGCACCTCTCTTCCATCCGGGAGTTGGTGTCCCAGGACAGCGCCGATGCCATAGGGAGAGGCGTCACATGCCAGCACCACTGGCAGCCTCTCGTCGAAGTGTGCTAAGACCGAGTTCGAGACGAGCAAGTCCTTGACTGCCTGGAATGCGGCCCTTTGTCGCTGGCCCCACACCCAAGGGGCCCTTTTATCTAGGAGTCTGTGTAGGGGCTCCGCTACCGCTGCCTTATGGGGAAGGAAGGCATGGTAAAAGTTCAATAGTCCCAAGAATGACTGAAGTTCGGGCTTGCTCTTGGGCGCTGGGGCCTCACAAATGGCCCGTACCTTGTCACCGGTTGGATGGACCCCTTCTGCGTCCACCTTAAATCCCAGAAAGTCCACCTGCGGCACTCCCAGTAAACACTTTTCCCGCTTCACCTTGAGGCCCGCCGTCTGGAAACGGTGCAGGACGGAGCGGAGGCGGTCCTCAAATTCCTCTGGTGTGGGCCCGGCGATCAGTACATCATCGAAGAAGGGGGTGACGCCAGGAATCC
Organism: Zootoca vivipara; assembly: GCF_965207765.1. Lineage (NCBI taxonomy): Eukaryota > Metazoa > Chordata > Lepidosauria > Squamata > Lacertidae > Zootoca > Zootoca vivipara. Next base: position 4,089,883 of record NC_142595.1, on the reverse strand, counting down.
CTTTAAGGAGAGAGTCCATTAGATTCTGGAATATGCCTGGTGCCACGCTAACGCCAAATTGCAGCCGCTTAACTCTGAATGCCCCTCTGTGCGTCACAATCGTCTGAGCCTCTGCTGTGGCTTCGTCCACAGGCAACTGTTGATACGCTTGGGCCAAGTCCAGTTTGCCAAAGATTTTTGACCCAGCCAGGGTGGCGAGGACATGGCTGACCACTGGCACTGGGTATGCATGGGCCGTGAGAGCCTTGTTTATGGTGCATTTGTAGTCTGCACAGATGCGGACCGAACCGTTAGGCTTGACGGGTGTGACAATTGGAGTTTCCCAGGGGGCGTTGGGCACCGGCTCCAGCACTCCTTGCTCCACGAGCCGGTCCAATTCCTCGTCTATGCGGGGTTTCAGGGCGAACGGGACCCGGCGGGCCTTGTGCCTGATGGGTCGTACAGCGGGGTCCAGCTGTAGGGCAATGGGGGGTCCTGTATATCGTCCCAATGCCCCATCGAAAACCCCTGGAAACTCTTTGCATATGGCGTCCACGTCCACTTGTAAGCTAGTGCGGTTCACCCCGGTAACGGCTAGCCCCAGAGGTCCAAACCATGCCAGTCCCAGTAAGCTAACGTAGGGGCCCTTAACTACCAGCAAGTCCAATTGTTGCTTTCGCCCTCGATATTGCACCCTGAAGGTCCCCACCCCCATTGTAGGGACCTTACGTTTCTGGAAGTCCCGGAGGGTGAATGGGGCCGGCCTTAGTTTGGGACCCCCATTAGGGCACAGTTCCCTTAATGTTCGGGCCGAGATTATGGATAGAGTTGAACCCGTGTCCAGCTCCATGCGGCATGGGGCTCCCTCTATCTGTACCTCTATATAAATTTTCTCTGTGCTGGGATGGGGCAACTGGAATACCTGGTAGTCCGTGATCTCCGTCGAGTTGCCTTGGTGCATGGTGCCGTGTGACCTGGGGCTCTTGGGTCGGTCATCTGATGCTTGTCGACGGGTGAGTCGAGCCCGACACACCCGGGCGATGTGTCCCAATTTTCTGCACTGCCTGCACTCTGCGTTGCGGAAACGACAGGTCCTCCTCTCGTGGTTCTCCCCGCAGCTTGCACAGTTCCCTCCTTCTCGTCGAGGCTGCTGTGGTGTGTGTGCTGCTTGAGTGCGCCGCTGTACTCGGTGTACTTCCTCCCTGTCAGATTCGGATTCGTCGGTGAGGTCTTCGTGGTAGACCCTCGGTTGGGATGGCGGGGCCGGTCGTGCCTCTTGCGTTGACCTCTCGGCGGCTTCGGTTGCCAGGGCTTCCTCCAGGGCAATCTGGAACGTGAGGTCTTTTTTGGCGTAGAGGCGTCGTTGCAACATCTCGTCCCTCAGGCCACCGACGAGGCGGTCACGAAGCATGTTCTCCAATTCTGAGAAGTTGCATAACCGGGCGGCTTGGCGGAGGGAGGTCACAAACCCAGTTATGGTTTCCCCCGGGGCTTGCCGCTTTGCGTAGAAGGCATTTCGGCAAGCTACCACCGAGGGCTGTGGTGAGAAGTGCTCCTTCAGCCGTTCCATTATTGTTTTGTAAGAGACGGTAGCGACATCTCTAGGTGCAAGGAGAGCCCGGGCGATTTCAAACGTCTCCTCTCCACAGACGCTGAAGAATGTCGCCCTCTTCATGGCATCGTTGGTGACTTCTTTCGCTTGCAGGAGGAAGTTGAAACGGGCGGCGTACCCTTCCCAGTCTCCTGATGCTGGTTTGAATGGCGAGAAGCTGCAGTCGGTTGCCATTCTGGGTTCCTTGGGTCCTGGAGCTGAAGCCTGGATGCACGGTGCGATGCAGCGGTGCAGCAGGTGGCGATGCTGCGGTGCAGTGCGTGGTGGCGGTCAGCTCAGCAGGATCCCATCCTCGTCGCCAGTGAAATATACTCGGAGTCAAGAGTGAATTTCATGCTCTTTATTCAGCTCATAGTCATCAAGGAGGAGAAGAGAAGACGAATGGCTCTTTTCCCCAAACCATCTGCTTATATACATTATTTACACAATGGGCCTTGCGTGATTGGCTACTTCAGGGCTACACCTGTGGGCCAATTATATTATGGATTGACTTCTGCCTGCAGCCTGATTGGCTGCTCCTACAGGCCAATCAGGTAGCAGATTCACTTCTGCCAGCCGCCTGATTGGCTGCTCCAGCAGGCCAATCAGGTTGCGGATTCACTTCCACCTGGAGTTGGATTGGGTAGCTCCCGCTGATTCTGAATCCTATTGTTCTAGGATTCAGCTCAGTACATAACAGGGAAAAATACTTTTGCTTATCCAGCCAAAATCTGGGGTGGGGTGGGGGTCCTTGCAGAAAAATTGGCTTGGGAGGGGGGCAGTTTCAAGCCCCTGAACTGAAAGTCAGCCCCTGTTTCAGACTGTGTGGCTTGACAAATTTGAGAATTGCTTCCTGAAGTGCTGCTGCCCAAACTTCCCACTCTGACCTTTCCTGGATGCTGAAAATCTGTTTTTAGTTGTTCAAATTTTTTGTAATACTTTTCCAATTATATTGCGTTACTTATGATGCTGTACCCTGAGTTCTTTGGAAAGAAGAGTGGGATAAAAGTCCAAACAACAACAACAACACAAACGCTACAGGTTTGAGATTCCTTGAGGTTTTGAAGTCCAGAGTCCCTCACATGTGTTTTGGTATTTGAAGCTGACTAAATAGAGTCTGATATTGCTAAGCTGCGGATCTTAAGAGCCTGGCTGGTGTTTCCCAGGAAGCTCCTTTTTTGGTGCCGGCAGCAGTGGGAGTTAGTAGCTTCAATTTGTACATTAGCCAGAACGTTGTAAGGCAGCCAACCCTCCTCTGTTGCAAGATTTGTAAGAGATCATTATTTAAGATTTTGGCAACTTATTATAACGGAACTATTCATCTTGCAAAATTGCCCAAACAAGCCTTATAAGGCTATTGCTAGCAGAAGGGAAGTGGTTATAGAGCAAAGCCGGATTGGAGGAAACAGAGCAGCTTCACTTTCCTATGAGACTCACAAATCGGGTTCTCTATTCATTGAGAACACGTGTTGCGGAAGGGTTAACAGGACATCCCCTGGGGTTGCTGGGCAGATTAGTCAAAATGGCCACAGGGTGATTGGGCAGTTTTGTTGCTGAGGTAAAAATCATGTTGCAAGTTAATGATTTATAGCTATTAGCCGTTATAAACTCCTGTGGGCAGCTTTTGGTTTCACTTTTGCCAGGTAGGTAGGTAGGTAATTTATTTCGGCCATTGGCCCATATTAGAACAATATCAAACAATTCCATCAGCTTGGACCAAAACAATATACATTTAAAACAGGTCACACAATTCAGCAATACCCAATTTAAAACAACAATTTAAACTACTATGTGATATAATTTGTCAATATATCGAATAGGACTCTGGATTCCCTCTAATAAAATACAGCCTATTTCTAAGACCTTTAAATGATTCTTAATCATAATTATCAAGGATGTGCAGTGATCCATTTCTCTTCTGGTAAAATAAAATATTAATCAGGCATCTAGCGACCGCAAGGAATCTGCTTGGATCTTCATCGTTCAGAAGGTATATTAGTTGAGCATCCTGCGTTCTGTCAGTAATTCTCGATAAAAATAGCGACAGATATTTAGCTCGGGCTTCCGAATGTAATGGACAGCAAAAAAGTATGTGGTGTAGGGATTCTATAGAACCACTCCTACAGTCACATAGAAGAGAGATCTGGCCATTGAGAGTCTATTTCCCATAACATTTGATGGAAAAGCGTTGAATCTAGCCTTTATAAAGGCGTATCTGTGCCTCGTTACGGATAAAGCAGTTAGATAGGATGGCACTTTCAAGAATGGTGTTAGACCCAAGTTTAGTGGCGAACAGGTGCCAGCGCCTGTTGCGGTGTTGTATTGGAGGTCAATTTCCTCTGATTTTTGGGTGACAGATCTCTTAGCTGAAGCTAAATCCAGGTTCAGTAAGTCAGACAGGGCTAATTCGATGGACATGAGTTTTGCATGTATTGCTTTGATCCAGGGATTGGGATACTGTACTCGTCTCTCCAGAGGCACTGGATTAGATATAGGTTGGGAAGTCTGTGCCATAATGTCAACCAGTAATTAAGGATTCGTTTCCATAAAGTAATTCCTAATGATGTTACATTTAGTTCCAAGCGTATGGCAGCATTATAATAATAATAATAATAATTTATTATTTATACCCCGCCCATCTGGCCGGGTTCCCCCAGCCACTCTGGGCGGCTTCCAACAAAACAGAAATTCTAAAATACAGAGATCCATCAAACATTAAAATACAGAAATCCATCAAACATTAAAAGCTTCCCTAAACAGGGCTGCCTTGAGATGCCTTCTAAAGGTCTGGTAATTGTTGTTCTCTTTGACCTCTAGTGGGAGGGCATTCCACAGGGTGGGTGCCACTACCGAGAAGGCCCTCTGCCTGGTTCCCTGTAACTTGGCTTCTCGTAGTGAGGGAACCGCCAGAAGGCCCTCGGAGCTGGACCTCAGTGTCCGGGCAGAACGATGGGGGTGGAGACGCTCCTTCAGGTATACCGGACCGAGGCCGTTTAGGGCTTTAAAGGTCAACACCAACACTTTGAATTGTGCTCGGAAACGTACTGGGAGCCAATGTAGGTCTTTCAGGACCGGTGTTATGTGGTCTCGGCGGCCGCTCCCAGTCACCAGTCTAGCTGCTGCATTCTGGATTAGTTGTAGTTTCCGGGTCACCTTCAAAGGTAGCCCCACGTAGAGCGCATTGCAGTAGTCCAAGCGAGAGATAACTAGAGCATGCACCACTCTGGAGAGACAGTCAGTGGGCAGGTAGGGACTCAGCCTGCGTACCAGATGGAGCTGATAAACAGCTGTCTTGGACACAGAGTTGACCTGTGCCTCCATGGACAGCTGTGAGTCTAAGATGACTCCCAGGCTGCGCACCTGGTCTTTCAGGGGCACAGTTACCCCATTCAGGACCAGGGAGTCCTCCACACCCGCCCGCCTCCTGTCCCCCACAAACAGTACTTCTGTCTTGTCAGGATTCAATCTCAATCTGTTAGCCGCCATCCATCCTCCAACCGCCTCCAAGCACTCACACAGGACCTTCACCGCCTTCACTGGTTCTGATTTAAAAGAGAGGTAGAGCTGGGTATCATCAGCATACTGATGGACACCCAGCCCAAACCCCCTGATGATCTCTCCCAGCGGCTGCATATAGATGTTAAAAAGCATGGGGGAGAGGACAGAACCCTGAGGCACCCCACAAGTGAGAGCCCAGGGGTCTGAACACTCATCCCCCGCCACCACTTTCTGAACACGGCCCAAGAGGAAGGAGCGGAACCACTGCATGACGGTGCCCCCAGCTCCCAAACCCTCTAGACGATCCAGAAGGATGTTATGGTCGATGGTGTCAAAAGCCGCTGAGAGATCCAGCAGAACAAGGAAACAGCTGTTACCTTTGTCCCTAGCCCGCCGGAGATCATCGACCAGTGCGACCAAGGCAGTTTCAGTCCCATGATGAGGCCTGAATCCTGACTGGAAGGGATCCAAATGGTCCGCTTCTTCCAGGCGTGCCTGAAGTTGTTCAGCAACCACTCGCTCAATCACCTTGCCCAAGAATGGAAGATTTGAGACTGGGCGATAGTTGGCCATATTGGCCGGATCTAAAGATGGTTTTTTAAGAAGCGGTTTAATAACCGCCTCTTTCAGCGGGTCTGGGAAGGCTCCTTCATGGAGAGAAGCATTTACCAACCCGCGAAGCCCATCGCCCAGCCCTTCCTGGCTAGCTTTTATAAGCCAGGATGGGCAAGGATCAAGGAGACAGGTGGTTGGTTTCACTCGTCGAAGCAGCCTGTCCACATCCTCGGAGGTAACAGATTGAAATTGATCCCACAAAACTTGACTAGACAGGACTCTAGCACTCCCCCGCCCCGGCCCTGCTCCCACGGTGGAGTCTACCTCTTCCCGAATCTGAGCGACTTTATCTGCAAAAAACTTTGCAAAATCATTGCAGGAGATCATGTGGCCCGTACTGGGCCCGGATGGAGCAGGTGGTTCCGCTAAATTGCGAACCACCTGGAAGAGTCTCCTGCTGCTGTTTTCTGCAGATGCGATGGAGACGGTGAAGAAGGTCCTCTTCGCTGTCGCCATTGCCACTTGGTAGGCTCGAAGTTGAGCTCTAGCCCGTGTCCGGTCTGATTCAAAATGAGTTTTCCGCCACCGGCGCTCTAGCCGTCTCAACGACTGTTTCATCGCCCTCAGCGCCGGGGAAAACCACGGGGCTGTCCGGGCTCCATGCAATCTGAGAGGGCGCTTCGGAGCCAGACAGTCAATAGCGCTGGTTAACTCCGCATTCCAGCGGGCCACCAGGGAATCAGCTGAAAGGCCATCGACATGGGATAAAACATCCCCTACCACTCTCTGGAAGCCAATTGGATCCATTAAGTAGCGGGGGCGGACCATCCGAATCGGTCCCACCTCCCTGCAGAGGGGAAGGGTTGCGGAGAAGTCCAGTTGCACCAGAAAGTGATCTGACCATGGCACTTCTTTTGTTTCGCTTTTACTTAATGTCAGATCACCAACATCCATAGAGGTGAACACCAAGTCCAAGGCATGTCCGCGGCTATGAGTTGGGCCAGACTTATTCAGGGACAGCCCCATGGTGGCCATGCTTTCCACGAAGTCCCGAGCGGCTCCTTGTAAGGTCGTGTCGGCATGGATGTTAAAATCCCCTAAGACAACCAAGCTAGGTGTCTCCAGGAGCACATCCGACACGACCTGAAGCAGCTCGGGCAGGGAATCCTTGGTGCAGCGGGGAGGTCGGTACACCAAAAGGAATCCTGTACTGCCCCTATTGCCCAACTTCCAGAACATGCACTCAGAAAACTCCGTCTTACCAATAGGACGCCTGGTGCAAACTAATGACTTCCTAAAAATCACTGCAACCCCCCCTCCCCGCCCAGATGGCCTGGGTTGCTGTGCATAAGAGAAACCTGGTGGACAAGCAGCGCCAAGAACGGGCCCATCGGCTTCATCCAACCAGGTCTCTGTCACACATGCCAGGTCAAATCCTCCATCCACAATCAGGTCGTGAATGGCAGTGGTCTTATTCATCATCGACCTGGCATTGCACAGCAGCACCTTCAGGTCATGTGGGTATCCCTTGCTGATTCCAATATCCGTCCGGTCAGGACCAGACCCGGAGGCAGGGATAGTCCTCAGACAACGACTAAGTCTGCCTCCTCGGTAACGACATGGTCTGGTCTTAGCGTAACTCCTCCTCCTACCCGTGACCACTGAGATCGGTTGTCCCAGTGCATCACCCCCTGTGGAATCTGCCCCAGCCATTTTGCTTGCTGGGACCCCCTCCCGGGCAGCCCTGACCCCTCCCCTTAAAAACAAAATAAAACCTCTGTAAAAACAGCAAAGAACAGAACAAAAGAAAATCACAAAAAACACAATAAAACAATAAAACCAAAAACAATAAAATTTACAAATACACTAAAATTAACAGATTCCCACACCCGACTAAAAATCCCTCCCTAAAACCTATGTAAATCAAAAACTACAGTAAAACAATACAAAGACAGAAAATTACAAACTAAAATTGACCCCTCCCCTTAAAATCAAATTTAAAAACAATACAGAAAACAAACTAATGCAGTAAAACAATACAAACAAAGACAGAAAATTACAAACTAAAATTAACCCCTCCCCTTAAAATCGAATTTAAAACCAATACAGAAAACAAACTACTTACGCATCGGGGTAATTTTAACACCCGTCTTAAAAACTGGTTTTGGATTGCCTCCAGAAATGTTAAATTTATAGAGGAGTCCCATATTGGGATAGCATATGGTAGTATCGCTATCACCTTGGCCTTAAAGACCTTTAGCACAGAGGGGACATGGAAAGCCCCATCTGAAAAAAAGAAACACAACAGCGCAAATGAAGTGGCTCCAGCTTTGATTGATATCTAAGCGAGGTGGGCCTTCCAACCCATGTTATGTTGTAGGCACTTTTGCCAGTGCAACGGATCTCGGATCAACACATGGTGAAAGAGCTCTGTCGAGACGGTTGGATTGTTCTTTATGCTATTATTAATCTGGATTTTTCCCCAGCCTATTTCCCTCTTTGCCTCCTCCCATTCTATATCCCCCTTCTTCCCTTATTATTTTAAAATTTAATTCTCCTCCCCCACCCCCCACTCCCCCTTCCCCCTTCCCTCTTCTATCCCTAGCTTTACCTGGTGTATTTCCTGCCGTGAAGAGCGCTGCACTAGGGCCACTGTCTGGCTGCCTGTGCACCCTACCGCACCGCTTCCCAGCTCGCTGGGGGCCGCACACTGGGAGCGCTGAGTGCCAGCTGCCTCTTGGATCCTCTTGCCAGCCCCGGCAAAATTAGTGGGTTGTGCCGCTTCCTCACAAGGAGGCATTGGGGCTGTGTGAGAAGTGGCAACCTGCTTCCTTTGTTTCGGGGGCCGCGTCCCGGCAAATATTCGCATGCGTGTGAGTGTTGTGCAGGGAATCATTTGGTCTTGGCGTGTTGGTGGTCAGCGGCCCTTTCGAGGGGGAAGGGGGGGTTTCTCGGCAATCTGCAAGAGCAGCCCTCCCGGCCCTCCCTCCGCCACCCACCGGGGCCGACAAGTAGTGTACTTTCCTCTTTAGTGTATTCTCCCATCCGTATTCCAGCTCTTCTAAAATGGTTGCAGCTCTACCCCAATTTGGAGGCAGCATCATACTTGCAGAAGGATTTTTCTTCTGGTTTCAGGATTCCGGTAGCCTCGACTCCCATCACACGCAATCCTTCAAACCAGAAATCGGTTAGGGAAATGCATGATGTAGCACGGAGGAAAATCGAAAAGGAGATAGTGTTGTGTCGCATGGCCAGCCCGTTTGAGGCGCCTCCTTTCCCCAACCTGCACCTCTCTCCCTTGGGGATTGTTCCCAAGAAAACTCCTGGTGAATTTCGCCTCATCCTTAATTTATCCCACCCCAAAGGCACGTCAGTAAATGACGTAATTCCCCCGAAACTTTGCTCAGTAAAATATGCTTCCCTGGATCAAGTGATCAAGATGATTAGGAAGTTTGGGCCAGGGGCCTTGTTAGCCAAGTGCAATATTGAATCGGCATTTCAATTGCTTCCGATTCATCCGCATGATTTCTGACTGCTGGGGTTTCAATTTGATGGGTCTTTTTATTTTGAAAAGGCTATGCCAATGGGCTGCTCTGTAGCCTGCACAGCCTTCAAGTGTTTTAGTACGTTTTTGGAATGGGCCCTGTATTTTAAAACCGGCCTAGGAGGGGTCACAAATTATATCGATGATTTTTTATTAGCATCTGTGCACAATACTGGTGATTGACGCCGCTCTGACGAAAGAATTGGGCGTTCCCCTAGCAGCGGAAAAAACGGAGGGTCCTTCCACTCAACTGATTTACTTAGGTATCCAGTTGGATACAGTGTCTCAGATGTCGCGATTGCTCGAGGATAAGCTACTTGCACTAAAAGAAGTGATTGAGGAAATGCTCCCCCTTGCCAAGGTGACTCTAGGGCAGGGGTCCCCAAACTACGGCCCCCGGGCCGGATGCGGCCCAATCGGCCTTCCAATCCGGCCCGCAACGACCCCCGCCGCCCGCTGCCGCCGCCCGCTCTCACGGCGCGCGGCGCAGCGGCGATCTAAAAAATTGCCAAAAAATCGCCGAAAATCCTTTGTGCGCATGCGTATGGGCCTCTCCTGACCCGGAAGAGGTCATTTCTGGTGCACTTCCGGGTCAGGGGAGGCCCATACGCATGCGCACAAGCGATTTTCGGTGATTTTTTCCCCGCACGGGCGCGTGTGCGCATGCACACGGGCGCGCACTCCCCCGCCCTCCGGCCCGCTGCGCGCGCACTCCCCTGCCCTCCGGCCCACCGCGCGGTCGGCGCGGCGGGCACCGGCCCGCCGCACGGTAAGTCTGGGGACCCCTGCTCTAGGGCAACTTCAGTCCCTGTTGGGCCATTTGAATTTTGCGTGCAGAGTAGTGGCTCCTGGGCGCTTGATCAGGCTTACGGCAGGCCTTCGGGCCCCCCACCATAGGGTGCGCCTGTCAAGTAGTGAGAAGGTGGACGTTCGGGTCTGGTTGGAATTCTTACAGGAATTCAATGGAGTGTCCTTGTGGCAGGATACCTTGAACCTCAGCAACGACTCTCAAGTTCATTCTGATGCTGCTGGTTCCCTAGGTTTTGGTCTCTATTGGAAAGGAAAATGGTGCGCACAGCGTTGGCCGCTTGCTTGGCAGGGGGAGGCTATTACACGGGATTTAACTTTCCTTGAGTTCTTTCCTATTGCAGTAGCAGTCCACATATGGGTGGCGGAATTCAAGGACCACCGGGTGTCTTTCTGGTCCGATAACCAGGCGGTGGTGAATGTGCTGGTAAAACAGTTTTCTTGATCACCCAGGGTATCAGCCCTATTACGGGCTTTCGTGCTGCAGTGTTTGTGTTTTAACATAGTGTTTTCAGCTCGCTTTGTCTCCGGGATTTCTAACGAGATTGCTGATGCTCTGTCCCGTTTTCAGATGGAGCAGTTGAGGTCCCTTGTTCCAGATGCCCGACCACAGCTGGAATTTTCCCCGGATCATCTCTGGAACCTTGGCAGCAATTAGTTTTGCAGGGAGTAGCAGCATCTATTTCCCCTTCCACAGTTAGGTCTTATAAAAAGGCTTGGACTGATTTTCTATGTTTTTGTGGTCAGTCCTTATTGGTTGCGGTAGGGTCACGTCCCTCTACTTCTCAGGTGCTGCAATACCTGGTGCACCTTTTTCAATTAGGGTGGGCTGCCAAATCTGTTAGAATTCAGGTGTCTGCCATTTCCTTTTTTAGCAAAACTTTTTTCAATAGAGATCCCTGTGCCAAGTTTGTCATTTGTAAGGCTTTGGAGGGCTGGGGCAGGCTATGTCCTCCTCGAACTTCGCCTAAGAAGCCTGTTACATTCTACTTGTTGACCAAGATGCGCTCGAAGTTGCGAGTCGTATGTTGGTCTAAGTATGAAGCAAGGCTCTTTTCCGCAGCTTTTCCCATTGCATTTTTTGGAGCACTAAGGGTAGGTGAGGTAGTCCTGGAAACTTTAAAAACCAGGGATTCCAGGGGCCTATTATTTCAAGATGCATGCTTGTCCCAGTCTGAATTAACCCTTACCATTAGAAGTTCAAAAACTGATCAGCGGGGTGGAGGCACTGCCATTTGCTTGCCTGCTACTGGCCAAATGGGCCCTTGTCCCGTTAAGGATGTGTCTAGATATCTGGCCTGTAGACCTCCTGTGGACGGCCCATGGTTATTCCATTCTATTCCATCTCTGCCACTGTTGCAGTTTCTCTTATGTTAACCATCAACATCCCTGGACATCTGCAAAATGAAATTCACCTATTCCCCAAATGATGCAAGTTAGGATAGCAACTGAACACATGGAATGGCTGCACTATTTGGGAACTGCTCTCCCCGCCCCGCAGCAATGATCGGTAGATTGCCATTGGCAGCAATTATTTCAAAGTGGATAATGTTTGGTGGGGTGAATTCGCTTGGCTACTCCAGTCACCACGGCATAGGGCCGCCAGGAGAAGAGCAGTATTAGGAAAGTCCCTATCACACTACAGCCAGCAATGGGAACTGTAAAAAAGCAGCTGACTCAGCAGATGTACCAGTGCAATGACCCAAACTGACTCGCAAGCCAGTGGCTATGCAATATGGCAGCTTGTTAGTGCTTCTGCATCTGATCTGAAAATGGATTTTACAGCTCAGCAATTCGCAGGATTGTTCTGCTAGAACCACCATTTATTAGGAGTTCTATTCATTGGGCCGGTACTTGAGATCTAGGCCAGAACAGTTGCTAAGGGACAAAATAGATGCCACAAAGGGCTCTGGCTTGGATTGAAAAGGAGCACGGGAATGAAAGGGTGTTTAACCCTGCCACTCATGTCATTTTTATGGTTTAACTGTCCTGTTTCCTGTTCCCTGCTCTCCCCCCCCCCCAGCTTAGCTAGTAGCTCCAGGAGAAGAGTTAAATATGCCCTGTAGTACCAAAGACTGCTTTAAAATTTACAAACAGCAGAATTTAAAGGAATCTGGTCATGAGTTTCCCAGATGTTGTTTGCTTTAGCCCTTAACTGTGAACTGTAGCCACAAGCACACTAAGTGACCTTATGCAAGCCACTCATGTCTTGGCCTCAGTCTTCCATCTGCAAAATGGGGATAATGATATTAAGTTACTTAGTACTAAAAAGGATTGACAGAATTGTTGAGGTAATATATGTGAGATATTTTGAACACTCCAAAGGTGCACCATAACATAAAGAAGGCTGATCGCCAAATAATTGATGCTTTCGAAATATGGTGCTGGAGGAGACTCTTGAGAGTCCCATGGACTGCAAGAAGATCAAACCTATCCATTCTTAAGGAAATCAGCCCAGAGTGCTCACTGGAAGGACAGATCCTGAAGCTGAGGCTCCAATACTTTGGACACCTCATGAGAAGAGAAGAATCCTTGGAAAAGACCCTGATGTTGGGAAAGATTGAGGGCACTAGGAGAAGGGGACGACAGAGGACGAGATGGTTGGACAGTGTTCTCGAAGCTACGAACATGAGTTTGACCAAACTATGGGAGGCAGTGCAAGACAGGAGTGCCTGGCGTGCTCTTGTCCATGGGGTCACAAAGAGTCGGACACGACTAAACGACTAAACAACAAAACAACAACAACAAATGGACAGCCTTAGGGTGTCCATTTTGAATTCCTCCACTGGGAAATGTTACTTAAAATTAACGTGTCAAGGTAAAATAAAAAGTTCCTCGATGAGAGTGTGTGACACAGATGGCTCCATCCTAAAACTAGTCAATAACTTTGTGTACAGCAACAACATGCCCTTATATTTAAAAAGCCCACCTGTTCAGAGCTGGTGTAAAGCTAAAGCTATGAGTCTGTAGGACCTGTTTTAAACCTTGCGTTGGCCATGGACTCACGAGACAGCCTTCAGCCATCCACTTGTTCTCAGCCTCACATTTGTGTGAGGAGGATATTAATATTGCCAATACCATCCAGGGCCATTTTAAGATTGTTGAGATAATATTTTTGAGCCCTGCAACCGCACAATATGATACGTACTTAAACACAGGCATTCCTCCAATATATATATTTAAGCATTTGAATTCCTGCTCTTTCACAGAAAAAAGAAATGAAAACACCCTTTCCCCAGGCCATCTTACAATATAATACAAAATACAACCTTAAAAAAAACATCCTCCACCCCTTTGTTATTTTTAAAGCACTATTTCACTATTAAAACAAACAAGCCACGACTAGAGACAATGAATTAACAGCATCACAGAGCAGGCAGCGACTGCGAGGCCATTAAGAAACTCTCCACCACGAATCCCCACAAACTGAGATTAACAGGCAATGAAATGGGATGAGTCTGCAAATAATAAACTTTCAGTTAGAGGCACAGGAATCCCGAAAAGCCTCGACAATGCATTACATATGGGGCTGTCATTAACGATGACTCAAAAGCTTTCACTAGTGTAGAATATGGCTGCTGGGATTTTAAAGTGCTGAACACATTTGTTATTATTATAGCTACTGTATTATTCTAAGAACCGCACCAGCTGCCTATGTGCAGTACCTTTAAATCCCTAAACGGCGGGAGCCCTCGGCACCTGAAGGAGGGCCATTTTCCGTCCCCGTCTGCTCGTGTTTTGAGATCTGCTGAAGTTCTTCTGCAAGGGCTTTGCTTCTCAGAACTGTGCTTTGTAGCAACAAAGGAGGGGGCTTTTCCGGTGGTGGCCCCTCCGTCATGGAATGCTCTTTGTCAAGAGGTGTGACTGGGGCCTGCGCTATTTCGTTTGTGTGTGTCAGTTTGAAGACTCCTCATGTCCGGTGAGGTTGCTCTACCAATTTCAATGCAGATGATATGTTTTACTCATTTTCCTAACAAAATAAAAAAATTCCTTCAGTAGCACCTTAAAGACCAACTAAGTTTTTATTTTGGTATGAGCTTTCGTGTGCATGCACACTTCAAGAAGTGTGCATGCACACGAAAGCTCATACCAAAATAAAAACTTAGTTGGTCTTTAAGGTGCTACTGAAGGAATTTTTGTATTTTGCTTCGACTCATTTTCCTAACTGTTTGAAGCATGATGCCCTCTGTGTATTTCTGGAACCTGCCATTTTGCATGGTTTTTTTTAATACTACCACTACTCATAAAAATAAATTTTAAAAATCTATCTTAATAAGTTATGTTCTAATGTTGACATTTTCTATAAGATGATATGCTGATGGTTATCAGAAATACGTGTTTTTCTCTTAAAATGAAAATAATCAGTGGCCTGTGTTGCTATTTCCCCCTTTGGCACAGCTGCTTCCATTTGGAAAGCGTGTTACTCCCCCCCCAAAAAGCAACACACTGTCAGTGATTCCACATACTGTACTATAGTATTAATACTCCAGATTTTGTTAATTTAATCTCGACTGTTTTCTAAAGCAAGCTATTAAATCTGGCTGAGAATCTTGCCCCCTCCTGAAATCTCTTTACCCTTCCTTTAGCTCCTCTGAGCACAGACCTTAAGAGTTCTAGTTTCAGGTGTCCCACAACACATCGGTCTGGAGCAGACGGATTCAGACGCGTCTGTTCTTGTCATTTGCAGCAGCTTAAATGACACAGAAGTATTTTCCAGGGACTCTTCTTACAAAGCATTTGTGTTTGCAATTAAAATTCTTTGCCTGAAAAGGTGCCTCTGTATTTGTTGTTCCCCCAGTCTTTGGCCTTTTAAAAGTACCATTTACACCATGCTGACATCTGCACTTCAATGCGGGTTTTACCCCTGTCCACTTTCTAAACAGCAATAATAACCACAATACAGCTGGGGAAATTAATTTACCTCTCATTGAAGCTACTAATTGCAGAGTGCATTGTCTTGCTTCGCCTCCCTTTCTCTCTCTCTCCCTGCCCCCCTTTTCCTCTGACGCACAAGCCTCTGTAATAGGTGGCTGCAACTTGGAGCTTGTGAGCTTGTGTAGTAAATTGAAACCTGCTACTATATTTACACACTTTCCACATTTAGACAAAAGCTAATTTTATCCGGAGTTCTATTTGTGGGGGTTGCCAACGTCACTTTATGTTCACATGAATCTCGGGCATCATATGCTTCTTATTTTTATTTACTTACTGAGCCTTTGCCAGATCTGCCTCCTTTTCTATTTATCCGTTTTGTTTTTTTAAGAGAATGAAGTAATCTGTTTCAGCAGCCCAGTCTTGGAGAATGCTATTGTATAACTGCAGATTCCCAGATTATCACCAAAAGAGAGACCACTCAGTGTTACTGCTGGCAAGCCTGCTTTTCAGGACTGCCTGTTCCATTATCCTCATACTCTGATAGTTGGCAATTGCGGAGGGGGCCCCGCCATGTCCTTGGTGTCATTGTCATCACTGCCCTTATTTCACAACCCCTTAATGTCCTCGGAAAACAAACGTACGCACCCCGTGTCAGTTACGTCGCACTTTGAACAGGAGACGGGCAAATTCCACTTTCTGCTTTTTATTAATAGCAATATGTTTTTCAACCGTTCAAGATGGGGTTGAGTTTTATTTTCACTGACGACAGTGAATGCGTTTGATTTTTAATGAATAGCATAGTGGAAAACCAACTGCACCCTGAAGTCCTGGGAAATGTGGAGCATCTGAGAGATGCATAATTCATGCAACGGCAGCAAGGGCTTCCCTGGCTTTCTCTGGTAACCTCATCTGGCCCCTAGAGGAACTCCCCCTTCTGAGATTCGAGTCATTCATTTTGTGTGTCAGCCCTGGAATGCCGGATTCATTTGATACCTCCATCATGCATCTGGGTTTTCTGTACGCTCATATGCTCTTGTCATGATTTCTCCTGTTACTCTTGAACACTGCCAGCGGCTTCTGACTTACATAAAAGAATGAATAGTTTAACAGAGGCTAAAGTTACAGACAAAACAGGCGAGGACAGATTTTCACAGGTGAGGATTACCCCACACCCTGGCCCTTCACTCCAGTGGATCCCCTTTTAGTTGCTCGATGCCTGTATGCTATTTTTGCCTTTTGGAAAAAAAAATCAGCCCCTTGCCTTTTTATACATTAAAGCAGATGGGTTCATCCAAGTTAGAAATACTGGACTAAAAAGTGTAATCTTGGTATAAAGAATAAACAGAAGCATGCTTACATCTTTAAAAAAATTTTTTTAAAAAATACATTAATGTTTTTAACCGAGATACCTGATTCATTGAAGGAAATGGGACTGACAGATTTTGGGTAATTCTTGTAAAGTATGATGGTGAGAACTTCTTGAAAGGCAATGACTAATCTAACATTTTACTTTCTTTTCCATTTTTGGTATATACTAGCTAAAGCGAAACTCTCATTATCTGAATATTGCTTATTCAGAACACTTAATTATTTGCCCTTTGTAGGGTTTTTAGATTCCATGCTTTACTCATAATATTGGCTACTTTTGGCACGGGGCACAAGCTTCACTGTATCTTGCACTCGGATAAAGGGCTGACCAGCTCCAACTCTGTCAGAAGATTATGACAGTGACTGTTAACATAAACCAGTATCAAGGTGGAGATAGCATATAGGGAATTTACAACATTAGCTTCAGAGGTATTCAAAAGTGTTTTTCTTTCCATGGTGGTATTAAAGAGATACAAATGGCCCTTTTAATGTTTGAAAAAGACGGTCATCCTCCCCTCCCCAAATACCTGCAAAATGGGTAAATTTCAGGGTCAAGTTACCAGGGGTGCCAAATTGAATAAAATATTGGTGGGGGGGGAGGTAAGCCCCACCGTGCATAATCAATCACATGACATGGTGCACACACACCATTTGAATGACAATGACAATGACCATCAACTTTATTGGGGGGCAGCCCCCTCAAATATATTATGGGGGAGGGGCCCAAAGCCTCTCAGCTCCTAGGAGTTGGCTCCTGTGCAAATTTCGGTTACTTTTCAGCCATTTCCGGCAATAGGGAATGAAAAAAACAAAACAAAACTGATTTTGCCTCAAGCTAGACATTGTAATTTTAGTGCGTTGCTTCCTATGCTTTTAATCTGTTTGAAATCTCACTGAGTAATTATTTCTGCAACAGTTTAGGGAGTTGGTTTCTTTTTTTCCCACCCCACCACAGATTTAAAAAAGGTAAAGGATCCCTGACAGTTATGTCCAGTCACGAACGATTCTGGGGTTGCGACTCTCATCTCGCTTTACTGACTGAGGGAGCCGGCGTTTGTCTGCAGGCAGTTTTTCCGGGTCATGTGATCAGCATGATGAAGCTGCTTCTGGTGAACCAGAGCAGCGCATGGAAACGCCGTTTACCTTCCCGCCGGAGCGGTACCTATTTATCTTATTGCACTTTGCCGTGCTTTCGAACTGCTAGGTGGGCAGGAGCTGGGACCGAGCAACTGGAACTCACCCCGTTGCAGGGATTCGAACCGCCAACCTTCTGATCAGCAAGCCCTAGACTCTGTGGTTTAACCCACAGCACCACCTGGGTCCCACATTTATCTACTTGCACTTTGACATGCTTTTGAACTGCTAGAGGTACCTCTAAATCTAAACCGCCAACCTTTTGATTGGCAAGCCCTAGGCTCTGTGGTTTAGACCACAGCGCCACCCGCACACACACACCCAGATTTTAGGAATCTGCAAAAGTACGCTCAGGAAAATAGATATTCCCAGAGTTCTTTGGAGGAGGTCAGAGCAGTTATAGCCAGAAGTACATGTGTGGCTTTTAAAAGTTGTGGGAGGCATTGTGCTCCCCTCTCCCTGCCACTCCCATCCATGTAGCAATATAATAGGTGGCATGAGTCGTGCCATGTACAGCCTGGCATGGATATTCTGGACCTCTGTAATCCTCCCAACGCTTTTGGGTGAACAGCAATACAGTTCACTTCACAAACACACCTTTGTAATTAAGACTTCGAACAGTGGGAAGGACACACAGCCCTGATGCCCAGCTGTGTGCATAGTATTGCCACATAGAGTGGGAACTGGCCCTGTGTCTGTGTGCCTCACAGTGGAAGGAAAATTCACACATTGGCAGCAATCCAGCTCACAGCTGGAGACAAGCACCATTGATTTTCAATAGGATTTAAGATCCTGTATCTATAAAATAGATGCAGACCATTGTGTTCAGGGCAATGCATGCTTTACATTTTAAAAAAAACAATACAAAACCCAAACCCTCATTTAGCTTTTAACTCAGAGAAAAGTATTTGCATGTCAAATTATATTACAGTGGTACCTCAGGTTACAGACACTTCAGGTTACAGACACTTCAAGTTACAGACACTTCAGGTTACAGACTCCGCTAACCCAGAAATAGTACCTCAGGTTAAGAACTTTGCTTCAGGATGAGAACAGAAATCACACGGCGGCGGCAGCGGGAGGCCCCATTAGCTAAAGTGGTACCTCAGGTTAAGGACAGTTTCAGGTTAAGAACGGACCTCCGGAACGAATTAAGTTCTTAACCCGAGGTACCACTGTTTTATTATCATTGTCTCAGGGCCATTGGAAGAGCAAAACAATATTTATTTCCTTCATTACATTTTCAGGCTTTTAGATGCCTGGAAGGAGGTTATGATTGTGAGAGTGTTTCTAAGCCTTTCACGAACAGACTGTGTTCTACAGTTACCTCTGCACAGGCTGCTTTCAGTAATATTTATAACAAGCAGAAAGTGAAAGAACAAGCGTGCAAGAGACTCAGATTAATTTTAAAGTTGTACTGGAGACCTTGATGTATATTGGTGGCCAGGGACATCTCCACCCCCATCATTCTGCCCGGACACTGAGGTCCAGCACCGAGGGCCTTCTGGCAGTTCCCTCGTTGCGAGAAGCCAAGTTGCAGGGAACTAGGCAGAGGGCCTTCTTGGTGGTGGCGCCTACCCTGTGGCTGTTCACCCAAAAGCGTTGGGAGGATTACAGAGGTCCAGAATATCCATGCCAGGCTGTACATGGCATGGCTCATGCCACCTATTATATTGCTACATGGATGGGAGTGGCAAGAAGAGGGGAGCACAATGCCTCCCAACAGATGTCAAAAAGGAAAAAAACTACCAGACTTTTAGGAGACATCTGAAGGCAGCCCTGTTCAGGGAGGCTTTTAATGTTTAATAGATTATTGTGTTTTATTCTTCTGTTGGAAGCTGCCCAGAGTGGCTGGGGAGACCCGGCCAGATGGGCGGGGTATAAATAATATATTATTATTATTATTATTATTATTATTATTATTATTATTATTATTATTATTATTAAAAGATAGGGGGCCATAACCCCAGGTCTTTTGCAACAGGCTCCAGATCTACAGCCCCATACCCTTTTTAAAGTTGGGGGGGGGGACAACAACCCACATACAGTATCTGCTTGTAAGGGCAGCAGAGTGCACTGCAAAACACAGTACTGATTATACTCCAGCTATCTGCCATCTTAATCTACCCAATACATCAAGATTAACAAATGCAAATTTCATGGAAATTTGTATCATGGTCCTGGGTCCCAAACTACATAGTTCTTGTTACTACTACCTCAGTTGCGAACTCTTGTCTTGCATAACCTCATTACATGGGATTCAAAGCATAAGTAGCAAATGTACGTTTGTTTCTCTCCTGCTGACGCATAGCAGAATCGCTAACCAGCGAGTTTCCCACAAGAAAATCCAGTTTCATACCTATGTCATGCACCCCAGGGAAGGAATAAGTCAGCCGGGGTGTGTTTGGCCTTAGGCAATGTCCTGTGACTCTAGTACAAGGGGGTCATGTCTTTGAAATTTCATTAGTCCTCCGTGGGCAGGCCTTAAACTATTATGAAATCCTTCCCCACAATGGAATTGTGATGATTTTATTTAAGACATTTATATCATGTATTTATATATTTATATCCCATTCGTTTCTGGAGTAGGTGATCCAATATGGTTTCAGCTGGCATAAGATCACCATTAAATACCATTAAATCACAACAGTGTCAATCACCACCGGTGAAATAATAGCAGCAATATAATTTACACCATGTTCGCAGGCAGAAACTCTTCCAGATAACAGCTTACGTTTGATCAACAAAAACAGGACAGCCCTTGCCTGCAGGCCGCCAATCTAAAAGGCATGGCACAAAAAAGGAAAAAGGGTAAGGCGGGAAGAGTTAAAGTTGCACAATAGTTCTTATGACGAGCAGCTGGAATAGAAACTGTCCAGGGAAAAGGGGAGTTCAGTGGAGTTGGGCTTTCAGCTCTCATATATAACCAGCTGTGGCCCATTGAGATGAGCTGCAAGAGACTGGAAAGGGGAAGGGCAGGAGGATTCCTGGGTTGGCGACAGCAGCACAAGTCTCCATTGCATGTGTGGGTGCTGCAGCCAGCCTGGCACTCCGCTGCCGCCCAGCTAGGTAGCAGACAGATATTAAACAGGGCAAGCCTTTTCTAGTAGGGAACTACAGTGGTGCCTCGCAAGACTTATTTAAAGACGAATTTAATTCGTTCTGTGAGTCAATTCGTTTTGCGAAAAATTCGCCTTGCGAATCCCAAAGGAATGCATTGAATTTTTTTTATTTTTTGCCCATAGGAACACATTAATTGAATTTCAGTGCATTCCTATGGGAAACCGCGATTCACTAGATGAATTTTTCACAAAACGAATTTGTCTTGCGAGGCAACCTCCAATCGCAAAACCCATTCGTCTAGCGAAAAATTCATCTAGCAGAGCATTCGTCTAGCGAGGGTACCACTGTACAATTATGGAGAAAGACTAACATGTTGATATTCGGTCTGTCTGACATCTTAATACTGTTGAATGACCCTGAATTATTTTTTGGTACTCCAATCACACCTGCAAAAGATGTTATAAATTTGCATATGACAAGGCAAGGGACCCAATCCACACACAGTATAATAGACCAAAATATTCAGTTGATACCCCTGGCCAGTAGTCTGAGGTGATGGGAGTTGTAGTTCAGCATCATCTGGAGGACCACAGGTTCCTTGTCTAGCAGGGGGTTGGACTAGATGATCCTCAGAAGCCCATCCGATTCTGCAATTCTAGGATTCTAGGATCCGCTGCAATGGAAGAATCACAACTTAAGAATCCCTGACAGATAGCCATCCAACTTCTGTTTTAAAACCCTCCACGGAAAGAGAGTCTACCACCTTCCAAGGGAGTCCATTCCATTTTGAGGTGTGTTTCTATTGTTTATAAGTTTTAACAGACTGTTTTTGTGCTGTATAATTTTATGGGCAATGGTTTCTATAATGGTATATAGCCTGAATTATATTGATTCTGCTTAGTGAATAAAGCACTATTGCCACCAGAGCTATACGTGGAAGCAATTATCATGCAAAAAGCATTGCTCCAGAAGTTAATTCAGCTAGCCATGCTTGTTCTGTTTTCATGCCTACCCATAGCTGCCAAGTTTTCCCTTTTCTCGCGAGGAAGCCTATTCAGCATGAGGGAAAATCCCTTAAAAAAAGGGATAACTTGGCAGCTATGGGCCTACCAAGTACAGTAGTCTGGATTGGATTTTGAAAACTCCAGACTGCAAGTGGCAGCAATGCCGCAACTGAGAGGACACAGCCCCCGCCTCACATGCTGCAACTGTATATAACTGAGAACAACATTTGTATATTTCAACAAAAGTCAGAATCAATGAACGGTGGAGGCCTTTCCAAATAGGAATTCAATTTTTCAAGAGGTAGTTTCGCGATTTCGAGGTCAGAAAAGTCAGCAACTATTGGTCTCTGGGCAAACTTTGGGCTCCTGAAGAACTGAAGCTGGGCAGCTTCCAACTGAAGCTGGGCAGCTTCCAACTGAAGCTGGCTTCCCATTTGTCACTCTAAAAAGCAATACAGTTATGGAGAACGTAACTCCTGTCAAGTTCATCTTTGGGGGCTCGTGTGAGTTACAAGGTACTGAATCGTACTGATGTGAGGGCCAGAGAGACCCTATGATAATCTACATTTAGTAACTGCATCACTGGATCTCCTTTAATCAAATGGTTTTAATTAGATCCAAAATTTGACAAGCATCACATGTGCATGTATGATATCACCCAACTCGTGAAATCTGACGGGGTAAGGCAACATGATGTTAAACTGGTCATTAGTGCCACCTTTTGCAGGAACTGGGATTCATTTTAGCATCTCCTGTGTTCATTGCTGCTTAGTCTGATATGCCTTATTGAATAGATGCTGAAAATACCAGAGCCCAAGATGGTGTGGCAACAAGCCAGCCTTAATTAGTTAAACTCACAGCACTTAGCACCACTCATTAATTCTTTAAAAAAGGAAAAAGATCTCACTTCACATTTTTTTTCATTAAATAAAAACTTTCAGGAAGATGAACTATCCCAGAGCATAGTCCTAACTCCATTTTGGGCTGGCAGGATTAAACATTTGTTTTTTATCTCAATTTTCTACTTAAAAAATCCCCCCCCCAATTGCTTACAATAAAATCCAAATACACGACGGAGAAGAATAGCACCATGGATATCACTTTAAAAAAAAAATAGATTAGAAAAAAAGGAAGCTGGATTTAATTTAAAGTAAAAACAGATTTATATAACAGAGAAAAACAAATCAGCTGAGTAGGCCAAATATCTGTTCAAATAAAAAGATGTTTGCCTGCTGGCAGAAGATCATCCTCAAGTGACCAGACAACTCACCTTCAATAAGGAATCCTCACGTCTGGGCCCAGCCAAACACCTATCAGTGGCTGCAGCCTTCAAAGGAAGCCCTTTGCAGATAATGTTGCAGTATCTAAATGAAATGTAACTAAGGCATGTGTCACTGTGGTCTGATCTGCCATTTCTAGGAACAGACAACGCTGGCATATTCCTGGCAACCGCAGGAACCTGAGCACCCAGGTTTAATCGCGAATCCAGGAGAATCCTTAAAACTATGAAGCTGATTTTTCAATTGGAGTGGTACAGCTTCATCCAAAGCAGATGTAACCCCAATTTCCCGATCTTCCTTTCTGCTGACTGTGGGCAGCATCCACAGGATTTGGCAGGGAGCAGCGCTGGGAGTAAATAAAATAAATAACCCAGCATTTGCAGGTTGCAACAGAGAATAGGCAGTAGCAGGTGGCATAGTCAGGCAGCAGCCCTTACCTGACTTCTCAACAGCTGTGTTACTGTAGCTTACTGGGAGGGGGAGAGCAAAGCAAACCAGATGAATTTTAACAGGGAGAAATGTAAAGTACTACACTTTTGGGGGGGAATGAAAGGCACAAATACAGGATGGGTGACACCTGGCTTGAGAGCAGTACATGTGAAAAGGATCTAGGAGTCTTGGTAGACCACAAACTTGACATGAGTCAGCAGTGTGATGCAGCAGCTAAAAAAGCCAATGCAATTCTGGGCTGCATCAATAGGAGTATAGCATCTAGATCAAGGGAAGTAATAGTACCACTGTATTCTGCTCTGGTCAGACCTCACCTGGAGTACTGTGTCCAGTTCTGGGCACCACAGTTCAAGAAGGATACTGACAAGCTGGAACGTGTCCAGAAGAGGGCAACCAAAATGGTCAAAGGCCTGGAAACGATGCCTTATGAGGAACGGCTTAGGGAGCTGGGTATGTTTAGCCTGGAGAAGAGAAGGTTAAGGGGTGATATGATAGCCATGTTCAAATATATTAAAGGATGCCATATAGAGGAGGGAGAAAGGTTGTTTTCTGCTGCTCCAGAGAAGCGGACACGGAGCAATGGATTCAAACTACAAGAAAGAAGATTCCACCTAAACATTAGGAAGAACTTCATGACAGTAAGAGCTGTTCGACAGTGGAATTTGCTGCCAAGGAGTGTGGTGGAGTCTCCTTCTTTGGGGGTCTTTAAGCGGAGGCTTGACAGCCATCTGTCAGTAATGCTTTGATGGTGTTTCCTGCTTGGCAGGGGGTTGGACTGGATGGCCCTTGTGGTCTCTTCCAACTCTATGATTCTATGAAAGTGGTGGAGAGGTCGGGATGGGAGTTTCCCAGCACCTCCTTTTGAAACCATCCCTCAAGGAAGACCTGGAACTCAATCTCATTCCAATCTGGCAGGTCAGAAGGATATCATGATTGATGGTATTGAAAGCAATTGGGAGATCCAGGAGAGCAGGACACCCCCTCTGTCCTGATAAAGGTCATCCCTCAGGATAACCAAAGCAGTCTCCATCCTATAACTAGGCTGAAGATGCCATCACATGTTAAGCCACTGGATCCACTGCCATTGTTGCAATCATCAAAGGCTCGGGTTAGCCTGTTCTGCAAATACCTTCTCTGGGCTTGCCTACTGCTTGGGAGACAATGGAGGAGTTTACTTCTGGGGGTGAAGCGCCTGCTGCATCTGTAGAGATTGATATGGGAGAGACATGTTTTGTTGCAGATGGAGCAGATGGAGGTGTCTGGTGCTGCTGCGCAGATGCACCATGATATTCTGTCTCTGCCGTGGCCTTGACCATCCGAAATGGATTTATAAATTTTGACAAAAAATGTGCAATAAGGGAGAAGAGAGCTATTGTCTCAGGCCAAGACCTGAGATCCTGAATTGAGATCAATATCAAAGATATCCAGCCAATGTCTGGCAAATTAACCTGCTAATCACAGGTTTGTACCAACTGAAGAACTTCCTCACCCACTATGGCGAGGCACATATCCACCCAAACCAGAACTTGCAACCTTAGTTTCTGGTTGTGGAGAAATATTATCAGAATTGACCCATGACATGCTTGTTTCTGGTGGGTTCTGAGCTACCATTGCGAGACGTCTGGAATTTCCCAGACATATCCAGAATACTGCAGTTGGCAACAGTATCCTGGCAGAAATTGGTAAAATGTCTGGGAAAATCCTGTCGTATAGCAATCCATGTCAGCAGGGTCATTTTTACCGATCTTCCATAAAAATAGCTCAAAAACGTCTTTTTTTTTTTGTTATTTCGCCAAAAAAGCTCAACAACTTTTCTGTCCGGATTTTCACGGTTTGAAATATGGCAACCCTATCTGAGCACATTTTGAAATACATGAGAGGTGCGTGCAACATGATGCTTCGAACATCCTGAGGGAACATTGCTTCCACCTCTCAAGCTTGGAAGCACCTGGTCACTAAGGGGCAGCCATACTCCTCCTCTCTCAGCACACTGCAGGGCTCAGCACAACCCCATGTTGGACCTTCTTGAAAGGGACTTTAGCTGAGTTGTCTTTTCCTATCTTACTTTAATGTTTTGATGGCTGTTCTGTAATTCTTTTTACAGAATAATAATAAAAAATCCTTCCAGTAGCACCTACAACTCTCTTTTTTTGGTTAAATTTGTTTCAGTTTTTCACATTTGTATTTTGAGTTTGTTCTTCAGTTTAATTTGATGAATATCACGGTACTTGTTTTTATACAGCTGTTAACTTATTTGCTAGCCACTTTGGCTTCCTTTGGGAAATTAGGTGAAGTAGAAAAAAATAAAATTATAATACAGTACTGATAATCACTCTTGGCCAGTCGGTAGCTAAATCAGCAAAGGGCTGTTATACACACACACACACACACACACACACACACAATTCTGCATTAACTATTGAGATCAGAGCACAATAATTGCTCCAGTGTGACAAGACTACAAGAGTGGATAATTGGTTCATTTCTTCCACCAAACATGGCTATAAATTCCGCGCACATTAGTTCAGAAACCTCAGGGCAAATTTCAGGAGCTTCCCTGAGACATAAAAAGTGAGATGGGAGATCATCCTGGATTCCTGGGTCTCTCTTTTAAGACTGTGTATAAACTACCTTTGCCCACCTGCCTTCCTACCTGGCAATATCAAGGCCTGGCACACCTTCACAGTCATTCTACACCCGGAGTGACATTTGCAAGGCTGATTTTTCTCTCCCGCGTCTTAGCTGCGTACATTCTTTGCGGCTCTGCGCTATTCATTTCCATCTCCAAGGAATACATAACAGTCAGCCAGCCACCCTGGGCTGCCGTGATACTGAGTCACAAGTCATCAAAGATCATTTTCAATTGCCCCCTGCTTTTATCTTACGGCGGAGGTACCTGATATTGTTCCTTCTGCTCCCTTGAATGTCAAGGAATTTATTCCTTCTCCCCAGAGAATGTCATCGTGTTTCAATTTATCTGAAGCTTTTTTTCTTTTCTTTTGCAAATTGTTCAGGAGTCATTCCTGTGCTCATACCCAAAAGCAAAAATATGAAGTGGCTTCATTGACTTGTATTCTTTTGGTGTTTTAATTGATCTCCTTTGCGTTCTCTGCTAGGATAATCATTAGTACAGTACATGACTGGCCACCATGTGCCACAAAAGTCATGTATCAGGCTTGTACTCTTGATTCATTGGGAAACACTTGAGGAAATACCGTATTATTAATAACAAGGCTGTCAACCAGAGAAAGGATTTGTAGCTGGTGAATAATTCCCCCCTTTAATGGACTGACTGAGCAATCCAATCTCAATAAAATGGGTGTATTAGCAAAACGTCAGTAGCAGTGCATTTTCTGAGATATTAAACACAGTGCACGATAACTTGGAATTTAACCTAGAAAAGGAAAAGAAAGGCTTTCTCCCTCCCCTATGCCATAGTACACTAAAATAAACTTTGCTGTCCATAATTTGTATCAGGGTTTCCCAAACTACAGCCCGGGGGCCGGATGCAGCCCACAAGGCTCATTTATGCGGCCTGCGATGACTCCCGCTCTTACCAGCGTGGCGTGGCGTGGCTGCCCACTTCCGGGTCGGAAAAGCGCCGAAAATAGCTTGCGTGCATGCGGAAGCATCATTTCTGGCGCTCTTCCGGTTCGGAGGAGGCCCGTGCGCATGCGCACAAGCTATTTCTGTCACTTTTCCGACCCAGAAGTGTGCTGGAAATAGCATGTGCGCCGCGTGCTTTCCCGCCCTCCGGTCCGCTGTGTGATCGGTGCTGTTTGGGTACCCCTGATTTGAATCTTCACTTATTTAAACTGGCCCCCCACTTTAGCCAATCAGCCAAGTTGGTTATTCTATTGATTAAACTTATTGAAAGCTATGAGTACTACAGACAGACAGACAGACAGACAGACAGACAGACAGACAGACAGACAGACAGACAGACAGACAGACAGACAGACAGACAGATAAATTGCTGCCTGGGTCAGCTCTCAGGAAGCAAAATCTCCCCATAGCAGGGGAGTTTGTATAAGTATTGCAGCAGACACCAGAGCGGTCTTGACTTGGGGCACACTTTCTAACAGATTAGCCACCACGGCATTTATGGCCTTCCTAAATATCTGCTTCTTTAGATCAGCTTTAGTTTTTTGAAGATGTTCTAGGGCTGCTACGCTCCTATCATTCATATACACATATAAAGCAAATATAAAGGCACTGTGACAAGGTGGGGGAGGGACAAAGTAGCCAGTGAACATGGAAAACGCTGCTATATTCAGTCAGCTCGGATGACTGTTACCACCGGCTTTCAAATCCAGGGATGTGAAAACTTTGCAGATTAAGCCAATAGCCCTGGTTACAGTGTTCTGTGCAGCTGAGTGAATAATTCACAATTAATAATATATGCCACAGTCTTCATCTCCTCCTTGTGTGGGATTTTCTGTTCTGCTTCCTTGACTTGACAAATTTTCTGCTTCAGGTTCTTAGACGCGATCTGGGCATCTCAATATTGCAGTGATGGCATTGCTAGTAGGAGATCTGAGACAGCAGACACTGGTGATTTCTGATGATACTGAACTTAAAGAGTCTTACATCCACGAACTTTAGATAGCCATGTTAATTCAGTTAATTGTTTTCTTCATATTTTCCTTTCCCCACCTCATCACTGTCACGAAGGTGGTTTCTGCGCGTGCTGTAGAGGGAATTGAGGGGCAGATAGAGCTCACCAACCTGGGAAGGGAGCCCATCTAGGAGAAGGAAACCTCTGATCCTAAACCTCCGCTGCCTTGGGAGAAGAAAGGGCTAAAGAATAAACCCCACACAAATCCAGAGTGGAGTCCCTAAGATGGTTGGATGACGCCTTGTGTGCCTCCTTCCGGCTATTTCCACAGGCAATCTGGTGCCAAATGGACAAACAGGCCAAACCCTACACCAAAGGATAAATGGAGATAAATCTGACATCAGGAACCACAAGACAGAGAAACCAGTAGACACTTCAATCTCCCAGGACATTCTATACAAGATCTCAAAGCAGCTGTTTTATTACAGAAAAATTTCAGGAACAGACTGGAAAGAGAAGTTGCTGAATTGGAACTCATTACCAAGCTTAAAACCATGGAGCCACCTGGGATGAACAAAGACATTGGGTTCTTATCTCATTATGCATGATCAAGCTTTCTTTAGCGCCTCAGCCCTTGCTTTCCCCCCGCAGAACCAATTGCAGCCATCAGCAGCCATTAACAGCCATCTACAGGTTTACCACTCCCATCAGCCCATCACCCATTCCCACCCACCACCCTCTGTATATACATAAGGGTCTGACTCTTCTGTTTCAAGTGTATCTGAAGAAGTGTGCATGCACACGAAAGCTCATACCAAAATAAAAACTTACTTGGTCTTTAAGGTGCTACTGAAGGATTTTTTTTTTATTTTGGTGCCAAATGTGTTTGTCTGCTTTGCTTTGGACCACATCAAGGAGGATGAGAGGGGGGTTATTGTTGTCTGGGCAATCCAGAGCCTCCATACACACTGTCCACTGCCTCAGGGAGGTCACCTCAGGCTGGAAACACAGTGTGGTTTGACTTCACCCCCCAAAGGCGCACTCCATGAACTCTTGAGATGGATGGATGCCAACAAGAACAGGTCTTCAGAGTGCTCTTGTGCCAAGGCTTGCTTTGTGGCTTCCCATGGGCAACTGGTTGGCCTTTGTGAGAACAGGATGCTGGACTAGATGTGCCTTTCGCCTAAGCAATAGGGTTTTTCTTACATTGCTAGAGCAAAATGAATGAACAAAAACCATTTGCCAATCCTTTTTATTCATTTATTTTTTAAAAAGAAATCTTCTAACACACGCAGCTTCAGATTTAAAACTCACTTAAATCATTGCATCATTATTGCAGTGGAATAAAGTGGAATTTGGTCCATGAAAAGTATTGTTCTACTGAACTGAATTGCCGTTGCTCTTTACTTACCTCTGGGAAAGGCTGCAGGGGAGCGCGAAAGGCCATGAGGGTGCTGGGGTTGTCACTATGTTTTATTGTTTGCCTTCAACAGCAGCCCAGAGGACAGGTGACGGTTTCCCTAAGCATAGAGATAAAGTGATAGGGAACACGTCACCTGGTAAATGTCCCTGTTTCATGTCGGCCATAGCAGACTTTGATAAGAACTCAGTTGAAGATTATGGTCTTAAGATGTTTTGCACTTTTATGAAGGATGCAAGTTCACAGGTTTGTGGGCTGTTTAAATTAGGCATTTCCAAAGTTTGTCACAATGAAGGGGGGGGGGAAGCTCAACAAAAAACTGTTCAAAGTAAACCAAAATAAAGACAGTCCAGATGGCAGCGTTCGCTCCCATCAAAGAGACAGACAGACTAATTAAAAAAGAGAGGAGAAACAGGAGCGTGCAGGAAGAGAGTTTCCCAGGATTGTCAACCAACCAACCAACCAGTAAAACTATGTTCTCTTAGGTTGCCAATGGTCAAACCTTTTGTTTAAAGTATCATAGACTCATGTAGTCGGAAGAGATCTCAAAGGGAGTCTGGTCCTGGCAGTGCAGGGGACCCACGGCTGCAGCATCACAGAGAGGTGGCCACCCAGCCTCTGCTTAAGAAAACACTAATGAGGGTCCACCATCTCCCAAAGCAGCCTGCTCCACTGTCAAACAGCTGTAAACAGTTTGAGGAACTTTCTGATGGTAAGTCTCAATGGTTTTTCTTGTACTCTGAACCCCTGGTTCAGGTTCTTCCCCCTGGAGCAGCCTTTCTCAAACTTGGGTTACCAGATGTTCTTTAACTGCATCTCCCATCATCCCCAGCCACTGGCCATGCCGGCTAAGAATGATGGTGGCTGAATAGCTGCCAAGTACCCCGTTTTCCCCGGGAAACCCCCCGTTTTTACTTACCTTTTCCCGGTGGTCCCCCATATCACTTCGTCTCCCGTTTTTCTCCGTTATTTTCTCCTGCCGGCGGCCATTTTTTTCTTTCTGATTTGCCCTTCTATGGGCACCAAAAATGGCCGCCGCCGGCTTCAAAAGTCGCATCTACGCATGACCGGAAGTGTGTAGACACGACTTCCGGTGTTGGCGGCAGCCATGTTGGTGGCCATAGATGGTCGGGGCGACACCGGAAGTTGCGTCGATGCACTTCCGGTCATGCGTAGAAGCTACTTTTGAAGCCACCGGTGGCCATTTTGGGTGCCCATAGAATGGCAAAGCGGCACCGGAAGTTACATCGACGCAACTTCCGGTGTCACACAGCTGCCGGTCCCGGATTCTGCAGTCCGGGACTTGGAAGGTAAGGGTGGCTGTAGTCCAGCAACACTGGGGGCACCAAGGTTGAGAAAGGCTGCTTTGGAGCCACAGAGAACAAATTTGCTCCATCATCTGTCAGCAGCTTCAGGTAGCGCATCCAACCTCAAGCCCCTCTCCTCGCCCACTGCTGCCAGCCATGCTTTCTAGTGCCACCAACACATCCCCACTGTTTTCGCTGCTGCTGCTGCTGCTGCTGCTGCGTTGTGGTGGCAGTGCAGGCACAGCTGCAGGTGACTGGGCTGGCAGAAGCACAGGTATGATGGCAGAGGCAGGGAGAGGTGGGGAACCAGATCGGGGCGGGGGGGAGGGCGGCAGTGGGGCATTTTGCCTACAGCAGGGGTCCCCAAACTAAGGCCCGGGGGCCGCATGCGGCCCAATCGCCTTCTAAATCCGGCCCGCAGACGGTCCTGGAATCAGCATGTTTTTACATGAGTAGAATGTGTCCTTTTATTTAAAAGGCATCTCTGGGTTATTTGTGGGGCCTGCCTGGTGTTTTTTCATGAGTAGAATGTGTCCTTTTATTTAAAAGGCATCTCTGGGTTATTTGTGGGGCCTGCCTGGTGTTTTTACATGAGTAGAATGTGTCCTTTTATTTAAAATGCATCTCTGGGTTATTTGTGGGGCCTGCCTGGTGTTTTTACATGAGTAGAATGTGTCCTTTTATTTAAAATGCATCTCTGGGTTATTTGTGGGGCATAGGAATTCGTTCATTCCCCCCCCCCCAAATATATTCCAGCCCCCCACAAGGTCTGAGGGACAGTGGACCGGCTCCCTGCTGAAAAAGTTTGCTGACCCCTGGCCTACAGTGCCAAAATGTCTCTGGCTAGTTATGTTGTCAAAAAGGAGGGGGGGGGGAAATAGGGCTTATCCACACTTAACATTTGCCCTGCTCTTTCCAGGCACGGGTCCACACTTAAAAGCTCCATGTCCAAGTGTGGTGAGGCTTTTTTTGCCCTGAACTTTCCCTATGAAAACCTGCTCTTTAAAGCTGAGAAACAACAAATGGAAATTCAGGTTTTCTGCAGCCCCAGACAGATGCCAGCAACAATAACAATAATGGAGTATTTTTTGGTATTCCATGAAAGCTTATGCAATAATAATATGGTTCGTCTTTAAGATACATCGGAACATATTTTATGCTATCTTATTTCATAGAGGAGTCGGATCCTGTTTGGAGAATGCACCAGAACATTAGTCCTGAGTTACATAAAACAATGAGTTCCTGATGTAAATGGACAGATAGTTGGAAACCTACAAACTGTGGCAAAAATATGTCTAGCTAAAAATTGGAGGAACAATAATTTTCCACCAGTGCTTGATTGTTTAAAAACACACACCCAAAAAACTGAAATAGTTTAATAATGTCCAAACTGACATATTCTAGAAGACCAAGTAATGGTAACAATGCAAGTTTCTAGAGAGTTGGTCATTATTTGTGATGCTTTGGGTGACCAATGTCCAGCTATATAATGCCTTTGTTTATATAGAGACGATATAAAAACAACACAGAGAATATAGTGAAATCAATAATTTTAAACAAAATGTTTATTAGAAATAAAATAACACGAACTTCATTTTGATACTGGAAATATGAAGCTATTGTCTCAACACCCTGCTCCCCATTAATAAAAAAAGATATTTACATTAAAAGTCGGGGAGGCTGCCCATTCATTTCCGTTTTCCCTTTAAAAGAAGGTGGGTAATCAATTCTCTTTAAAGGGTGACAATTCCACTATTTGTAAATTCTTCTTCCGAGGAACAGACCAGATTGCCTGGATCTTTTCGTTGTTGTTCTGGCTTCAGTTTCAGAACTGAATGCTCTCCCTTCTGCTCCGTCTGTTTGAGTTTTGACAATGCAATGGATGAAGCTGGAGGAAATCCCATGGATCAGAGTGGCTCAAGCTTCTGGTTTATCTCAGTTTAAATTACATTTTTACTTAATAGCTGCATACACTCAAGAGTAACTTTTGTGTAGCTACTGTACGTAGGGGGAAGCACACTTTTTAACAAACCTATGTTTTATTTTAAAGTGCTAAAATGGGAGCTGCAAAATTTGGGCTGCAGCTGTTACTGGTACGTATTTATTTGCGAGAAATTGAAGCACCAGTGAATTCTGCGAGACTTACTTCCGAAATAATATTCATAGTATTGGGCTTCATGTTGAATAATAGGTTGGGGCAGTTGATTAAAAACCTTTAGCTAAAGGAAAATGCCTTTGATGAAACCTGGTCTCCCTTTTTTTTCATATGCAAGGGGGAAAAGAAAGTAAAATTCCTTCACCAGCCGCACAAACCAGTCTGTGGAGAACCTATATGGAAAGCCAATGTTTTAAGACCATGTAAAATGATGGCATAAATTAATGGTGTATTCTCTGCCCCCCTCCCCCAGTGACTGTATTCTATAATAATAAAAAGACTTGACTAAAAAGGAGTGTTTTTCTTATTTCTAGTACTTAACATTTAATAATAACTACGGCTCATGCTGTACCACTCATTCCTCCTCATCATAGAGATAAGGTAAAGGTAAAGGGACCCCTGACCATTAGGTCCAGTCGTGACCGACTCTGGGGTTGCGCGCTCATCTCGCATTATTGGCCGAGGGAGCCGGCGTATAGCTTCCAGGTCATGTGGCCAGCATGACAAAGCCACTTCTGGCAAACCAGAGCAGCACATGGAAACGGCGTTTACCTTCCCGCTGTAGCGGTTCCTATTTATCTACTTGCGTTTTGACGTGCTTTCGAACTGCTAGGTTGGCAGGAGCTGGGACCAAGCAACGGGAGCTCACCCCGTCACAGGGATTCGAACTGCCAACCTTCTGATCAGCAAGTTCTAGGCTCAGTGGTTTAACCACAGCGCCACCTGGGTCCCTCCATCATAGAGATAAAGGCATGCTAACTTACAGGTTACAAGACACTAACAGGAGCAGCTAGAATAAGAAGCAGCCACTGAAATATACTGTCACAGTGATTCACACACACACATCAAAACAGAGTTCTAACATTAACTCCATTCCAGCTGACCACAAGAACCATCTTAGGCAGAGGTGGATTTCGGGCAGCTGGTTCTGCCGCACTGCGAAATAAGGGGAAATGTTTGGATAATCTGCACAGGTCACACAGTCCAGCTTTCTTTATTGCAAAATTTAGGTTACCTTTATAGATAGATTGTGTGTGTGTGTGTGTGTGTGTGTGTGTGTGTGTGTGTGCGTGCATACATTCTTGATGACAGTCTTGGGAGTGCCATACATTTATTTTATTTTTTAAAATAATTTTTATTGATTTTCTTTTTCTCATAATATCCAATATCAATAAAATTCATTTTCCAATTTCCCTCCCTCCCTATTGACTTCCTTCAGCTTCCATTTCTGGTTTATTACATCAAATGTTACATTCTGCTGTTTGTATATAGTACTATGTTGTCACATTGTTAAATTTATTTTTCTCTGTAAATAAAGTTGTAAATGTTTATTTAAATCCTGCCAGCAAGTCCATGTTTTTTCGTTGTTTCTGAAAATATGTTGTCAAAGGTTCCCATTCTTTTTCGAAATCACTATTGTCCTTTTCACACAGTTTATCCGTTAACTTTGCCAACTCTGCATAGTCCGTCAACTTTTCTTGCCATTATTCTTTTGATGGTATTTCTCTAGTCTTCCAGTTTTGTGCTATTAAGATTCTTGCTGCTGTTGTAGCATACATGAATAATGTCCATTTTTCTTTTGGCAGCTCTTGTCCTAGAATACCTAACAGAAAAGCTTCTGGTTTTTTTTAACCAATGTTATTTTAAACTCCCCCCCCCCAATTCATTGTATATTATTTCCCATTTTTTTAATAGTCTTACAATCCCACCACATATGGTAAAGTGTACCTTCCCCTACTTTACATCTCCAAAAGTTCTTTTGTTCTGTTTTACACATTTTTGCCAATTTTGTTGGTGTAACATACCACCTATACATCATCTTCATATAGTTCTCTTTCAACAATATACAACCCGTAAATTTCAAATTCACTTTCCAAAGCATTATCCAATCCTCAAATTGTATATTGTGAGCTGTATCCTGATTTAACGTCTTCATCTTTAGTTTCCCATTCCAAAAGTATATTATACGCCTTCTTTAATAATTTGGACTTTTCATCTATAACATCCTTTTGGAATTTGGAAACTGTGTAAGTGAATCCTGATTTCTTATCCTCTTTGAAGATTTCATCTAATTGTCTGTGGTGCAACCAACTCTGAAGATGTGCCATGCATTTATTTTTAACGCTCTCTAGCTTTCAGCCACGCAAGCATATCCTAGTGAGGCTTGCCATGTGACACTTCAGGTGATGGCTGCTTGTATCCCCACCTTCGCTTTTGGCTCTGCTTTGAATCCCCTTGTTAATAGATATGCAAGGGACATCTTACCTTTCTGGATGCTATTTCTCTTGAACCAGCTGTGGCACTGTGAGCGACACATGACTGAATGGGCTCATGTTCTCTGCTGAACTGCAGATCTGGTTTCACTGGGAAGCCTCCCAAAACTCTCGCCCAACAGAGACAGCTGCTCAGGAAGCAACAGAGTGTGCACATGCTCTCGTTATATAAATCCTGTGATGTGGCCCCTTCTTTGAGAATGCAGGTTGAGGTGCCGAGCAGCTCAGTTAGGAGATCAGATTCGCTAATAACATGGATTCTGAACACTTGATTTGTATGTGATCATGCGACTAGGGGGCTTAGATACCCTGTTGCCCCATAAACGCCAGCACCCTGCTCCCAGTGCCAAAAATCTTCAACCTTTTATTTATTTTTATTTCAGAGTTCCATATCCCGCCTATCAAAAATACGCCCAGAGCTGTTCAAATGAAGAAAAATATAACACACTGCAATGAAATAAAAATCAAATGTAATAAAAACTAATTCGATAACTCCAAAACACAGAGGAAAAGTAAAAGGGCAGTTGTTGTTGTTTAGTCGTTTAGTTGTGTCCGACTCTTCGTGACCCCATGGACCAGAGCACGCCAGGCACTCCTGTCTTCCACTGCCTCCCGCAGTTTGGTCAAACTCATATTCGTAGCTTCGAGAACACTGTCCGACCATCTTGTCCTCTGTCGTCCCCTTCTCCTAGTGCCCTCCATCTTTCCCAACATCAGGGTCTTTTCCAGGGAGTCTTCTCTTCTCATGAGGTGGCCAAAGTATTGGAGCCTCAGCTTCACGATCTATCCTTCCAGTGAGCACTCAGGGCTGATTTCCTTCAGAATGGATAGGTTTGATCTTCCTGCAGTCCATGGGACTCTCAAGAGTCTCCTCCAGCACCATAATTCAAAAGCATCAATTCTTCGGCGATCAGCCTTCTTTATGGTCCAGCTCTCACTTCACACCTGGGGGACCCAGGTGGCACTGTGGGTTAAATCACAGAGTCTAGGGCTTGCTGATCAGAAGGTCGGCGGTTCGAATCCCTGCAATGGGGTGAGTCGGTCCCAGCTCCTGCCCACCTAGCAGTTCGAAAGCACATCAAAATGCAAATAGATAAATAGGGACCGCTCCGGCGGGAAGGTAAACGGCGTTTCTGTGCACTGCTCTGGTTCGCCAGAAGCAGCTTTGTCATGCTGGCCACATGACCCGGAAGCTGTCTGCGGACAAACACTGGCTCCCTCGGCCTATAGAGCAAGATGAGTGAGATGACACGACTGGACCTCATGGTCAGGGGCCCCTTTACCTTTACCTTTACCTCTCACTTCCATACATCACCACTGGGAAAACCATAGCTTTAACTATATGGACCTTTGTTGGCAAGGGCAGTACTGAATTGTTAAAACTGTTCCATAAAAATCTGGCTTCTTCACTCCAGCCTTCCTCCAAATGCTTGCTGAAGGAGGTGTGTCTTGGTCTGTTTCCTAATATCAGCAGGGAGGGAATTTGACAGGTGGGGAGCCACTCCCAAAGGGCTCCGTGCTATATACGTCGCCCTGTTCAGGTACCACTGTCCCATAATCTCAAGGCACAGGCAGGTCTGTATGGGAGCAGGCATTCTCTCATATATTCTGGCCCCCCGGCCATTCAGGGTTTTAAACACAAATACAAGTAATAACTAATGTAGCTGTAGTAATAGGGGAATTATAGGCAGCCTACCAGTGGCCCATGTAGGCACATTGGCTGTTGCATTTTGCACCAATTCAAGTATTTCGTTTTTTGTTTTGTACTCCCCCTCTCCCTCTCCCAACACAGGTCATCGGCCAAGACAGCTTCATTCCTAAAAGCAGGCCTGAAGCCAGATTGAAATGAGCCCAGAAAAATCAATTTTCTCCAAGTATGTCTAAAGCTGCCACACCACCTGTTTGAGCACCAGGAAGTACCCATGGAGGCAGGGGCGTAGCAAGGGGTGTGTGATGCAAGCGCGCCGCCCCAGGTGCCTCCCTGGAGGGGGTGACACTCGGCGCACCCCTCCCTGGCCCGCCCCTCGCCTCCACCCGCAGCCCAAGCAGGACGGAGGCAAAGCGCCGAGTGGGTGAGCGAGCAAGCCGCTCAGCACGCGCTTTGCCTCCATCCAACTTGGGCTACGGGCGGAGGCGAGGGGCGGACCAGCGCTGCCGGCAACCCGCTAGTAGTGCGCATGTGCAGTGTCGCTACGTAGTGACACATGCGTCACACGTAGTGATGCTGCGCATGTGCCATACGTGGCAACGCCCTGCCCCGAGGGGTGCGTCATGTTTGCTGCTTCGGGATGCCAGAGCGGCCTTGTTTGCCACTGCATGGAGGGTAATATCTCTCTGTGTCTATCAAAACAAAACAAAAAAAATCCTCCTGCTCCACACCCCTCTCTCCTCCTGCCCATGGGATGGGGGAGGGGACAACAGTCATGCTTTTTTGGGACAGCCATGTCCACAGAGTGACTTGGAAGGGGAGCCCCTGATGTGACTGGAGACGCCTAGTTAATGACAGGATCCGACTCAGAAATGTGAGAACCTTCTCAAATCAGTACAAAACCTCCTTTTTTAAACAATACACTTTCCAAGTCCTTTAGGCTGTTTGAAGACACAAGTGACACAGAAAATCTGTGGCAGGTTCTCCCAGTGTTGTTGTTTTAAAGCTTAAAAACCGGTGAGATTGAGACAGCGGTGCTGGAGAAAAGGGGATGCCTAACCCACTCCCTGCATCATTTCCCTGACCAAAATCATGTCCTGAAGCTGACATCAGCCACGCTGCGTCTTGTGCCGCCTGCATTTTATATTTTGCAACAGCATTTGTTGTTGTTGTTGTTGTTGTTTAAAACAGGCATAAAATCAAAGAAGCAGGGGATACTCGATGCACAGCACATACATGCATTTCCTAAGGTGTGTAAGTAAATGGTGATCTTAAGGCAGGGCTAACTAAATTTCCCTGTTAAGTTTTGTGCATTCCTTTTTCAGTAGTGGAGTTTTCATAACGCTTTGTGTAAAATAGCATTGGGAAAGTGAACTGGCAAAGTACCAATGGAAATATTTGTGAATTTCCCACAGCTGTTGTGACTGCTAATGTATCTACCTCACAAAACGTCTAGATTTGTGCATCGCTTTAGGGGTTTTTGAAATCCAAAAGACCAGTTAAACCTTAACTGCTTTTCCACTCGGGTTTTGTTAGCTTTTGCTATGTGGCACTCATTTTTCTTCTGTAATGCAGCCAAATAATGGTTTGCTCTGCCTCTTAGGTAGTTTTCTGAAACCAGATAAAAATGAGGGCATGTGAAGTTTCCCCTTTAATGTTATCAGCCATCATTTCTACATTTGGTAGTTTTAATATATAGATACCTGCGTTCTGATACCTGGACTGGTTAGGTCTTAAATGCTTCAGTTTGAGGGACATCGGCGGCACCAGAGAGAGCAAGAAGCACCCCATAAATAGCTCCCCCACTGCTTGGAACTCTTTGGTTCCCTGAAGGTAAGAAATATTTCAGTTACAAATTACATATTAATCACAAACTGGAAATTTAAAAAAGGTTACAATCCCAAGTATGCATACTTAAATGTCAACACCATAAAAATCACTAGGACTTGTTTCAGAGAATATGAAAGTTAAATACATTCATTTCTTATATTTCTATCCCTCCACTTCCTCCCAAAGGAGCCAGAGGCAGCAGAAAACAAAGGAATAACATAATAGAACTGAAAATAAAATGAAAACATACAAATGTAATTAAGAACATCTAAAAACATTTGAAAACAGTCGCAGACCTGGGCAAACTAATAATTTCAAGGTTGCCAGGAACAGTATTTGTAGGGCCTGAGATGGTTAATGCTGAGAGGTGTGTTCTTTTAGGGACTTGGGTCCCAAGCCATTTAGGGCTTTGCGCACTAGTACCAGCATCTTGAACTAGGCCCAGTAACCTACTGGTAGCCAGTGCAGTGCTTTCAGGACCAGTGGCATGTGGTTCTATTGGGCTGCCCCACTCACCAACCCTGCAGTACTAACTGGCGCTTCTGCACAGTCTTCAAAAGCAGCACTGTCATAGTTCAGGAAAGAAGTCACTGTTGGATTTTTTCGAATAGTCAAGTTACTTTAGAGCCGGTCTAATGTAAATACTGTCTGTTTAAGAGAAACAGGTGCCGGTGATTTCTGTTAATTGCTCTGCCAGAAAGCCTTCTGCATCTCTTAGTAGATCACTCTCTCAGTTGAATGTATCTCTCAGTGTGATTTAATTCTCAGTTTAAGAGATTCCAAGTTGAATCTTGGTAAGAGAGACTCTCAGTTTAAGAGATTCCTTAGTAGAATCTTAGTATGAGAGTTGTTTAGTTATAAAGCTACTTTGCTGTTAATTCTTGGGTAGTTTAATGGGAGTTATGTGGGAGTTTGTGGGAGGTTTGGAATGGTTTGAAGGTTGGAATGTGGGTAGATAAAGTTGCTAAGAGAGAAAGCATTTATCTTTAGTTTAAAGTCTCTTTAGAGTCAGTTTGTTTTTCAGTTAAAGAAACCCAACTTTATTCTCATCTGTATACTTTTACAAGTGTGCAGCTATTAAGGGGTTTCATATAAGGGAGATAATTCCCTACGCTCTTGACGGTGTTTTCTTAGCCAGGTCAACTTCTGACTGCGTATACTCTGCGTGAAGCGTACTTTAAAGGGCCGCTGGAAACTGGGATATATGATTTAGGTTAAGCAGGTTTCAATACCCAGTTTTCTCCAATATTATTCTTAGTATATATACTGGTGAACCAGCCTAAGCTGAGCACAAGCATTTCTAACCACAGAGGTCACTTGGGTGTCCACTGACAGGTTAGAATCCAGGAGTCCTCCTAGAGAACAGAGCTGTGCCTACAGGGCAAGTGCAACCCCTTCCAGACCTGGTCATCCGCCTGATTCCTAGACAAGGGAACCATTTGCTCACAGTGCCACCATCATAACAGGATGAAACCTCAGTTTATTGACCTGCATCAAGCCCCTCCTTGGTTTCAGGAAGCGATCCAAGACCTAGGCAGCCTCTCTGAATTCGGATGGAATTGATATGCCATCAGTTTGCTTTCAGTGAAAGGGGATGCATAAAACTCATTCTGAACGACTTAATGAATCTCTTCTGAATTCTTTTAGGTTTCTTCAAAATTCTTCCAGCTTTTTGCTTAAATAGCAACCTCCAAATTCAACTTGAATTTTGCCTGTCCCACTAGTCCGACTTCAGTTGCCATGAGCTTATTCTTAGGTAGCTGTAGCTCACAGTTCCCTTCCCCTCCTGCTCCTCCACTAGAAGGTCTCCTTTTCTTCTTGATGCACAATGAGCCACCTTCCAGCCACTCAGGGGGGTGGGAAGAACAGCTCTGTTCATAGCTAGCACCTAGAGGCCCTCTCACAAATTGCTCCCTCACACCCCAGTTACCGTTTCCCTGAAAATAAGATATACC
The DNA here is from genome assembly GCF_965207765.1 of Zootoca vivipara. NCBI lineage: Eukaryota > Metazoa > Chordata > Lepidosauria > Squamata > Lacertidae > Zootoca > Zootoca vivipara. The sequence goes on along the minus strand of NC_142595.1, from coordinate 4,049,589 downwards.
CATAAAATAAGCCGTAGCAGGATTTCTAAGCATTTGCGCAATATAAGCCATACCCCAAAAACAAGGCATAGTGATAGGCGCGGTTCTGGAGGGTGCCAAGGAAGAGGCAAGGCTGGATGATAAAAAATAAGACATCCCCTGAAAATAAGCCATATTTTGAGGAAAAATGATTATAAGACAGTGTCTTATTTTGGGGGAAACACGGTACAGTAGTACAATATTTTCCTAGCTTTTAAAACTGAATGCAATCTAATGAAGACCCAATCTAATGAAGACAAGCAACGAGTTGGACATTGATACCAGGGAAGGTCGTAGAACAGATAATTCAACAGTTGGTCTGTGAGCACTTAGAAAAGGATGCTGTGATCACTGGGACCCAGCATGGGTTTCACAAAAGTTAGTCATGTCAGACCAATCTCCTTTCTTTTTTGATAGAGTTACAAGCTTGGTGGATCAGGGGAATGGACATGGTGTATATTGTCCCTCAATATACACTATGTCCATTGCGAGGAGGCCGGTAAAATGTGGGTTGAAGAAGGGAACTGTTAGGTGGATTTGTAGCTGGTTGACTGACCAAACCCAAAGAGTGTTTGTTAATAGTTCCTTGTCATCCTGGAAAAAAGTGACGAGTGGGATGCCACAGGGTTCTGTCCTGCGCCTGTGGTTCTTCAACGTCTTTATAAATGACTTGGATGAAGGAATTGAGGGGATGCTTATTAAACTTGCAGATGGCACCAAACTGGGAGAGGTGGTTAATGCTGCAGAAGACAGAATAAGAATTCAAAATGACCTTAAGAGACTGGAGAACTGGGCCCAAACTAACAAAATGATTTCAATAGGGACAAATGTAAGGTTCTACACTTAGGCAGGAAGAACCAGATGAGCAAATATAAGATGGGCTTACAAGCAGTACATGTGAAAAGGATCTTATGGTCTTAGTGGAACACTAAGGGCCAACAGTGTAACATGGGTCAACAGTGTGATGCAGCAGCAAAAAAGCTAGCCACACCTGGAATACTTTGTTCAATCCTGCGCACCTCAATTTAAGAAGGATGATGGCAAGCTGGAATGTGCGAATAGGAGAGCAACCAAGATGATCAAGGGTCTGGAAACCAAGTTTATGAGGAACGGTTGAATAAATAGGGTATGTTTTGCCTTGAAAAGAGGAGACTGAGAGGAGATATGAGAGCCATCTTCAAAAAATATCAAGGGCTGTCACATGGAAGAGGGAACAAGCTTGTTTTCCCCTCCTCTGGAAGGTAGGACTGGAACCAATGGCATCAAGTTACAAGAAATGAGATTCCGACAAAACATCAGGAAGAGCTTTCTGACAGTAAGAGCTGTTTGACAGTGGAATGGTCTCCCTTGCCTTGGGAGGTTGTGGGCTCCCCTTCTGTGGAGGTTTTTAAGCAGAGGTTGGATGGCCATCTGTCATGGATGCTTTAGTTGAGAGTCTTGCATTGCAGGGGGGTTGGACTAGATGACCCTTGGGATCCCTTCCGACTCTACAATTCTATGATTCTATCAAAGTTACCCCCAAAATAACAAATATATATATATAAAAAATTCATATTTTTTACCCAGAGAGGCCTTGGGTTACAGCCGCTTCAGGTTGTGTGTTTTTGGGTTGCGCACCGCGCCAAAACTGGAAGTCCCGGAACACGTTACTTCTGGGTTTCGGTGCTCGCGCATGCGCAGAAGTGCTAAATCGTGCTTTGCGCATGCACAAAAGTGCCGAATCGCGACCCAAGCTTGCGCAGTTGTGGCGCTGCGGGTTGTGAACGCTGCAAGTTGCAAGCGTGCCTCCCGCATGGATCACGTTTGCAACCCGAGCATTCACTGTACTTGAAAGAAATGATCCAATGTTAACTGTAAATTAAGAACACTCACAAAATGAAACTAGGCACTGCAGTGGATATGGTTAGAGACTGCATTAGTGTGACTCTAATATACACTCTCTCCCACCACCAACAGGAAGCAAGCACACTGTTCGCTCCCTTCCATCACGAGCAATGACTGGATGATTTGATGAGCATTGCAGTGCACCTGGAACATGGGCACTAAGTGCCCGTGGGAAAACATTGTTATTTCATGCAGTCCCAAGTAACCTAGCTGAAATGCAAGCGCAGAGGCAGTCCCAGCATGAAGTAGCTGTCTTCGTTCACTCTGTTTCTCCCAGCCAAATTTCTCCACGCAGAATTGTGGACATCAACAGAGAGGCATCCCAATACTCTTGGCACCTTTTCGGTGGACATGCTCCCAAGAGGGTCACCCAAAATGTCTGTGCCTTCGCTACTCACATTGCTCACCAGAATACAGGATACACAGGTCATCTGATCTAGAGAGAAACCCTGCCCAGGGCGGATAATGTATCCCCCCCCCCATGCAGGCCATGTGACCCTCTGGGAGGCCGTATGTCTCGTAGCAAAATCTTCTCCTTGGCAGGGCTGCCTAAGTTGTGATATGATAGTGGCTCTCTCACTATCAATCTATTTTAAAACATCACTTCTTTGTTGTAGTTTTCCAGGGCTCCAGACTTTTGTCTGGAGTAAGCCTGGCATCCGACAAAGTCAAAAAAATTCTCAGCTGGAAGTGTAGCATCTGAAACAGATGTTATGCAAAGAATATACAGTACTTCCGTGCATTGAAACGGCTTTGTGCATGATGTGTTGCATTTTCTTCCTTTTTTCACAGAATCCATTTTTTTCTGTTGTTGTGACTACACCTGTGCAACAATCCAAACAGTGGGAACACTAGAAGGCCTGGGTAGGTGCTCATTCTTCTGCTTCCATCTACCTACTGAGGAGCAGCTTAGCCTAGCACAATCCCTTCTAAGAATACTATAGGTTTGGTCCAGGGGTGCCAGCTTAATTAAACTAATGGGGGGTTCAGATAAAACCCACCTTGCATAACTGATTGGGGGGGGGGACAGCCCCCTCAGATATTTTACTGAGGGGAGGGAGAAGGGACCTCAGCCCTTCTAGGAGGCTCCTGTGGTTTGATCAGAGGTCCTGGATTGATACAACAAAGGCCCTATCATTTCCTCTCCATTTCTTTGGGGAAAAGTTATCAGCTGTCACCAGCATCAGCCACAATATGGAGTATGGAAGTATGTATGCAAAACAATAATTAACAAAAGCTCTGCCTAAAAATATGAGGAGAAGGAAGTAGGCTTTTAAACATCTCCTTCGTTCACAGCCATATGAGGTGGTCTCAGCTCCAAGACAGGAGCATACCTGCCAAGTTGCTGTCAAGAGAAATAAGGGGCCGGGCCGGAAATAGCAGACCGGAAGTAGCGCTGCTGCCATTTTGGAACTGGGCGGAGCATGCTCAGAAGTGACTTTTGATGCTGCTTTGCCCAGTTCCAAAATGGCTGCTGCGCCAGAAGTCGCACTGCAGTCATTTTGGAACTGGGCAGAGCAGCATCAAAAGTCGCTTCTGAGCATGCTCCGCCCAGTTCCAAAATGGTCGCCGCGCCAGAATAAACAGGGGGTAAAACAAAAAAAATCTGTTTTTTCAGCTAGGAACAGCTGGAAAAACGGGGATTTCCCGGGAAAAACGGGAGACTTGGCAGCTATGGACAGGAGTGTTTGACATTTTGTTGTAGTCCAGTTTCGAGGAAGTCTGCAACACAATGAAAAGTGGCAGCAAAGTGCCCGTGCATCATGGGAAACTGACAAGTGCTATGCTGGGGATAGGAGATGCAGTTTAACATGGCCAACAACTCTACGAGGGCTTGGCAGGGGCAGGTGGGAGGTGCTTTCTAAAGCATTAGCACCACTAGAGAAGAAAGTAACCAGAATCTCTGCAAACCTTATATACAGTATATTGCAAAAATGGCACGTACAGCTATGAATCGGGGGCTGAAGGATCCATCTGAAACAGGCTTCCTCAACCCCAGCCCTCCAGATGTTTTTTTGTCTACAGCTCCCATGATCCCTAGCTAGCAGGACCAGTGGTCAGGGATGATGGGAACTGTAGTCTCAAAACATCTGGAGGGCCAAGGTTGAGGAAGCCTGATCTAAAATGATGTGGCTTACATCACCTTGCAGACCAGGGGATCACAACCACCATGCCAGGACAATGAGAAGAATGTGAAGTCACTGCCGGCTTTTGTTGTGTTTGTTTTGCTTTGTTAAAGTGCTGGTTAAGATCCATTCTGCCATTTTAAATGGGCGTTTTTAAAAATAAAGACCTCGAAATTTACATTTCTTTATAGAAATTATATCCAAAGTTCCAAAGCACAGTTTAACATAAGTAAAAACTTTTACAGTTGTATCAGTTTTAACACCATACTTCTGACTTCAGATTCTTACCTACTTTTGCCACTGGTAATACATAGGATTGCTATGGCTGTAAGGGATTAAAGAAAAGCCATGTTTTCTCCCTTATTGTTTCCCAGTTTGTTTACTGTGTGTATTTGACAGCACTTTGTGTTTCATCCTTCTCCCTTTCTCCCTTGTGTAGTCAATCAGTTTCCCCTGCTGTTTGCAAGAGTCTTTCACACAACAACTGGGGAGAGAGAGACATTTCTTAAAGATAGGAAAATAGGATTGTAAAAAATTACAAAATCTGGCAGGGGGACTCAGGGGTGAGAGAGAGTACCTGAGACTAATCATATTTTTTCAAGCGGAATAGCTTTTGTATTGAGGGTTTTTAGTTAAAAACAGAAGTCTATGCCGAGTGTCCCATTTCATCTCAAAAGCATAAAAGTCTGTGGCAGCTCGCAGGGCTTTTCCGTTTTATTTTATTTTTTTAAAAAAACTATGCTACTGCTGTTTAGCACTTCATCCAGCTCCCTCTTCCTGTTTCCAAACAGAAAATGGGTAGAATTTGTTTTCTTTTAATAGTTAAAAATAGGCATGCATATGCAACCTGGGTTGTTGGGTGAGGAAGGAGAACCACTTGCACATTTCCCAATGTGGTTCTTTATCCAGCTCTAGGCTATGGCTATACACTTGCTTCCACATATCCGTGGAGGAGTTGGAGTAATTAATTGTTGTTGTTGTTGTTTAGTCGTTTAGTCGTGTCCGACTCCTCGTGACCCCATGGACCAGAGCACGCCAGGCCCTCCTGTCTTGCACTGCCTCCCGCAGTTTGGTCAAACTCATGTTCGTAGCTTCGAGAACACTGTCCAACCATCTCGTCCTCTGTCGTCCCCTTCTCCTTGTGCCCTCCATCTTTCCCAACATCAGGGTCTTTTCCAAGGATTCTTCTCTTCTCGTGAGGTGGCCAAAGTATTGGAGCCTCAGCTTCAGGATCTGTCCTTCCAGGGAGCACTCAGGGCTGATTTCCTTCAGAATGGATAGGTTTGATCTTCTTGCAGTCCATGGGACTCTCAAGAGTCTCCTCCAGCACCATAGTTCAAAAGCATCAATTCTTCGGCGATCAGCCTTCTTTATGGTCCAGCTCTCACTTCCATACATCACTACTGGGAAAACCATAGCTTTAACTATACGGACCTTTGTAGGCAAGGTGATGTCTCTGCTTTTTAAGAAACTGGCAATTTAATAAATAAATAGGCTGCATATGCATAATCCCAGCATCTACAATTTGATTCCAGGCTTCTCCAGGAATTTGTAGCCCTCTGTGCAGGTTCCACAGAAATTGGGAAATGACACGTTGCCAATGAAGGGTTCTAGCCTCATTTAACCCTCACATGTTTGCATCTAATTGGTTAAACCAGAGTAAGCTGCCTAGCCAGGCTTAGCTTATGCCTTTGTTATATATATATATATATATATATATATATATATATATATATATATATATATATATATATCTATGTGGACTTCAGTATGTAAGGAGCTCTGAGCTGCTTGCTCCAGCCAGCCACTTGGCTTTGACCTGCCTCTTTTATTTCAGACCAAATCAGAGTCTGAAATGAGCATTTTCTCTCTCTACCAATAGAGATCTTTTGCCTTTTGTAACTAAGCAATGTTTTGACTGCCTACAGTATGCGTCACTTCTGACTGCTGTATGGAAAGGCACATGAATCTAAGGACAATCTGGTTGTTAAGAATCTTCACCTTTAACTCTCTGGTGTTTGTGAAGTGCTGGCTTCCAAAGTGAAACTAAATTCCTTAGCAGGGCAAAGGAAAGCTCTTCAAGGCTGAGACTGTTAAGGGGGAGACTAACAGAACCCAATATGGTAAAGATACTGCTGAACACCCCACCAACTATTGATACCATGCAGCAATTATTGGATGAGTGAAAGAGCTCAGAGATGAGATGTGTAAAATGGTGAACAAAAATGGATCATAGAAATACAGTGGTGCCTCGCAAGACAAATTTAATTCGTTCTGTGAGTCAATTCGTTTTGCGAAAAATTCGTCTTGCGAATCCCATAGGAATGCATTGATTTTTTTAAAAAAAATGCCCATAGGAATGCATTAATTGAATTTCAATGCATTCCTATGGGAAACCGCGATTCGCTAGACAAATTTTTCACAAAACGAATTCGTCTTGCGAGGCAACCTCTGATCGCAAAAACCATTCGTCTAGCGAAAAATTTGTCTAGCAGGGCATTCATCCAGAGAGGTACCACTGTATAAGACCAAAGAATACACAGGACTTTGGGAGGGGGGGAAATACTGATTGAGATCTGCCTGAGTATGAGAGTGGAGTGGTTTGAAGGTAGCAGGTGATTAACTGCCTGGAGGAGTGAAACAGAAAAGCAAGGAAGTTGTGATGTTGGAGGAGTAGAATGGAAACTTTGACGGAGAAATTAAGAAACATCTTGAGATGACAGAGATAAATCTGAGACAGAAAGGATCCTGGGCACAAGTTGGAGTGAATTCAGAGAGAAAGGCTACAGGCCTCTGGTGATTTTACAGGGAAAAGAATGGAAGAAGCGGAAATTGAATTATGGTCAACAGGAAATGGGATTGCAAGATATGGAACTAGATACAAATTAATGAGTATACAACAAGAAATAACTATGGATTATTATCCTAATAATGGATGTTGTAATTTCTTGGAAATAAATACTGGTCAGATGAAGAAGACTATTCATCACATTTAGCAATAATAACAACTGAAGAGCTCCTTTTGCACTTTTCATGTAGAAAGGGAAATGAATGAACTTGAGTGTTGAAAACTGGGAAAACACCACCTAGCAGATTGAGGAACAGCTAGATATTACCCTGGAATATAGCTGGATGCTATCCTGGAGTGAGCATTTTGAATATATACATAATAGACAGAGAATAAGAAGTCCTCTTTATTTATTTATCTTTTCTCCCTCTCTTTTTTTTATGATACTGTATTTAGTTCCTGTGTTTCCCCCTTTTCTTTCTTCTATTCACTTTACTCTTGTTTAGTTTTTTGACGTCTTCTATTAATGAAAATTCGCAAAGGCAGGTCATGGCTGACTGGCTGGTGAAGGACCCTGTGTGAGAGGCAGGGAAGGGAAGATCTCCCAGGGTGGGAGGCTGGAAGAAGAAAGGGAAATTCCCAAGTGAGACAAAATCTAACTCTGATAGAAGGCTTTGTGATTTATTCTCTTTCCCCCTCCTCTTTTGCTTTCTCTTCTTTTTTTCTTTTTTATCATTATATATGTAGATTAGTTTGGTTTTCATTGTATGCTGAAAAGTCTCAGTCTCTCTCTCTCTCTCTCTCTCTCTCTCTCTCTCTGTGTGTGTGTGTGTGTGTGTGTGTGTGTGTAGAGTTTTGTAAGCACACCACTTTGTGACTTACCAAGCATGTGGATATCTCTGTGCTAAGGAAGTGTGGGTTAGCTTGAAGAGAGCTTTGAAAGGGGGACTGGTAGGGCAAGTTTTAACGGTTTAACCGAGTGCTTTTTAGTTTTTGTTATAACAAAAAGTGCTGGTGCTCACCATGAAGTTGTTCCAGTAAGTGCTGTACTTTTAACATCTGAAGGGGAAAAGGTGCCAATACTGTGTACCTTTGAGTCCTCCCAGAAAAAAACAACTGGTTTTTACAGCCTATATTTCCATGCTTTTCTTTGCTGCATGTTGTGCATAAATATTTGCTGGAGTTATTATCATTATTTATTATTGTTTATTAACTTTGATCTCAGTAGTTCTCTCACCAAAAGTTCTCTCACCAAACCTTTCTGGTTCTCTCACCAAAGAGAGCTTGCCCCAAACTTGGCTCTCGGCTTCCAAGATTCAACAATCAGAGGCTTCTGGGATCAGCGCACTATTTTTGTCCCCCATCTCCATCAACCTGCGAGTTGAAGAGTTCAAAAAATGAGGAGACTGCTTACGGTATACAGTGGTACCTCTACTTACAAATTTAATGCGTTCCAAACGCACATTTGTAAGTAGAAAAAAATTGTAAGTCAAATCCCATAGGAATGCATTGGGAGAAAAAATTCGTAAGTAGAAAAAATCCTATCTAAAAATTCGTAAGTAGAAAAAATCCTATCTAAACCACATCCAAGATGGCGGACGGAGCTCCGTTCGTAAGTAGAAACATTCGTAAGTAGAGTTATTCGTAAGTAGAGGTACCACTGTATTGTGTGTAGGCTCACTGTGCAACAGAGAACCATGCAGGGAGCTTTCACAAGCAGAAGTTTCTGCTCCCAGCCGTCCCCCTTCCACTTTGGTAGGGTGACAGACATGGGGCGGAGCTGGAACACTTGTTCCCAGGACTATCCCATCATCTGCTGAATTTCTCAATTTCTGCTATGTCTGAATATGCCCAAATGCCTTGCAGGATTTGTGGACCGAATTATACATTTCCAGGTGCTATGGAAATACCCTAACATTTTTTAAATATGAGTGAGCCCGGCAGTCTCAGTTTGATTGACAACAATATTATTTTAGTAAATTAATAAGCTGCATGGCTTCCTGAAGCCGCCTCCCATTAAGGACTAGTTACAAACTTAGTTGGTCTCTAAGGTGCTACTGGAAGGATTTGTTTATTTTGTTTTCCCATTAAGGAGAATGCCATACATTGCATGTGGATTATTCAGAGCTATACAGTATATTTGACATGGATTTCCAACAACTGCACCAAATTGCAGGTGAACCTCCTTGTTGTTTCATGAGATCATTTTACTTGTGCCATTTTCTTATTGCTGGGAAAGGCAGCCTCTCTGCAAGAAACAGCCCCATCTGTTAAGAAGAGTTTCAGGCACATTGCCTGCCTTAGATACTTGGCATTGCCTAGTGGGGGAAATGTGTGAAGCAATGATGTTCTAAAGATGGCAAAAGGCTCAGCCTGAGGGCTCAGTGTTAAAAACCATTTGAGCAGAGTTCACTTCTGTGGAGAAGCAGGGGGACCATGAGTGTGGGATGGAGGATGAGGAATGCCTAAATAAATAAATAAAACATGGCTGGGATCCAAAGAGCATCTTTGGAGACCCCCGTGGTGCAATGGGCAGAGTGTTGCATTTAGATCAGGGGTCCCCAGACTTACCCGCCTTTGGGCCGGTGCCCGCTGCGCCGATTGTGCGACGGGCTGGGGGGCAGGGGAGTGCGCGCACAGTGGGCCGGAGGGCAGGGGAGTGCGCACCCGTGCGCAAGTGCGCACACACTTACTGGCGCGGTGGCGCGCTTCCAGGTCGGAAAAAATCACCGAAAATCGTTTGTGCGCATGCGTATGGGCCTCCCCCGACCCGCAAGTGCACCGGAAATGACCTCTTCTGGGTCGGGAGAAGCCCATACGCATGCGCAGAAATGATTTTTGGTGCTTTTTTCGATCTGGAAGTGTGCCGCAAGAGCGGGCAGTGGCAGCGGGCGGTGGGGGTCGTCGCGGGCCGGATTGGGAGGCCAATTGGGCCGCATCTGGCCCACGGGCCGTAGTCTGGGGACCCCTGATTTAGACTTTGAAGACCTGGATTCAAATATCCACTGAAGATCCCTGGGTGACTTTGGGCCACTTATAATTTCTCAAACTCACCAGGTTATTGTGAGAATATGCCAGGGAAAGTCCATTATGCATCTCTATGTGCTGTTTGGAGAAAAGGTGAGAATAATTATTCTATGTTTTCATTTAGATATTTTGATGGTTAAGAGGTATATTTGTTGTTGTTTAGTCGTTTAGTCGTGTCCGACTCTTTGTGACCCATGGACCAGAGCATGCCAGGCACTCCTGTCTTCCACTGCCTCCCGCAGTTTGGTCAGTGTCAGGGGATGCTCAGAGGCTTTGTGGGAGGAGGGGGCTGCCAGATTAGGTTACAGGGAGCCCCGCCCCCTCCTCTCCAGCAGTACATCATCCAGCCAAGGCAGCAGCAAGTCGCCCAATGAGTTGGAGGGGGGGAGGTTAGCCAGAAGGAGAGAGGAGTCAGGGATGCAAGCAAGGAGCCCCAGCTCCACATCAGAGGAGATGATTCTGAAAGAGAGACACCAGTTCCGGCGCCTGAGCTGCGTCGGGTGTGTGTGTCAAAAACGCTTAGGGGTGCCCAAGTTCCTTTGTTGGGGTCTCTCCCAGATTCTGTGAGTGACTGAGATGGACGTGTTTTAGTTAGCTCTCTGCACTGTACGTAGTTTGCACAATAAAACCTGTAAAAGACAGACTGGATTCTAGCGTCATTACTCGTGAGCAACCACCTCACATCCATTACAGTCAGACTCCTGTTGGTCACTTCTACAACACTATCCAACCCAGGGCCGTCTCACCCATTGACTCTAGTGGCGCGGGGTGCCAGGGCGCCTGGGTGCTCCGGGGGCGCTGAGGGGCGCCCCAGCAAGTGGGGGAGCTGTGCAGCGGCCTCCCTTTTTCCTCCGCCAGCCGCGCCGCTCAGGGGAGAGCAGGGAGGTAAGCGAGCGGAGCAGGGGCTCTAGGACCCTGTTCCGCTCTGCAGCGCCAGGGTCATCCCTCCCCCCGGCGCTGCATTTCATTGGTAGAGGCGATGCCACATGGCAGCAGCTCTACCAATGAAACGCAGCGCCAGGGTCATCCCTTTTGGCGGGAAGGCTCGGATGCCTTCCCACAGTCTGGGGCTCTCTCCGCTGGCTCCATGGTGCCCATGGCCTCCGCCGCTGGTGGGAGGGCTCTGACCGGACTGCAGGAGCGGGGCTCTCCCTGCTGGCTCCGCGGGGGGGGGGGGAGAGCCCTGAGGGGAAAGGGCTGTCCTTTCCCCTCTCTTAAAACTATGGAGTGGCCGGGACACCGGGCCTCTCTGCTAGCCGCACTCCCCCTTCCCGGCCCTGCGGCTCTCGGCTCAGCCAGGGTGTCCCGGGAAGCCTCCCAGTGCCTCCAGGCAAGGTAAGAGCTTTCCTTTTTTAATGGAGGGGAAGAGCTGGAGGTCAAGATTATTATTTTTTAAGAGTGGGGGGCGCCCAAGGGATCCCTGCACCAGGGCGCCCGATGAGCTTAAGACGGCCCTGATCCAACCATCTCTTCCTCTGTTGTCTCCTTCTCCTTGTGCCCTCAATCTTACCCAACATCAGGGTATATAAATCCTGTTAAATAAAACAAAGTGAATCTGTTTCTTCCAAGGAATTCTTGGAGAAAGCTGGTTATTTAGATCCATTTCAGTCTGGTTTCTGGGCTGGTTACAGGACAGAAACAGTGTTGGTCTGTTTGTAAAGCCCCAATTAAACATTACCTTTGGCCCCAAATTGATTTAGAGAAGAATGGGTGGTATTTTAATTATGAAAAGCAAATTCTGTTCCCCATTTTCGTTGCATTTGGGTCCTAGCTTCTTAAAGGTGTTTTATACAACCATTTTTTTCATAGAAATTCTATTATCTCCACCCATAGCTGCCAAGTTTTCGCTTTTCTCGTGAGGAAGCCTATTCAGCATAAGGGAAAATCCCTGTAAAAAAGGGATAACTTGGCAGCTATGTCTCCACCTGGTTTTCCTGCTCCATCCATGGCCTTAAGCGGTGACTAGTTTAAACTGTGTGCTCTCAATACACATTATGGCTAAATTTAAAAAGATAATCACATCTTGCACTCCAATCTCATACATTCAATCTCATATACAACAACCATTTGCTTTTAAGTTTCAGATTGCAATGTTATGATTTTACTTTGCGTCACTCAGTCAAAACACTCTGGTAATCACATCTTGCAATCAGGACAAATTAATATTAGTACATCTCACTTAAGGTATGATCGATTTGTCACAATCAATTAAATCATCAGTTTATTACTCTACCAGATTTTATCCGTAAATACCTAATTAAATCATTTATTGTGTAATTTCTTAATTGCAGCTAATCAGATTCAATTAATTAGTTCAGTAAAGTCCATTCATTTCAGAATCAAATCCAGTTCCTGTATTGTATTGCACTGAAATCCATTATGTTCACGCAGTTCAAAATAAATTCACTCATTTCCCACAGAATTAATAAGAAGTAAATAAATCATTGTAACTTTGCAGTTTTGGTCCTTTCACAATCTTTGCTCTTGAACAACAAGTTGAAAATTGTTTATTACTTTCTCCTAATTTAAGCAGCTTGGAGTGAAATCAAATAATTCCAGTGGCTACAGCACAGGAGATATTTAGAGGTACCTAGCAGTTCAAAAGCATGTCAAAGTGCAAGTAGATAAATGTGGGACCCAGGTGGCGCTGTGGGTTAAACCACAGAGTCTAGAGCTGGCTGATCAGAAGGTTGGCGGTTCGAATCCCTGCAACGGGGTGAGCTCCCGTTGCTCGGTCCCAGCTCCTGCCCACCTAGCAGTTCAAAAGCATAGCAAAGTGCAATAAGATAAATAGGTACCGCTACAGCGGGAAGGTAAACGGTGTTTCCGTGCGCTGCTCTGGTTCGCCAGAAGCAGCTTTGTCATGCTGGCCACATGACCCGGAAGCTGTCTGCGGACAAACGCCGGCTCCCTCGGCCTATAGAGCGAGATGAGCGCCGCAACCCCAGAGTCAGACACGACTGGACCTGATGGTCAGGGGCCCCTTTACCTTTACCAGTCCTGCAGTTACAATTGTGGCACAATTCTGGTCATTCTAAGTCAAAAGTCCAGTGTGTAGGAATGAGGAAATTACGAAGTTCCCAGAGAACTGGTCTGTAAGACATATAGACTCCTTTTAGATTTTTGAGGTGGCTTCAAACAAATGTGTTACACATAACTGGATGCCAGACTTTGGCACTACGGTGGATGAGGGAGATTGGAAAATTTGTGAAATAAACCACCATATAAATCCCTTTCAGCCCAAACAAATCCACTGCCCTTAAAACTAGCTCACAAATGGTGTATCACTGCCCTAAAATTATCACCAGATCCACAACATTATACTGGGGGAGCAAGGTTAACATTAATACAAAATAAACTGTAAATAGACATTTTTAACTTGTTTATATTGGCCTGATAAACAGAGAACTAATTACTCATTTGGTAACAGCTGCTAGAGCAATAATTGCATGGCACTGGAATAATGTCAAGAATGTTACTCCGTATCTTTGGTTCCAAAGGGTAGTATGGTTAAACTTTATTGAATGAATTAATAAAAGAGAACATGGTCACTCCCAGCCTTTGTACATCTCTGGATGCAGTAAAGCATAGCTGCCAAGTACCCCGCTTTCCCCGGGAAACCCCCGTTTTTACTTACCTTTTCCCGGTGGTCCCCCGTATCACTTCGTCTCCCATTTTTCTCCGTTATTTTCTCCTGCCGGCGGCCAATTTTTTCTTTCCAATTTGCCCTTCTATGGGCAGCAAAAATGGCCACCGGCTTCTTCAAAAGTCACATCTACGCATGTCCGGAAGTGCATTGACGTGACTTCCGGTGTCGGCGACGGCCATTTTTGGTGCCCATAGATGGGCGGAGCGACACCGGAAGTTGCGTCGACGCACTTCCTGACATGCGTACAAGCGACTTTCGAAGCCAGCGGCGGCCATTTTTGGTGCCCATAGAAGGGCAAAGCGACACCGGAAGTTCCGTCGACGCAACTTCCGGTGTCACACGGCTGCCGGTCCCGGATTCTGCAGTCCAGGACTTGGAAGGTAAGCAGTAAAGCCACTTCCACGCCTGCATCGGAGGTGGGCGTCCCAACTGTACTTTCGCGTTGGGGCTGAGAGCTCAGCCCCTTCGCGATTGGGGGGGGAGTCCCGCCTACGTCAGCGCAGAGCCGACCAATCTGGTCGGTCGGGGGTGTGGCCAGCCGGGTTTTAAGCAGACCACAGGCAAGAACCCGATCTCTTTAACCCCAGCTCCCAGCTGCATCGGTTCGAATTCTTTCTCCCTGCCCCTACTTTTTGCTCCCATTCTCGTTGAGGAGTATTCCGTTAAAGGTTTCTGGGGGCGGGACTTGGTCCAGAGCCTGGCGAGGCCAGGGCTGTAAGGCACGCCCCTAACGGTGATCACAGGAGGAGTTTCGGTTGATGTACATCACTGAGCTCCTTACTGGTGGTTAACTTCTCCCAGACTCCAACACACGGGTTGGAGTCGGACATACTGTAGTCGGTTAGGATCCAATGCCTAAGCCAATACCGCTCAACATCCGTAACCAATAAAGTTGTGGCCTTTTCGCCCATTAAAATCTATCTTTTGTGGCTTGTGTTTTATTTCCACTGGGAAGGAGGGACAATGCCACACAACACAGTTTCTTGAGTAAACAGTTATTGCATAATACCGTCACATCTGGAAGAGCAATAAAAAAGAGAATTACGTTGTTATTACTGTTTGAGTTATGGTAACGTATTTACCTTGTCTCTAAGACTGCCTAGAGTAATGCATTACATAAAGCTTTTGTTTTATTACTTGGTCTGTAATGTCATTTTTAGGGACGCGGGTGGTGCTGTGGTCTAAACCACAGAGCCTAGGGCTTGTTGAATCCCTGCTACGTGATGAGCTCGGTCCCTGCTTCTGCCAACCTAGCAGTTCGAAAGCACGTCAAAGTGCAAGTAGATAAATAGGTACTGCTCCGGCGGGAAGGTAAATGTCATTTTATTTCTTCCCTCCACCGTGCCATATCCTTGTTCTGTTGTAAAATAAATAAATAAATAAATAAATAAATAAATAAATAAATAAATAAATAAATGATTGTGAATATGTAACTTGTTCAGAATTAATAATATTTTTTTAAAAAAAAGAAATCCTTTGAATCTTTGATAATCATCAGGGTCCAGCCACAAATCAGTCTGTGTCAATGTAATCCCAAAAAATCTGATGTGGTCCAAAAGTGTAGTGCAACAATATGTCTTACATGGTCCAATAGACTATCTATTACAGGGGAAAGAAGCTCACTCTAGAATCCCATATGCTTCTGTCATGAGGCTGTTCAGCATCCTCTATTGTTCGAACAACAGACAGCATTTTAATTATTTCATGAAGTTTATACCTCAAAGCAGTCTACAAAAAGAGAAAGCAATAAAATCAAGGGCAATATCACGATCAAAATTTTAAACATGCAGAAATTGAAATACATCACATTTCTAAGAATTTGGTTTTCCAAGAATTCAGTGACCATTTTCTTTTCCTCCAAAGGTTGCTTGGTCAACATTTGGGTGCCTCTTCTCATACAATGTAGTGGAATTTCATGTGGCAAATAATATAACCCTGTCTTCTCAACCAACTTTAGGAGACAGCAAATATTTAATGACGCCCTACATAGAAACAATAAATAAACTGGAGTTCCTCCTGGACTCCTGTGGAAAAAGGTAATGAAAGTTTTATGAGATGGAAATTAATAAATTATAAATCTGGCTGTTAAAATGTGAATCACTGAAGACTCTCGACACTCCTTCCTTCCCTCTAATTAGAATTTTAAAATAAATAAATGAATGTATAAACCTGCTGCATGTCTAGATGCTAACTTGTTTCTCAGCACATGTTGTGAAGCTAATAAACTCTGACAGCGCTACAGTTTTCATGCCTTCATTCACAAATTAAAATTGCTTCGAGGGACAGTAACAAGAGGAAATACAAATGATTTACAATGCAATCCATTTATAAGAATCATGTTATAACAAGCAACATAGCCACAAACAAATTTCTGACAGCTGAGTCTTCATCAAAGTATTTTTATACATGAGAAAAGGAACAACCATATCAGGATGCACCTCTCACTTATTTACTTCTCTTTCTCTAAGGGGGACTTTCATCTGTTTGCAGCATTGCATGCACATGCAAAAATATTGCTGCATTCACATTTAGATCAAAACATCCACGACCCTCGCTGGAGATCCAAGAGACTTGGTGAACTCCATCTCTACAGGTGGCACTTTACAAATTGCTCACAGTGGAAGAGATTGTTATTGACTGAAATTCCCCATCAGTTACACAAGCCTTAAAGTAAACTGGAAGTCAAGAGCGTTATGTATTTATTATGTTTTTATATGTGTAAGAAGCCACTCAGCCAGATGGGTGGGGAATTAATAATAATAATAATAATAATAATAATAATAATAATAATGGTAAAGGTAAAGGGACCCCTGACCATTAGGTCCAGTCGTGACCGACTCTGGGGTTGCGCGCTCATCTCGCATTATTGGCCGAGGGAGCCGGCGTATAGCTTCCAGGTCATGTGGCCAGCATGGCAAAGCCACTTCTGGCAAACCAGAGCAGCACATGGAAACGGCGTTTACCTTCCCGCTGTAGCGGTTCCTATTTATCTACTTGCATTTTGACATGCTTTCGAACTGCTAGGTTGGCAGGAGCTGGGACCAAGCAACGGGAGCTCACCCCGTCACAGTAAATGTCCCAGTC
Organism: Zootoca vivipara; assembly: GCF_965207765.1. Taxonomy (NCBI): domain Eukaryota; kingdom Metazoa; phylum Chordata; class Lepidosauria; order Squamata; family Lacertidae; genus Zootoca; species Zootoca vivipara. The sequence continues at coordinate 4,033,013 of NC_142595.1, read as the reverse complement.
CTCAAACACTCTGCACTTCAATCGGGAGAAAGCCGCACTCGCAGAGCTCAGGCGATGTTGGATTTCGGCATCAATGTTGGCCCTTGTGGAAAGGTAACTGCCTAGGTAGGAGAAGTGATCAACATTTTCCAACGTTACACCACTGAGTTGGGTTATTTTGTACTTGTTGGTGCAGCACTTTGGTTTTTTGGATGTTGAGTGATAGGCCAAGCTTTTCATAAGCTTCTGCATCAGCATACTGAAGCTCTATGACGGAAGTTACGGTAACCTTACTTTTTGCTTTCAGCCTGTTCAGATTGGAGAGCTTTCCATCTGTTCGATATATGGTTTCTACTCCGGTGGGGAGTTTCCCGTCGACAAAGTGTAGGATCATGGCAATGAAAATAATGAATAGAGTTGGGGCAATAACACAACCCACTGTGAATGGTTCACTTTGAGATCCATTGTTATCTGCGATTGTTGCTGTCATATTATCATGGAGGAGCTGAATGATGTTTACAAATTTATCTGGGCAGCCAACTTTCAGAAGGACAGTCCACAGGGCATTACGATTTACAGTGTCGAAAGCCTTAGTCAGGTCAATAAACGCCATATACAGGAGTTGGTTTTGATCTCTGCATTTTTCTTGAAGCTGTTGAGCGGTGAAAATCATGTCCACTGTCCCCCTAGAAGGCCGAAAACCGTTTTGGGATTCAGGATTGAGAATATCCAAGTCAGTTTATCAAATGCCTTACAAGCCTCTAGTGATGAGCTTGCCAGAGGACTTTTGGAACTTCCCCCAAAATGTGCAGCCTTAAGAACATGTCTGGATAGGAACTACCAGAGTCCTCTGTATTATAAAATCTTCTAGGTCAGTGTGCAGATACTGGGCAGTTGTATCAGCCAATCTCTCTAAGAATATGCCTGTAAAAAGCTTAGTATCTCTATTGATTGGCCAACAGGAGTCCACCACCATTCTTGTTAGGTTTGAGAATAACAGCTATACAGGTTTGTTTCCATATTCTGGAACATCTTCTGGTAATATAATGTTGATACAGAAGAGATATTAGTTCTTTCTTTAATGAGTTCTAAAAAAGGCCAGTATAGCCATCTGTTCCTGGGGAAAGATCAAAGTTAAGTTTCAAAATTAGATCTTCAATTTCTGCCAGTGTTAAGGGAGTGTTAAATTTCCCTTTATGCACCAGTGAAAGATTTGAGCCAGTTTGAGCTCTTAGAATATCTTCTATACAAAGCTGTTGCTTATTTTCACTGGGGGAGAAGAATTTTTGAATTCTAGTAGATATGGACTTTATTACAATTATTTTGTCACCTGTATTTGTAAGGAGTGGAGTAATAATATTTTTCTCTCCCTTTTCTTCTATTGGTTGGCCAGGAGTTTTGAATTTTTGTTATCGTGTTCATAAAAAATTGGTTTGCATCCTGGAGGGATGATAAAAGTTTGCTAGTTTCTAATACTTTAAATTCGGTTCTTTTCCTCATTTGAATTCTAAAGACTCTACTTCTGCTGTTGTTGCTTTTATATCTGTCTTCTAGTGATTTTGATATTCTGCTATTTTCTGATATGACATTATTATTTCAAAAAACGTTTTGATGTCCTGCAATATTTTTTCTTTTGTAAAGCTGTTGTCCAGTCCAGTAATAATGGATGCCTTCTCTTAACCTTGCAACTGGGACGGAAATTAGTAGATATGGACCTCTTCTTTTGGCAGCTGATGCTCTCCAGAGGCTGGAATACATCCTTGGACTTTATGTTGTACAATTGGTATAACCAAATCTGGCAGAGGCAGGGGTGCCAAATTGAATAAAATATTCAGGGTAAACCCTTCTCTTTCATTCATTAAGGTTAAAAAACCACCAACCTCCCATTTGATTTTTTTGGAGCAATTCTATTTGTCATGGAGTTTAGCCAGGGTGTGTCCTAAGGGTATGATCTCTAATCATTTATGTCCTCCTTGTTTACAGATAACTTGTCATGAGACCTGCATTTGTTTCCCATTGTTTATTTACTTTCCTATTGGTTTTACAGTTGGCTGTAGGAGTGCTCTAAAAAATTCAATAAAGCAAATTGTTTGATTTAGGTAGGTAGCCGTGTTGGTCTGGATCGAAGTAAAATAAAAAAATTCCTTCAGTAGCACCTTAAAGACCAACTAGTTGGTCTTTAAGGTGCTACTGAAGGAATTTTTTTGTTTGATTTAGAATAATTATATTTCATTATGAGCAAAATAAACAAAACAGTCAATTATCTTTCATACATGACCCAACACAGAGCATGTTGATAACACATTATTCAGAATATTGACTTAGGCTATTGAGATACAAAGCTTTGGATCAAATATAAAACATAAAATGACAACAACCCCAAACATCAATGTACAGGCATGTCTGCTATGGTAGCCTTTCTAATATCTGAGCTTTCCCAGAAGAGGAATGTGGTAGTGCCACGACCCTCAGGGTACCCCCCCTGAGGTTTTGGAGGTCCGCGGAGCCTTCGCGTGAGCTCTGTGCGCCCCAAAAAGCTCAGGATTCCCCAAGAGGCTATTCCGCGCTTCCTAAGATGTCCGCGGCAAACCGGAAGTCAAGATTATATCTAAATTAACCAGACAAGAGGAGGCACTTGTTCATGTGCCAGGATCCGAGCAGATATTATGAAACAGGACCAGAAAAGAGCTAATTTTTCTTTCCTATTTTGTCCTCTGGACATCCTTAATTTATGTCATCGGTTCTGACTGGTAAAAAAAAAGTTTTAAAAAAAGGAAAGAAAAGAAAGAAAATACTTTACCTTGAGCCATTCATTCTTCTCTTGGGCCTCACCCATTGCACCACCCAAGTTTAAGAATATACACCATAGCCTCTTGGTTTATTTTCATAATAATGCAGGGACAACTAACTTGACATAGACCTTTTTCATGCAGCAGCTGTATATCGTCTGTTCTCAGGGAACATGGTCATCCCGCTATGGTGGCTTCCTTAAGACCCGTTTATGAATGTTCCATTTTCAATAGTTGGAAAATCTCTTTATGGGTGCTCTGTGAGCTGCCAAGTCCCTCATTACCTACGCGGACATTCTGATGCAGCTTCCTGGCCCACTAAAGTCCTCCTAAATATGGCAGGGCTCAACTGAATAGAAAATAGCAAGCTAGTCATCACCTCCACTGGTTTTTACATAGTAAAAATCTATACTCATTGTGCTTGGGGGGCTGGAGCTATTCTTAGGTGTTATTTTTCCACTTGCTCAACAGCTGTTTTCAGTCACAAGTTCCTGGCGCCAGAAAAAGACAGAGGGGTGGTGAAATGAAGGATGAAAAAGATGACATCAATCCACATGTGAATGCTCACTTCATAGAATTATGGAGGACCAGGTGACACCTTCTCTGCTGCTCACTGGAAGAGAAAAAAGACAGGATGCTAAAGGAGGAATCCTGTGGTGCTGTGCTCATTCCCAGTTGAGAGATGCTCATCCATGATGGCTATCTTTCACACGGTTGCGGCAGGATACAGCTGAGGAATAGCGTATATTCGAAGAATTTGTCCTCTACTCCAAAAGCACTACATGAATTCCAGGTGTGAGAATTTATTGCTAAGATTAGGCCTCCACAACAGAATAGAATTTGGGTATGGCAGACAACTCAACAGGAATTGCAACTACCAAAAGGAAATGAAATCAAATTACACTGAAAAAGGGCAACACTCATGGAAGATTCAGATAATGGTGGTTCTACTCCAAATGGGTTTTTAAAAAATACATTAGCCAATTATTACACTGACTACATTTTAATATGATTTTTAACATGGGTCTTGCAATGGGGTACTAATCAAGTTACTTGTTATATTTCATATGAAACTTGAAACAATGGACTCGGCTAGACTGGTAATGAAAAAGTGTTTCATATGATATAACACTGTGACACCAGGTGGTGCTGTGGAGTCCCATCTTTCCCTACAGGATTTCCCCGTATGAGTTTGCAACGTGTTTAACTGAAACACATTTTTGATGCATCTAGATCCAGCCAACCTTTTCCACAAAATGGGCATCTTCCAATTACTTATTTGCCATTTTTCAGACTACTCTGAAATTGGGATCACATTGCATTCTAGGAAAGCAACTGAGTAAGTTGTATATGCTCTCTTAAAAAAGAAAATAATGAAAAAGAAGTTAGTAATTCTGTCCATTTGGTTTCCAGACCTTTGTCAATATCCTTCTTAAATTGTGGCGCCCAGTATTCCAGGTGTGGTCTGACCAATGCAGAATAGAGTGGTACTGGACATGGGTGGCACCATGGTCTAAACCACTGAGCCTAGGGCTTGCTGATCAGAAGGTCGGTGGTTTGAATCCCTGCAACAGGGTGAGCTCCCGTTGCTCGGTCCCTGCTCCTGCCCACCTAGCAGTCCGAAAGCACATCAAAGTGCAAGTAGATAAATAGGTACCGTTTCGGCGGAAGGTAAATGGCGTTTCTGTGTGTGCTCTGGTTCGCCAGAAGCGGCTTTGTCATGCTGGCCGCATGACCTGGAAGCTGTACGCCGGGTCCCTTGGTCGATAAAGAGAGATGAGCGCCGCAACCTCAGAGTCGTCCACGACTGGACCTAATGGTCAGGGGTCCCTTCACCTTTTCCTTTATGACTTCCCTTGATCTGGACCAGGCATCCCCAAACTTCGGCCCTCCAGATGTTTTGGACTACAATTCCCATCTTCCTGTTAGCCCAGGGATCATGGGAGCTGTAGGCCAAAACATCTGGAGGGCCGCAGTTTGGGGATGCCTGATCTGGACCCTAGACTTCTGTTGATGCAGCCCAGAATAGCATTAGCCTTTTTTGCAGCTGCATCACACTGTTGACTCATGTTAAGCTTGTGATCCACTAAGGCCCCAAGATCCTTTTCACGTGTAAGCCAGGTGTCCCCCATCTTATATTTGTGCATCTGGTTGTTCCTGCCTAAGTTCAGAACCTTACATTTGTCCGCATTGAAATTCATTTTGCTATTCTGGGCCCAGTTCTCCAATCTGTTAAGGTCGTTTTGAATTCCTGGCTGGGAATGTCCACTGTGTGAAACCCCAGAGAGCTGCTGCCAGTCAGTTCAGACAATACTGAGGTAGATGGATCAATGGTCTCTCTCAGTATGTCCCATTCCTATGTTCAGTACTCTGTGTCATAATTCGTTGGGGTGATAAATTGCGCTCCTCGGTAAAGTATCAGATAAAAAGGATCCAAGTTTCCAGTCTGGGAAAAGCTATTGATTGTCCACCAATTCACACTTTATAGCAGTGTTTATAGTATTTACACAGGGGTTCCCTGCAGGAACGTGTAATGTGTGTGATGCACTGTGTCTCCTTGCAGAAACATGCTTTCCCCTTTCACACACGTTCCTTGCAGGGGACACTGCAGGAAATGTGGCAAACGCCCCTGCCATCTTAAAGTGTAAATCAGACTGGGATCTCATCTAGTAGAGAACTGGAGTTGACAATTAATCTGGCAGAACCTCAGACCAGAATCTAAGATCTTCAAATGTTCAGAAGACTGGGAAGGCAGAGCATAGCTTCTCTAACACGGCACCATTTGTTCCATCTGTTCTGGATTGGTTTTTACTATTGTGGCCTGAAGATGTGGACAAACTGGAGAAGTGCTGCTGACCATGCCCCTCTGGACTCTTGCCCACTTTGGCTTCTTAGAGCTAGCCAAAGGGGATTAATTGGGTGGGTCACCTAGCAGTTCGAAAGCACGCCAAAATGCAAGTAGATAAATAGGAACCGCTACAGCGGGAAGGTAAACGGCGTTTCCGTGTGCTGCTCTGGTTCGCCAGAAGTGGCTTTGTCATACAGGCCACATGACCTGGAAGCTGTACGTCGGCTCCCTCGGCCAATAATGTGAGATGTGATCCACTAAGGCCTCAAGATCCTTTTCACGTGTAAGCCAGGTGTCCCCCATGGGACTGGACTGGAAGTAGCAGACCGGAAGTAGCGCTGCCGCCATTTTGGAACTGGGCGGAGCATGCTCAGAAGCGACTTTTGATGCTGCTCTGCCCTGTTCCAAAATGGCCGTCGCACCAGAAGTCGCGCTGCAGCCATTCCAAAATGACTGCCGCGCCAGAATAAACCGGGGGAAAACAAAAAAATCCGTTTTTTTCGGCTGGGGGCACCTGGAAAAACGGGGGTTTCCCGGGGAATACAGGAGACTCTTGGCAGCTATGCCCAGCTCTGCTTTGTAATTGAGATAATTGACATTAGCATCACATTGTCTCTGATTTTATAAATTCCCTAATTTTCTGAAACATGAAGTAGACTCTGACTATGCACACACATTACCAGTTTAAAACGTTGTGTGGTCATTTCCTACTGCTGTTGAATTTGCACGTTGCTACCCACCAGAGAGACCGTGGGGATGTTACCACTCAATGCCCATTCCTTGCTTGGTTTCCCTACACACTTACATCCTCCGTGACTCCTATTCATGAAGCTGTCATCTGTGCATATGCAAGAGATTGTCTCCAGTGTCCACACCTCACCTTAACTGCAAAGTGAATGTGGCTTAAGTTTTCCTTTTTCGTGGAAGCTGGTTTCAGGAGAAACCTATCGAAACCCACCATATTTCTAAAGAAATCACAGGCTAGATATGGGTTGCATGTACATGGCTTCCAACCAGCAGCCGGGGAGCAATGAAGCCAGAGTAAATGGCGACGTGCTCCCATCCTTTGTCCTAGTGTGACGATGTAAACATTTCATGCAAAGGAATCCAGCAATATTCAGAAAAAGCCTTTGGAAAGAAATGCAAAGCAGCCCTTGGCTGGCTGGCAAGCCGGCAAACACACACAGATTATGTCTTTCGTTGCAACTGTACAATTTGGAAATTAAATTGAAGAAACCTGGCAGAGACTTTGTGGTGGCAGATGCGGTCTCTGGAGCATTTGACAAAACTCCAGAGGAATAAAGTTGGATCTTCTATATGTTATATTAATTAAAAGGAAGAAAACAAAACCTCACTCTCAGAGTAAAAGTACTGGGTGATGTCAAACGAGACCCCTCTGAAAATTATATTCCCAATCCTTAATTGCTTGGTGCAGTGGAGCCTAAATGGGAATCCATTTATAGAACATTGATAAAGATGTGGGGGTGGAGAATTTGCACAGTGTATGTGATGTTTCCTTCCATTTTTTCCACATGCACTTCAAAATGGAGAGAGTTAGATTATGTTTTTTTTTTTTTAGAATGATGACTAAAACATTTAAAACAATGTGTTCATATATTTATTCCCTCAACTTGATTTCTAACAATTAAGTGACAGGATGGCATTTGTGTAGGACTACATACAGTATTCTAATTCCTGTACACTAAAGAGACACAAGTCCTGAGTTGCACACAGAAAGTTCAACTCTCGACAGCAAGAGGAGGATGCAATCCTGCATCTAAGGAGCAATGCCATTGTCACAGAAGGAGAATGTGTGCTGATAGGCTTCTTCCATAGCTGCCAAGTTTTCCCTTTTCTCGCGAGGAAGCCTATTCAGCATAAGGGAAAATCCCTTAAAAAAAGGGATAACTTGGCAGCTATGGCTTCTTCTCTTTGGCCTAACAGTTAGAGGATCTGTTTCTGTCCTCTTGACTTTGACCTTGCAAGATCTCAATGGAACCCAGAAGCCACAGCCGCTTCTCCTTGCTTCGCTGTGGTGGTGGGGACCAGGTGAGGTGCCCCACCACCACAAAAGTGAGGAGAAGAGGTGAGAGCTCATGTGAGCCCTTCAAGATCTCACGAGATCTTGCCGGAAGCCGCCGCCACCACTTCTTCTAGCTTCTTTGGTAGCAGAAGTAGGCACGCTCTGCTTAAATACTACTGCAGCAAGTAGATTACAATTAGATTACAAAGTGCAGTACAGTGGTACCTCGGTTTATGCCCTTCCACCATTCAGCTTCCGTTCTTAGACTGGGGTAAAGTTCGCAAACTGGGACACTACTTCTGGTTTTGCGGAGTTTGTAAACCGAATCATTCGTAAGCAGGGCTGTTCTTAAACTGAGGTACCACTACTAACAGTGGTACCTCTACTTACGAATTTAATGCGTTCTGAACACACATTTGTAAGTCGAAAAAAATTGTAAGTCGAATCCCATAGGAATGCATTGGGAGAAAAAAATCGCAAGTCGAAGCAACCCTATCTAAAAATTCGTAAGTAGAAAAAAATCCTATCTAAACAGCATCCAAGATGGCGGACGGAGCTCCGTTCGTAAGTAGAAACATTCGTAAGTAGAGTTATTTGTAAGTAGAGGTACCACTGTACCATTATTAATCTGCTCCCCAGCCCTCACATGAGTTTTGCTGGTATCGCAACACCATCACTAGCAATCAAGAAGAGGCTGCGACTGGGCCCACATCCCTGAGCCCACATCCCTGGCTTCTTGTATGCTTTTTTGAAAGCCGGTCTAATTGCTCCAAACCGAAGAGAAATCATTTTAGTAAGTAATACTACATATTCTCTGTTGCTCATTTTGCACCTCTGTGCAGCATGAGTCAAGGTCGGGTGCTTTTATTTCGTTTAGTCTTTCTTGGAGTATATAAATATTTTAAGAAATTAATATATGTTTCCCCATCCTAAGTATGTCACAGTGTCTTGGCATTTCAACAGATTTACCATCTATTGTAGGACTGTTGATTGTGATCCTTCACTATCTGCTTGGCAAGGAATTTATGAGTATTTGAGAAAATATAGTGGCAAATACGTAGGCAGTTCAATATTTCACTTTTATTTTCTTTAAATAGCCCATGATGCCTGCCCCAAACTAATCTGTCCTTACTTAAACATGGCTTAAGACAGAGTATTTCGAAAAGTACTAAGATGGCAATATTCAAATAAATCACTCTAGAAATATACACTTGACTAAACAATAGATTTCATATAAATTTGAATCTGCAGCATTTCTCAAGCCAACAGCCAACAGAGTAGATAATGTGATCCTTGGGGAATCACCACAGCCATCTTTAACATTGATCTCCTCAAGGAGCAAGACAACAAAAACTGACTATAAAATCAATGGAAAGAGACCTCTAATTCTCTGCTTTGCTAACCATAAAATCCAAGGAAAATCCACATATCTCCTTTAGTGCTGTGGGACCTGATGCCTTCAGGTCTGTGATATTTTCCTGTTATAAATCCCATGATTCTGGTTTTATAATTGCTCAGGAAAAAATAATCTGCTCTTTTAAAGTTGCTGTAGTAGTCTGAAGTCCTGAGGACCATTTTTGTGTCTGCAGTAGGAAAAAGGCACAGGGAACAACATATCTCAAACGATGCTCCCTTTTCAGATGCCCAAGCCACCCACTTGACCAGGATCTTAGAGTTGAGTACAATTAGTTACAGGTAGGTAGCCGTGTTGGTCTGACGTAGTCAAAACAAAATAAAAAATAAAAATAAAATTCCTTCCAGTAGCACCTTAGAGACCAACTAAGTTTGTCATTGGTATCCAGTTCTGGGCACCACAGTTCAAGAAGGATACTGACAAGCTGGAAAGTGTCCAGAGGAGGGCAACCAAAATGGTCAAAGGCCTGGAAACGATGCCTTATGAGGAACGGCTTAGGGAGCTGGGTATGTTTAGCCTGGAGAAGAGAAGGTTAAGGGGTGATATGATAGCCATGTTCAAATATATGAAAGGATGTCATATGGAGGAGGGAGAAAGATTGTTTTCTGCTGCTCCAGAGAAGCGGACACGGAGCAATGGATTCAAACTTCAAGAAAGAAGATTCCACCTAAACATTAGGAAGAACTTCCTGACAGTAAGAGCTGTTCGGCAGTGGAATTTGCTACCAAGGAGTGTGGTGGAGTCTCCTTCTTTGGAGGTCTTTAAGCAGAGGCTTGACAGCCATATGTCTAGAATGCTTTGATGGTGTTTCCTGCTTGGCAGGGAGTTGGACTGGATGGCCATTGTGGTCTCTTCCAACTATATGATTCTATGATTCTATGATAGAAAGCTCATACCTATGACAAACTTAGTTGGTCTCTAAGGGGCTACTGGAAGGAATTTTATTTTTATTTTTTATTTTGTTTTGAGTATAATTAGTATGTTAAGCTGCCTCAGTGATTCATGCACAGCCCTTTGCACCGTAATGTAACAATCTGGGTCACACAAGCTTTAACTAGTTTACCTGCCTTAACTAACACTATAATTAAGCGTTTCCAAGGCTTGGAAACAGTTACAAATTTGATTGTCTGTAACTGTAGCTTCCACTCTGTTTTGATGTTTCTTTCCCTAAGCCGCCTTCTATCTGAATAGAGAAAAAAGACTGACTTAGCTGCATTTTAAACTGCTAATGTGTACACAGCTTGAGTATGAAACCTGAGGGAGAGCTCGAGAGAACGGTTTCAGTACCACATATTCTCCACAAATATTGAACACTTAGGCATACCTTCACCCTAATAGTACAACATTTCAGAAGACTTGCCAGAGGTGGCTTTTTCCACCCTTTAAAGTGCTACCTTTTTAAAGTTTTTTTCATACATAAACATTTCAACCAGCTTTTCTGTTCTTTTACAAAATAAATATCCATAGCCAGATAATGTCCATATTTCTTCAAAGATAAAATTAACTACAGTGTCAAAAACCTTTGTAACACAAAATGTAACTGAAAGCAAAACCCCTTAAATACCCCCCTTTGTTATCTCAACTTCTCTTCTCATCATGTATTTCCCTTGGTTCCGCCGAACCGCACTTCCACCTTTTTTCACATTTGGTTTTCTGTCCTCTATTATCTGATATCTGCTCTTCCTCCATCATTTCCATATATTTTCATTAAACCCAATCTCAGTTAAATTCCATTATTACAGTTGTAGATATTATCTTATACCGACTAGTGTTATTGTTGGTTTACCATATTTTTTTAGATATTCTGTAAATTTGCACCATTCTTTTTGGGCTTTCTGGTCTTTTTGTTCCCTTATTCTCTTAGTCAGTTTGGCCAATTCTACATATTCCACCATTTTGACCCTCCACTCCTCCACAGTTGGAACCTCTGTCGTTTTCCATCTTTGCGCCAGCAGCACCCTAGCCGCTGTGGTGGCGTACATGAATATTTTTTGATCTTCTTTCTTTACAGTGCTACCTTGCGTTACAAACGCTTCGGGTTACAGACTCCACTAACCCAGAAATAGTACCTTAGGTTAAGAACTTTGCTTCAGGATAAGAACAAAAATCATGCTCCGGCGGCGCGGCAGCAGCAGGAGGCCCCATTAGCTAAAGTGGTGCCTCAGGTTAAGAACGGACCTCCGGAACGAATTAAGTTCTTAACCAGAGGTACCACTGTACAAGGGAAGTAGGGAATGCAGAGTGCCATGGGGAACAATAACTTATCTGACATCAAGTTACACAGGTTCCACATGTCTATTTCCTCAAGTATTCAATTAAAAGCTTTCCTTGCCATGGCAGCTGCTGCTTTGCACAGTGCATATGCTGCCTCTGAGATAGAGAGCAGCTTTTGAGAAACAACTGCCAACATGTTGTAACTTTGGTAATCATGTTGCATCCAATATTAACAGCACTTTAAAAATCGATTACTTGGAAAACTAGTTGGTTTCCATGGAATTGGGGGGCTGGAAGGCTTAGTTGTGCTGAGGAGTAATTTAATATCATGCCATTTTCTCCCTCTTAGGGGCATGTATATTTCTCACCAATTTACTAATCCATTGTTATAAATTATAGAAATAAGGCAACTTTTTAATGTATTCCAAAATGTAGTCTGGAAGCAGCTTTCTGAGATCCAACCAAATTTCAAAAAATTTCTATGAACCAACACAACTTGCTTTGCATTTTGTGTTATATTGTGCTTATTTGTTAAAGATATTTATATACTGCAACTTCATCAATGAAATTCTCCATGCAGTTTCGAACCTAAAAATAAAAAATTACGATACAGTTACCATAAAGCCACTGAAAACCGAAAATCTAGGCAGCAGTTGAACAATTAACACTGCAAACCTATACATGCCTTCTCAGAAGCAGATCCAGCTGACATCCATGGTAAATGTGTATTTCATTCGCATTTGTAAATGGGCATAAAGTCTTCTGCAACCAAAATTTAAAAGGTGTGGGAGAACAGAAAGGTCCTTGAAAGGAAAACAAGGTTAGGTGCCTGGGAAACCTACCTAGCAAGGGAATTCCAATTGTGGAAGACAACAGCTGTTACAAATAAGTTGCCTCTTACCAAATCATTGTTAATTTTTGTGTTTTTATACTGTAAACCACCTTGTGATCCTCAGATGAAGAGTATTATATAAATTTCAACAACAACAACAACAACAACACTATTGTACTATATTTTGGACATGTTTATTTCCCCAGTATTCTTGCACAATGAATTAAGTCAAGACTAAAGGGGTCAGTGGTATCAGTTCCACCCACAACCCTTTCCCCTCCAGGAGGTGCAATCACTCCATCAGACTGCGATGGGTAAATGATCCTTGTTATGTACTAAGCTTGGATCCTAAAACAATACGCAGGTAGGATCCTAGAATGCAACGACTGATTGGCTTGCAGGAGAAGACCAATCAGGCTCCAGGAGGAAGTTAATTAGCCTACAGTATTAAGCTGGTAGGTTCCTAGAATGCAACAACTGATTGGCCTGCAGGAGAAGACCAATCAGGCTCCAGGAGGGAAGCAGATTCAGCCAATCAGATGGGACTCATTGTGTAAATCATGTATATAAAAGCCTGAGGTTTTTTTGGGGGGGGGCGGGATTCAGTCACTGTTTACAAGCTGCAATAAAGAGCATAAAATCACTGTAGGACTTGGAGTATATTTTAGTGATGCTCAGGGAAGACTATCAGGGAGTGGCACTCAGAAAGTGCCCATTAGTGATACAAGGGTACATGAGTTAGGGGAAAGTTGGTGAGGCTGGAAGAGATATGAATGCATATCAAATAACTGTCAGGCCGTATTTAATGTTGGCTTCTTCTGGTTGTGTTCCCTGCTAAAAAACAAATATTTTTTCATTATCTGTGTTTTGTCTGGGTGGATTCTAAAGTAAAACATGTAATCTATGGTTTAAAGCAGCGGTTCTCAAAGGTTGTGGCAGGGCAGGGTGGAAAGTGTGATGGAAAGAATCAAGAATAATCTCTTCAAAATGAGAGCAAGTGATACTGCAAGCTCACACCTCTGATTTAGTTTGTAGACATGCTTAAGGTGCATACTGTATGTAAGAGGCTCGTTTATAATCACATTTTGGGAATGGATTGTCTTCTTAAGTAGCTGCTTTGTTTTATACTTCCTTGTGTGATCAGAACACACAAGTAGTTGTGTTCTATGTTATAAATCAAACACTGCTAGGGGCTGTTTCTTTTTGTTTTCCAATGTATTTCTTATCGATAAAAAGATTGGTGTGGCATGAGCAAATTTTTATTCTGAAAGTGTGGCCCAGAGAGAAAAAAAGAACCCCTGGTGTAATGGAACCTGGACCCTCCTAGAATGGCAGCAGATGCCACATGGGGAAGTAAGTTAGGTCTCAGTGTAGCAGCTGAGGAGCTGGTTTTTAGCAACCACCTGAGGACAGGCGCTTGTGAGGGACCCTGGACCATCGCAAGCCTGTGTTGGGATTGTTGGGAGTGCAGGCTCTTAACCTCCAGCTCACAATCTCGATGCAGCTTTTCCCTTGACTCCCAATCAATGGCTGAAATAGGGAAGGCCTGTGGGCTGCTGGTTGCCTATATGTGCCTTTGAAACTTTCTATAATTCTGAAGCTCCTCATATACATGAACATTCTTCAGGGTTCTGTTCCTAGTGGAGGAATGCTAATTTCTTTTTGGCTGAAATATATTCAGTGCAAAACTTTGGCGTCAACTACTGTATGATCACCTGCAAATATCCCAAGAAAATGACAGGAAAAAGTAAGATTTCCTAGAGGGCTGATGTTTTCTTAAAAATAAAAATCTGAATACAATGGTTACTTCAGGGGAAAGGGGGGAACAGGTGAAAGCCTACTCAAGCTGCCATAATGGACACTCCGAAACAGCTTAATTTATTGATAGTCTTAATTGATCTTTCGTTGAGTGCCTCGGCTTGACATCAGCTTCTTTTGCCTAGTGTGAGAGGTTGATAGATCCACATTATGACATTTTCAAATCCTGCTTTATTAGTCACAGAGAAAGCATTATTGGCCAGGAACCTCTTATTCAGATGCATTGTTGACAACAACCATTTTTCTTTGGGAGGGGAGGGTCAGGTTCTTTCTTTCTTTCTTTCTTTCTTTCTTTCTTTCTTTCTTTCTTTCTGCTTGTATTAATTCTGCATTCTTTCCTGGGTTATGCTTTGTGATTTTTGTACCATGAACATTTTGTTTAGATGAAATGCTTTTACCGTTAACTGAATGCACAGGTTTTGCTGCGTAAGTCACTCCAGATCACATGATAAAAGATCTATACCTTGTTTCTCCCACTAGCATCAGCTAAATCCATACATCTCCATTCACAGGGTCAATATTAGGTAGAAGCCCTCTTCAGCATCTAATCACAACTATTCCAGTTTAATACGATTGGCAACCTAAAGGCTTACAGATGGGGTTCATGCCTTCCACTTATAGGCTAAGTGAAAATAAGACCTGGCAATGGTTTGCTCAACATATTCTGTTGCAGGACTTAAAATCTGTAACAAAGCTCCTTTCAAGGGGTAGAAAATGTATTTGGTTGATTTAACGTGTATTTATTTGAAATATTTATGTCCCGCCCTTCCACATATAGTTCAGGGTGTAGCAGACAGACAATCCTTTATGGCCATTAGATTCCAGTCAGCTGCACACAAAGTACTGCAAGGATATTTTAAAATTAACTGTGATCTGTGGTTTTGCTTATGTGATATGGGTGTCTGACTGAATAACTCCAATTTCTTACTGTTCCATCCTATGGATGCAAATGTTAAATCTATTTTTTCAGAACAATTCTCAGTTATCTGTTTTGAATTCTTTTTCATTGTATTTTCACACATCCGTTGGATGGTAGAAATCCCAGAGTCTTTAGGATCATTTCTCTATTGCTGCGGCTAAATGTAAAAACTCTCAGGAGAGGTCTACAACAATGTTCAATAAAAGAATAGTTTAAAATATCTTTATTGCAGCAATCTTGATTGTTTACAATCTTTAGAAAATTCTGTTCTACTGCCAGATTATTTCACAATTCTTGTTTTTGTCCAGAAATGTTTTGTCCTATATGAATACTGGACAATATAATGAAGGTATACCTGTGTATGTCACTGTTGCAGCAAGGCGGGGTATAAAATAGTCCTGAAACCAAATAAGCCATCCTGTCTTCAGAAGTAAGCAGCAGATTGATAGCATTTATGAAGCACATTTTGGTGGTGGTGATAAAATTGGTTCAAGCAGTAGCCAACCATTTTTTTAAAAAAAGAAAACTGCATTAGTGGGAAATCCACAAGGTTCTAGGTACTAGCACCAGTTCTCAAGATTTTTCAGACCTTCATAAAGTGCAATTACCTGACCCATACTGTATATGGTCTCTCTCTCTCTCTCTCTCTCTCTCTCTCACACACACACACACACACACACACACACACATATATATACTTCCATCAGTGAGTGGATTGATGAGACACAACAACATGAGCTCCTGCATTCTGGGGCAGCTGTTCTCCTATAAGCAGAAACTGCTTCATATGATTAAACAGGGATAGTTTTGTTGTTAGTTTTGTTTTGATTGTTGCTATTTTACTGTGGGTGCCATCAAAAGAATATTTAATTAGGTGACAAATAAAATAAACAGATAATTAAAAGGGCTACACTGAATCCTAGCTATAGTCAGGCAACCTCCATCTCAATCCCATACAACAAAACATTACTAACAATATGGGGATTTTTTTTAAGGGGATGTTCCCCTTGCAAACAGAATTGAAGTAACAACTCTAAAGGGAGGGCACCCTTTGGCGTCACCCATTCAGAGTCAAGAAAAGGGCTTGTATCTTTGATGGTGGTCTGCTGCCATGTAAATATCTCTGTTCTCTGTGATTCAAATCTTCCCCGCCCTCTATTTTCAAATCTGGGGGCTCATTCACACTTCTGCTTGACCCGCTGCCTTCCCTCGAGGAAAACCGCTCTTTAGCGCTCAATCGGAGCGAACGACAATTTGGGTTTCCCCCAGATTGATGTATGCTCTGATTTAGCACTAAAGGGCAGGTTTTCCCTGGGAAAGGTGCAGGCAAGGGGAAGACCTCTTGGTCCTGTGATTTCTTGCCATGGGACAAGCAGAAGTGTGGACGAGCCCTGGATTATCCCATAGAGTTAACAGAGCATGAGCACATGAGCCAGAGTGTCATTGCTGAAACATTATGCCATGTCTCCCTAGGTGTAGACTTCCATCTGAGTGGATGTAGCAACCGAGTAATTTCGTTGTTCCCACAAGGGGACAATGACAATAAAGATATCTTAATCTCAATGCCAGTAATCCACAAACGGGTGCCAAAGACATGATCCTTCAAGATTAACCATGCAGGAGTGTTTGCAGGAAAAGAGGCTTCCCAATCATCAAGCAAGACTGGTAAATTCACCCAGATGTCTTTGGTGATGAACTTCATCAAAATATTTATGAATGCTCAGCTGCACAATGTCTACCAGATCACCCCTATCCCAATGCCAGCACTTTCAAAGGACTCTGAAAGATTATTTAGGTCAAACATACCTTTGCAGAAGTCATGGTGATTCTTCTTCAGCAAGACTTGTTCTTCTATACAGTGGTACCTTTGGTTAAGAACTTAATTCGTTCCTGAGGTTCTGTTCTTAACCTGAAACTGTTCTTAACCTGCGGTACCATTCAGGTAATCCTGCTGCCGCCATGCGATTTCTGTTCTCATGCTGAAGCAAAGTTCTTAACCCGAGGTACTATTTCTGGGTTAGTGGAGTCTGTAACCTGAAGCGTCTGTAACCCGAGGTACCACTCTATGATTGATATTACTATCTTTAATAATGTTTCCCACCATTGTGGTTCCTTCCAACTCTACAATTCTATTATTTCCCCTGGAACATACGCATATGTTACTGTCATGACTTGGAACTTCGTCTTGGCACACTGTCAGGCCAGGGGATCAGGACGATTACACTAAGGGCTCGCCCATACGTCTGCTGATGCCATGCCTAGAAAACACAGGTATGAGCAGTTTCCCCCTTGCCCTGCTCCTTCCCAAGGCAAATCCTTTGCTTTAGTGATAGATTGTAACCAATGGCAATCCAGGGAAAACCAAAATTGCTGTTTGCTTCGATCGAATGCTAAAGAGCAGTTTTCTCCTGGGGAAAAGCAGTGGGACAGGGAGAAGTGTGGATTTCCCAGATCCCCCTTGGAACCCTTTTCAAATATTGGTTTGTTACTGGGTCCCTAAATAGTCTTCATTGAGAAGCATGTAGTGTGGTAATAAAGCATGGCTTTTAAAGGAAGCTTTTGGCCTAAATTAATTGTCATTGCTTACTACTCTTTCAAATTTTCTCCTGTAAATTTTAAGTTTTTATTTTGCAGATATTTTATAATGTCCATAGTTGTAATTTGCTACCGTTAACTTCAGGTTCGCCTGACACAAATACAGGATATACTGTAAATGTTTAAATAAATGCAAACATTATCGTGGCTCCGCCTCTCCCCCGCCCCTGCCACAGGGTTTGGGGACCTGCTACGGTAGTATGAGAGCCCTATCTGTTTTCACAGAACTGCTTTTATCAAGGAGACAGCAAATAAATGTTAAGCCATTGTCTGTAGTCTTAGGTACCCCTGTAGAAATTTAGCGA
The DNA here is from genome assembly GCF_965207765.1 of Zootoca vivipara. Lineage (NCBI taxonomy): Eukaryota > Metazoa > Chordata > Lepidosauria > Squamata > Lacertidae > Zootoca > Zootoca vivipara. The sequence goes on along the minus strand of NC_142595.1, from coordinate 4,015,277 downwards.
TTGTTTTTTTCCCCCCTGGCATGGCGAAAAGTACAGTGGAGCCTCGACTTACGAATTTAATCCGTTCCGAAGGCACCTTCGTAGGTCGAAAAAATAGTAAGTCGAAAAGCGGCATTGGAAACGCGATTTCCCATAGGAATGCATTGGAAACGGGGAAAAAATGTAAGTCGAAGCAACCCCATCTAAAAATTCGTAAGTCGGAAAAACCCTATCTAAAACTGCCGTGGTTTCCGTTCGGATGTTGAGGAATTCGTAAGCGTGCGGCCATTTGCCCCATCCGTAAGTTGAAAAATTCAGTTGTCGAGTCGTTCGTAAGTCAAGGTACCACTGTAATTTGGAAATTTTCACCTGCTGCATTCCTGTGTGTCAGTATACTTGGTAAACCTGTGTAGAGTTCTAGAGGACCCATTAAAAGGTGTGGGAAACCTATATTGGAGTTAAAGATTTAAGATCGCTGTCCCATTGCTTTTGTTTGTAAGAATTAGCTTCCTTTTTTACTCAACATTTTAAAAACAAATTTGGCTTTTAATATTTTGTTGGACTTTCTGTTCCTTTCCCAGCTCCCATACTTTTGTTGTTGTTTGGAAGCTTTTTTTCTACAAAGGAGCCTTGTACGGTTTTATGTTGTTTCTTCTGTAATGCTGTTTAATGTAGCAACACAAACCCTGGCAAGTGACCTGAATTTCGCAGATCAAACTGCAATCGCGTAGGAGACTCGGGGACCTGCAAACAAGAATGTTTTGCCTCACTCCTGCTGTTCTGTTCCCTGCCCATAATCCTAGTGCTCCCCCATCTGACCTTTCAGGCAATTTCCACAGCTGATTCTTAGGAGCTGTCTAGGTGCGCTGCATGCCTTACAAGTCCAGTGAGGATATTGCATGCGCACCATCTGATTAATATGTAGAGAATCTGAATCAGGCCTGCACAGCTCTGATGACCCACCAAACTGAAAGCAGCCTTGCAAATACCTGATAACCTTCCTGTTCTTGCAGAGAAAGGTGCCAATTGAGGATTTAGGCCCAAAGTCATTCAATCCTTTGTAAGTCGTTTATTAAAAAAAAACTTTTATTCAGACCAGAAACTCAATGCAGATATTTAAGAGTCAATGTGAGATGATTTTGGCTGGTGGCTCCACTCAAAAAGTTGGACCACTGCATTTAATGTCGGCAGCAATTCCCAAGTTGTCTGCAAGGGCAACGTTACAGTAATGGGAGGATATCAGAGCATGGATTCCTGTGGCCAAGCTATCCCTGCTGAGAAAGGCTGGAGCTGGAGACCTTTGCATCTCCAGTAACAAGATGGTATCAAAGAGCACCCTAGACTATGTACCTGCACCTTCTGGGAAAGTACAGCATATCAAAATCAGGCTGTTCCCCTACTTCTTAGACCCAGGAGACTTCAAGCCACATCTTACAAAAATTCAGTTTTACTTTATTCACCTTCATCCAACTCAGTGGCCAGACACCAAGTTATCAGTTTCCTCCAAGCATGCCTAAAGATGAACTGCCACCGCCTTCTCAAGCACCTTGATGAAAAAGGGATGAGAGTTGCTTAATGCTTCTGGGTCCATGGAGGTCTTCTAAATGAGAAAGTGCTCCACCACCTCCTTCAAGGCCGTTGGTCCCTCCCCCTTCACCAAGGAAGCAGCAATCACTCTCTGGACCCACAATCCGCTATGGCTAACTCTAAGAAGCCAAATTAAAAAATTCCTTCGGTAGCACCTTAAAGACCAACTAAGTTTTTATTTTGGTATGAGCTTTCGTGTGCATGCACACTTCATCAGATACACTGAAACAGAAGTAACCAGACCCTTATGTATATTCAGAGGGTGGGGGTGGGGGTGGGGGTGATGGAATGTCCTCTTACTGGTTTCTCTGTCTTGTGATTCCTGATGTCAGATTTATGTCCATTTATCCTTTGGCGTAGGGTTTGGAGGATATTCCATACAAGATCTCAAAGCAGCTGTTTTATTACAGAAAAATTTCAGAAACAGACTGGAAAGAGAAGTTGCTGAATTGCAACTCATTAGCAAGCTTAAAACCATGGAGCCACCTGGAATGAACAGAGACATAGGATTCTTATCTCATTATACATGATCAAGCTTTCCTTAGCACCTCAGCCCTTGCTTCCCCCCTCCCCCCGCAAGACCAATTGCAGTCATTAACAGTCGTTAACAGTCATCAACAGGTTTACCACTCCTATCAGCCCATCACCCATTCCATTCACCCCCACCCCCACCCTCTGAATATACATAAGGGTCTGGTTACTTCTGTGGGACTTCTGTGGGACTCAGGTGGCGCTGTGGTTAAACCACTGAGCCTAGGGCTTGCTGATCAGAAGGTCGGCGGTTCGAATCCCTGTGACGAGGTGAGCGCCCGTTGCTTGGTCCCAGCTCCTGCCAACCTAGCAGTTCGAAAGCACGTCAAAATGCAAGTAGATAAATAGGAACCGCTACAGCGGGAAGGTAAACGGCGTTTCCATGTGCTGCTCTGGTTTGCCAGAAGCGGCTTTGTCATGCTGGCCACATGACATGGAAGCTATACGCCGGCTCCCTCGGCCAATAACACGAGATGAGCACCGCAACCCCAGAGTCGGTCACGACTGGACCTAATGGTCAGGGGTCCCTTTACCTTTAAGGTGCTACTGAAGGAATTTTTTTATTTTGTTTCAACTCAGACCAACACGGCTACCTACCTGTATCTAAGAAGCCAAGGTGCGCAAGTGCCAAAGGGGCAGATAGTCAGCCACACATATTCCAGTAGCTTGTCCATATCCTCAAGATATAATTGTTGTTCTTAATAACAATTTTCCCAGTTACTCAGTGTTTTAGGGACGCAGGTGGTGCTGTGGGTTAAACCACAGAGTCTAGGGCTTGCTGATCAGAAGGTTGGCGGTTCGAATCCCTGCGGTGGGGTGAGCTCCCGTTGCTCGGTCCCAGCTCCTGCCCACCTAGCAGTTCGAAAGCACGTCAAAATGCAAGTAGATAAATAGGTACCGCTACATCGGGAAGGTAAGCGGCGTCTCTGTGCACTGCTCTGGTTCACCAGAAGCAGCTTTGTCATGCTGGCCACATGACCTGGAAGCTGGAAGCTGGCTCCCTCGGCCAATAATGCGAGATGAGCACGCAACCCCAGAGTCAGTTACGACTGGACCTCATGGTCAGGGGTCCCTTTACCTTTACCTTTTTTCAGTGTTTTGCATGAGATGAATTTCCCACCTGGATGCAATATTCCAACAGGAAATTATGTTTCAACACCCCTTCCCTTAATAGTCATGAATAAACACATGTGCATTCATCTCACATTTTTACCATGTAAAAATTTATCCTGTGTGACATAGCTTTTAATGGGGCTATTTCACACATTTTCTGTGCCCTTTGCCTTCAAACCATGTTTTCTGATGTTAACAGACTGCATTTACTGGTGATTCAATCTCTTCCTCTACATATCTTTCTACGTAACTAAACTTGGTTCCTTGGGATTTACCTATCCATCATTGCCTTCCTTCCCTTAGGCAGGATCAGCGTTGCCAGCAGGTAAATATCTGGAACAGAGAAATTTGGATTCCTTCAGAGACCTTGCAGAGTAGAAAGCTTCATTGCTTTCTATTTTGACCTTGGAAGCCACAGTTTGGCAAACAAAATACCGAAGTCTAAGATTATCCTTTTAATGTGTGCTAGTAAGGGCCTGAAAAGAACCTATGGTCCTTATATTTTACTAATTCCATGGGGTTTATCACAGATTTCACTGTGAGGAACTTTGCATCTGAAGAAGCAACTGTCTTTCCCTTTTGTGGTGCCGTTTCCTTATGGGAATGTGACTTCAGATAAATTGGTGAGCAATGACTCAAGAGCTCAAGTCAACTGGACTAGGGCTAAAAGGACAAGCAAATTCCTTTCAACACTTCTTAAGGCTCATCCATACTTCCTTTTGCCCCACTCTTTCCAGGCATACATTCATGCTTAAAAACACTATGTCCGAGCAGCTGGTTTTTGTTTCTCTAGCACTCAATCAGAGCCAACGTCAATTCAGGTTTTCTGCGGACTGTCATTTGCTCCGATTAAGCTTTAAAGAGCAACTTTTCACAGGGAAAAAGCTCTGGAGTGAAGAAAGGGTGTTTAGTACACAGCTTTAAAGGGCAGACTCTGGTCCAGCACCGAGGGCCTTCTGGCGGTTCCCTCGTTGCGAGATGCCAAGTTGAAGGGAACTAGGCAGAGGGCCTTCTCGGTGGTGGCGCCTGCCCTGTGGAACGCCCTCCCAACAGATGTCAAAGAGGAAAACAACTACCAGACTTTTAGAAGACATCTGAAGGCAGCCCTGTTCAGGGAGGCTTTTAATGTTTAATAGATTATTGTGTTTTAATTTTCTGTTGGAAGCCGCCCAGAGTGGCTGGGGAAACTCAGCCAGATGGGCGGGGTATAAACAATAAATTATTATTATTATTATTATCCACAGAAAAACTACTAAGGTACAAACAGAGGCATCTTTCTCATAGGGCTTAGTGGCTCGTAGCGCCAGGGCGCCGGCCTCTCAAGGGCGACCCAGTGAGTGGGGGAGCTGCATGGCAGGGCGGGGCGCAACGAGCCACTAAGCCCTATGGCTCCGCCTCCTCCTCTCCCTTGGCTGCGGGAATCCCCACAGCTGCCGCCTGGCGAGCTGCTGCCGTCTGAGGGAGCAGCAGGAGTGGCAGTGGCGGGAGTGGCTCCCGAGGGGCCTCCTCCGCGTCACTGGTGCCCGCCGCCCCACCACCACCACTTCCCGGGGCACAGGCGGTGGCATGGCAACTGCCTCCTGCTCCTCAGGTCGCTGGGCAGCAGCGAGAGCGCTGGCAGCAGGCTGTCGCTGTCAGGCAGTGGAGGAGGAGGAGGCACCCCAGAGCCTCGCAAGCAAGTGCGGGGTTCCAGCAGTCTGGCCAGCCGTGCTGCGGCCACCACATTAGCAGCGTCTTCTGTGGGCGGCAGCTCCCAGGGCTACGAGGTGGTCCACAAGTTGGGCCCTGAGTTCTAAATTCTGGGAAAGGGAGGGGGCAGCTAGACTAGTGACTGGGAGTGGCCGCCGGGACCACATAACACCGGTCCTGAGAGATCTACACTGGCTCCCAGTACGTTTCCAAGCACAATTCAAAGTGTTGGTACTGACCTTTAAAGCAGTGTTTCTCAACCAGTGTGCCTCCAGATGTTTTGGGACTACAACTCCCATCATTCCTGACCACTGGTCTTGCTAGCTAGGGATGATGGGAGTTGTAGTCCCAAAACATCTGGAGGCACACTGGTTGGGAAACACTGCTTTAAAGCCCTAAATGACCTCGGTTCTGTATACCTGAAGGAGCGTCTCCACCCCCATCATTCAGCCCGGACACTGAGATCCAGCACCGAGGGCCTTCTGGCGGTTCCCTCATTGCGAGAAGTGAGGTTACAGGGAACCAGACAGAGGGCCTTCTCGGTAGTGGCACCCACCCTGTGGAACACCCTCCCAGCAGATGTCAAGGCAATAAGTAACTATTCTACTTTCAGAAGACAGCTGAAGGCGGCCCTGTTTAGGGAAGTTTTTAATGTTTGATGCTGTACTGTTTTTAATATTCAGTTGGAAGCCGCCCAGAGTGGCTGGGGAAACCCAGCCAGATGGGCGGGGTATAAATAAATTATTATTATTATTATTATTATTATTATTATTATTATTGTGCCATGGCACCGGATGTGCTTAAGACGGCCCTGGGTACAAAACTGTATGAAAACTTTCCTGTAGGAGTTTTAGAACATAAATGATATTCTTTGTATGCTGTGCTTTACAGCTGGAGGTTAGGAGCTTCATAAGGTAAATGAAGTTCAGAACTAGAAACGAAGGGAAAGACTAGAGCATGGGATTAGGATTATCCACCTGAAAGACTGGTTTATCTTAAGTATTTACAGGAGACTGCTTTTTCAGTGCTGTCCTTGCAGCATGTAGTTCTGAAAGGAAGTCTAACTTCTTCTTACCTCCAGCTGAAAGCTGCTACCAAAAGAGGAGCTTGCTGCATTCTTTTATGACCTCCTCTGTGAAACTGATGCAGTGGAACAATCTGATTTAGGATAACGGACAGGGGTCAAACCAGTTTGGGCCCCCACACAGAAAAACTTGAGACTCCAGTTTGGGTGCATGGGGAGCTCACCCCCCCATGCACTTGAGATGTGGCTAAACAAAAGCATTTATTCAAGCTAATAAACAACTGCAACAAGAAAATAGTAAAACGGATAAAAGCACAACAGCAATCCAGGTTCAAGAACTTCCCACCTCCTCCCAGTGTCTCGAGGAGCTGATGGAAGTCTACAGTGGTGCCTCGCAAGACGAATTTAATTCATTCCGCGAGTCAATTCGTTTTGGGAAAAAATCGTCTTACGAATTACGGTTTCCCATAGGCATGCATTGAAATTTCTTTTTTTGCCCATAGGAACACATTAATTAAATTTCAATGCATTCCTATGGGAAACCGCGATTCGCAAGACGAATTTTTCGCAAAACAAATTCATCTTGCGAGTCTCCATCAGATCGCAAGATGCATTCGTCTTGTGAAAAATTCGTCTTGCAAGGTACCACTGTATATCCTTTGGCTTTATTCATGCTTAACCCAAGAATCAAACGTGTTAGTCGGTTCTGCAAAATAAAATAAAAGAAATTTGATGACTGAAAGCAACAAACAGGCATGGGGGTCAATTCTAAGGATAGAATTACCAATACAGTAAGATTCCAATGTTTCATAAGGCAACACAGGCCGTGGACATTATGAGGCAACTCTTCTGGTCCCAGGTACTCCATCTTTCCCATCTGGATTTGGGCCAGAAAGACCCAGGAAATGTATGGGTGCATAGATGGTAAGTTGTAGGCAACTTTGTGACAGTTTGTGACATTGCACAACGTGATTTCTGATCATGGCACAGGGCATGTCTGTTAAGGCTTGCTTTAGTCTTGGTTTCCAGTCCCCTGGCTTTGTAGAGCTTGAAGAAACATGAGTCTTAAGTCTGGTCTTAAACTGACAGGTTTTTTAAGCATATTCCAGCGCTGATGGAAAAGGTGAATTTAATGTTGACATGGATGGTCTAGAACACCATACGATAGGTAAAGTTCTGCCTGGTATCAAGGAAGCCTGGTGGACAAAGTCCAATGGCCAAACTCGCCAAACATCTGGCTTTCAGAAGAAGTTTTCTATGCAAAATATTGCTGTGTAAATATTGCCTTCCAGACATCTCCTTATATAGGCCCTCATAATTTTTAAACATCAGATTGCTAAAGAAATTGTTTTGACTACTAGCCACCATGACTGCATTAATACCATGCATTTAGTGGATGTAAATTTTGTCATAATCTTTTATGCGAACGGTAAGATTTATGAGGTTGGACAGACCATTAAGTCATTTTTTTCTCCTTTAATAATGTCTCTATTTCAGTGAACTCAGATTTATGCTTTACACTATAGTGTGCTAACAGCTATTTTTTGGCTGGGAACTCAGCAGTAAATTTGAATTTAATAAAGTGACAATAGATCTCAGCATGAAAGAGATTAGGGCGCCAATTTCTTTTCTTCCTTCTTACTAAACAGAACAGGAACTGCATGTAATACATGCACTAAATTTAGCATTAAAAAGGCATTTGCCACAATGCATTTGTAACTACACACACAAAAGGGGTTAGCATTTAATGCAGCGCCATTGCATGGCACAGGAGGTGGTGGAGGGACAGGGAGGGACAGGGCACCCTCAGCTGTAATGGCTGCGGTTCTTCATAATCAGCACTGGGAAGCTATGCTATCATCTGCTTTTGTCTCAAAATGTCTATCAAATCATAGAATCATAGAATCATAGAGTTGGAAGAAACCACAAGGGCCATCCAGTCCAACCTCCTGCCGAGCAGGAAACACCATCAAAGCATTCTTGACATATGCCTGTCAAGTCTCTGCTTAAAGACCTCCAAAGAAGGAGACTCCACCACACTCCTTGGTAGCAAATTCCACTGCCGAACAGCTCTTACTGTCAGGAAGTTCTTCCTAATGTTTAGGTGGAATCTTCTTTCTTGTAGTTTGAATCCATTGCTCCGTGTCACAATGTATCACATTGTACTCCTGTCCTTCCTCCAACGAGCTCAGAAAACGGCAATCCTTTTATTGTCATAACAAACCTGCAAGGTAAGATACATGTATAACTATATTTATGCTATTCTATTCTGGAGGTGCTTTTTTTTTTTTGGTTTGCATGCCTATTTGCATAGCCTAATTTGGGGTTCTGTCATACTAAGTGGAGATGGAATTTGAAAACTCCCATATATAGGTACTCTTGGAGATTTGGAGAGTGCATATTCTCATCTTTTGCACTTTATCTAGAAAATTAGGAAATTCTACTACCATTCTTAATGGCATTCCAAAAACACCTTATCACATACTAACACGGGCTGTATTAATTAGCCCCACCTTGCACTCTAAAGAAGTTTACTAATCTGTAAACTGAGCCCCATAATGCAGCTCTTGCTAGGCCCTCGGTGGGACAATTTTGCCCACACCTGTGACACTCTGCAGTTCTACAGCAGGTATGACAAATGTGGGCAGGTAATGGAACACAGCAAAGGGGGGGGGAGAGAGAGCAAGACTGCAGTTTCCACTGCCCAGAAAAAAAAATTAGTTCATTTGCCTAATCCTAGGGATTGTTTTTTGTTGTTTCTAAAAGCACACAGTAGCATTCTTAGAATTACCACACATTTTATTTTATATTTTATTGGTTAAGGCTAGTATGACATCTGCTGTTGCACTTCAGGTTTGCTTTTCGATTCTTCTATCTATTTGGATGTTATGGTGCACTTACAAACTTCATGACCTATACTGAAAGAAATGCAGTGGTAGAAGCACATTTTTCATTCGAGTGAGTAAAACGTTATTGGAGATGGAAAATATACCGAATCTACAAGTATTTGCTCCAAAGTTCTTGATTATTAAGAGCAACTATACACAGCTGTCTTCCTCCTCTGTGTTGCTATCCATTTCTTAAATCCTCCAATTAAAAAACATGTGATGGAGGGCAGCCATATTCACAATTAGGTTTGCCTATTTGACATACCAGTTGACTGTGTTCGCTGTACAATGTATTCTGCCTGCAAAGTCTGAACTATCCTTTGTTGTGCTCAAAAATGATCAGCTGATTAATGAGAATAGATAGTTTCTGAACCACTGGAAAATGTGGTCACATAATTTATGATGTCTACGTGAACCTAAGGCTGGACATTGCAAGAACAGGCTAGAAGTGCACTTTAGTAAAATAAAATAAAAAACACACACAACCTGATCTTCTAGTCTGTCTCTGTAGTGACCATTGGCCAGAACCCAGAACTTTCCACATGGAAACATTTTGTTGTGGGTCCCTCTTGTGGCACCTCGCCCCCCCCCCATGTTGCAGTGTGGAGTTTCCTGTTCAGGGTTCCAGCCAGCCAGCAAAGCGTTCTTCTAAGTGACCCCATTCTATTTCCCCTTCCTCTGGTCTTCTCTCTCCCATGATCAGACACTTGGTCATATTAAGAAAGGTTTTGGGTTGCTGCCCTTGGGTTTATTGTTGTTCTGCAGACCTTGGGTTCTCCTAAACGTGCTGATACCTCCCTCTTGTACATGGATGACGCCATTTTGACTACATAATGATTGACATTCAGAGACTGATTTCACTCTTCGTATTTTTGATATTAAAATCAGATGCAGGAACAGGAGTATTCCCTTTGTGCGTTGATACATGGATAATGGTAGAGTAAAATGAAACAGATGGAAGAGAGAGAACTTGATTCCTCTTCATTTTGTCGCTGGCCAGTGGGTGCCAGACAAACAAAGCTGAATCAAATCTCCATTAATGACTGCACCGAATGTTGCCATTTGCAATGCACAATTTGCAAAGCATTGTTGGTGAATTGGATAAAGAGTTTTTTTTGTGATGGTGGGAATTCTAATGATTATCCCATTCAACTCTATCCTTAGTTTCCCCATTAGAACAGTCAACCTGATCGCTGTCTTTGAGAAGACAGGCCACCCCACCAGGTCCAGGGGCTGCCAGGCACCACAAATGTAAAGGGAAATGTGTCAGGGGGGGGGAATCCTTGATTTCACATATGTGCTCATGGAGTCTGGACTGGCGGTAGCTGACCAGGAACAAGGCCTTGGGGCAGTAGTGGACAGCTCAGTGAAGATGTCAACTCTGTATGAAAAAGGTAAATTACATGCTAGGAATCATTAGGAAAACAACTGGAAGGAAAACTGCTGATATCATAATTCCACTATAACACAGTGCCCATCAAAACACTCACTAAGTGACACGACTGAAACTTTTTAGAAGCTGGTGATGGCACCTTTGCTAAGACATTTCCCTCAGTAGGGGGAAAAGATGAGCAATTTGGAAATGTTTCACCATCTTTCAACCTGGGATCACTCAGTGAAGTTTATTGGCAGACTTGGAGCAGGCAGAATAAAGCATTTCTTCTCCACGCAATGCACAATTATTGAATTAAACTGTCATAAAACAGGGTGATAGATAGATAGCTTTTATTTTAAAAAATGGACAAATTCATGAAAGACAGGTCTATCGTCAGCTATTAGTGATGAAAGCTCAACAGAAGCTCCATGTTCAATGGCAGTATTCCTCGTAAGGATTAGATCAGGCATCTTCAAACTGCAGTCCTCCATATGTTTGGGCCTACAACTCCCATGATCCCTAGCTAAGAGAACCAGTGGTCAGGGATTATGGGGATTGTAGTCCAAAACATCTGGAGGGCTGAAGTTTGGGGATGCCTGGATTAGATGCTGGGTCAGGGTCCCTTTCAACTCTACAACTCTAGGGTCTGTGATCTAGGTTCACTCCATGCCCTGCTTCTGAGCCTCCTGAATGGGGGTAGGAAACAAAATGCTGGGCTAGGTGGGCTTTGGGTGGCTCCATTACAGCAAATATTATATTCTGATTCTCAGTAACATGTAAGTACTTATAAAAAGAATGCAATATTGGCTTTAGAATGTGTTTGGGTCTTAACAGTGTGACATTCCCTCAGGCATGGACATGAGGCAATGTCTCCAGCATTCAACATACTGTGGCTAATACCGTGTTTCTCCGACAATAAGACACTGTCTTATATTTATTTTTTCTCAAAAAAACACACTATGGCTTATTTTCAGGGGATGTCTTGTTTTTTTTTTCCTCCTCCTGCTCCTGCGCCTATCACCATGTCTTATTTTCGAGGTATGGCTTATATTCCTTGAATGCTTAAAAATCCTGCTATGGCTTATTTTATGGCTACGTCTTATTTTTTGGAGAAACGGGGGGTGGGGTTAGCCTTCCTCCTGCTCTGTGAAGACAAGGATCTCCCTGCTGTTTGGCAGACCTTCTGTGCGCTGAGGCAATCTGGTACAACAAGCTGCACATTGTCCTACTGCTTTGTTTGTATCCCCACCCCCACCCCCAAAAATGCTGAATTAAATGCATCTGAAAACAACAATATAGTCAAGAGAGCAATCTAGTCAACTGTTGCTGACTTGTGATAAGTAATTCTCCTTTGGGCAACAGGCTAGATAATGGAATGGAGAACTGAAACACACTACTGATAATTGCTTCGTGAGAGATGCACTGAAAACAATAAACCTAATTATATACCATGTGAGGATCCAAATTTGTGGTTGCCACATCAGGGTTAGCACAGAGACTTCACTGAAAGCATCGGCCCGATGGCAGACAGAAATTTTAAAAGGTGATAGAATTGCTAGAGGAATTATTATGATGATAACAGTTTACTAAGCTTCCAAGAAAAATAAACTCAGATGGACATTCTCGGGATTCTACTATGCCCTGAAAATTCAGACAAGTTCAGTGCCCAACTTCGCATCTTTCTTTGTAAGCTAGTGATGATTTTACTATTGACAGCTTTTGCGTTCGTTGAGATGTATCCCCTGTGGGATTTCTCCCCCCCCCCTTTGAACATCACATTTCTCTCCCTGCTCTGCCATTTCACTCACATACCTGTAAACACAAGACTAAGCCCTTAACTGTGTGCCTAAATAATGTTGAGTTGAAATGACAACGAGGCAAATTCCACGCACCCAAAGGAGATTTGGACTTGTATTTCTCAAACAGCATCCCTTCCCAGAGATATTATTTCATATTTTCAACAGGAAGACTGAGCTCTTAGTAGAGAGGGCAAGATTCTCAGCAAGGTTTAACTGCCCATTCTTGGTTATATTGAAGATGAATTGACAATACTAATAGTAATGTGATTATCACCATCCGTATTTTAAGACAGCAAGCTGATTCCTGTTTACATTCTAAAGGGCTAATTTTATTTTTGATATCATTGTTTGCACAAGAGCATTTTTGAGCAATACAGTACTGATACACACATTGTTAACATACCTTCAGCATCAACCAATGGTTACAGGCATGCTGCATTTTTTCTTTCAGTTGATTGAAACAAAATTGTGCTAAACTGTGTCGGTGGGGGGAGCAAATGGAGGTAGGGGGCGTGACCACAGAGAGCACCCACTAAAACGTCACTACATAATTTTTTTAAAAAAAGCTCACTCAAAATGTGAACTCACAATGCACTTCACTCAGGCAATGCATGATTTTATGTTAGATTCCCTCCCCTCCTTAACTGGATTATCCGCAGATCAGGGAAATCTGAATTAATTAGAAGGAAGTGCAGGCTGCCACTTGGCTGAGGAGAATGTTTTATGGTCACTGACAAAAGAATTGAGCCACACTCTGAGTGAGATGCCTAGAAATAATAAGAATGATTTCAGACCCTCCAAGTGTCCCTATTTTCCAGAGATGTCCCTGATTCAGAGAAGCTGCCCAGGTTTCTGATTTGATGCCAGAATGTCCCACTTTTCCTTAGGATTTCCCTATTTTCATTGGAGAAATGTTGGAGGGTATGGAGTTATCTGACCCTCCCAAACTGTCTGTGTAGGGAAGGGTTTTTTTTAAAAAAAATTTAATGTTTTATTGTGTTTTTATATATGTTGGAAGCTGCCCAGAGTGGCTGCGGCAACCCAGTAAGATGTGTGGGGTATAAATAGTAAAATTACCATTGTGGAATGGGATGTCCCTATTTTCATCGGAGAAATCTTGGAGGGTATGTAATTTTGTTATTTGTACCCCGCCCATCTGAATGGGTTGCCCCAGCCATTCTGGGCGGCTTCCAGCATAAACAAAAACATAGTATGTTCCAAAAAAAAATATTCACAACTGATTTGAAAAGTAGGGGGTGTCTTCTGTTCTTTCCTAAAAGGCATCCTACCCCCCCCCCCTTGCCATTTTTACTTGTTAGTTGCAATATAAGTTAGTTAGTTAGTTACTTCTTTCTTTCTTTCTTTCTTTCTTTTCTTTCTTTCTTTCTTTCTTTCTTTCTTTCTTTCTTTCTTTCTTTCTTTCTTTCTTTCTTTCTTTCTTTCTTTCTTTCTTTGAAAATTATGACTGATGCTGATTTAGAGAATCTCAGAAGTTGTGTCAGACATTATAAACAACTCAATCTGTATTCTGTCAGGTGAGCAATACATGAAAGAGCCATACAACAGAGGAAGATATATCTCTTAATCAAACACAAACCTTGTTTATCGCCACTTGAACTTGAATTAATAAGACCTGTGCCTTCTGTTCTGCCAAGGGTGCCAGAGGGCCTTGGTTCCTCCCGTAAAACAGGGAAGCTTCCAGAAGTAGCAGTTGCATTACAATGGGCTTAATGTGGATCTCGAGCATCCTCTAGCACCATCTACCAGTCTTCCTAAGTAATTCACAAAATGCATGGTTTCTGCTTCTGTGATATTGTGGGTCTTTTAAGAGAGGGAAAACTCTTCTCAAAAATCTGTTAGACTTTACAAGATATCTATCAGCATATCCTGAAGAAATATTTCCAGCAGTGAAGCAGGATAATGCAGCAATTTACATGTTCATGTACTAATTCTGATCCCAGAATTTCCATGAATGTAATTTAACAGCAATTACCATAATTGTAGACATATTGATGGGGTGCCAAACTAAAACATATGATTTAAAAAAACCTCATATTTCCAATTTCCCCTCATAAAAAGGGGGGGGCAAAATCTGAAGTAGTTTGGGTTCTATCCCTCAGCTTGCAAGCTCTCCCTAGCCATTGGCAGAGTTGCTATGCAATGCCAGGAAAACACACAGACCAAAACTGCCTTTGATGATGATGATGATGATGATGATGATATTTATACCCCAACATTCTTCCAAGGAACTCCAGGGGGCATTCATGTCTCATCCCCGCCCCCATCCATTCTATCTTGACAACAAGTACATTGAGAGGCAGCGAGTGGCCCAAAGTAACAGTGAGCTTCATGGCTGAGTAGGAATTTGAATCCAGCTCTTCTGGATCCTAGTACAACACAAAACATGGCCACTTAAAGCGAAGCTTGAGGCCACTTCATAAAGGAGCAAAGTTTTAAGGATTTATATTTCATTATTTTTCAACTCCTATTTTAAAGTGCTGTTTGAAGTGTTATGTTCTAAGACACTGATGACATTTGGAAAATGTTATTAGGTGTCAGCTTGTTAAATGCAATATTTTAGCCAGCATCGAAACCTATGAGATATAGGGAAGATGATTCCTGAACTAAAGTTCTTGTTTCTGGAAGAGCCTCTTTTTAAAATTAAAATAAAAAAAAATTCTGTTGTAAGGTTGTTGTTGTTGTTGTTTAGTCGTTTAGTCGTGTCCGACTCTTCGTGACCCCATGGACCAGAGCATGCCAGGCACTCCTGTCTTCCACTGCCTCCCGCAGTTTGGTCAAACTCATGTTTGTAGCTTCGAGAACACTGTCCAACCATCTCGTCTTCTGTCGTCCCCTTCTCCTTGTGCCCTCAATCTTTCCCAACATCAGGGTCTTTTCCAGGGAGTCTTCTCTTCTCATGAGGTGGCCAAAGTATTGGAGCCTCAGCTTCACGATCTGTCCTTCCAGTGAGCGTTGTTAGGTTACACAGGAGATAAAAGCAAATATCTGACCCCCTTTTTCCTTTTTCTTTGGAAGTCTCCAAATAACAGCCCCCTCCCTTGTTAAATGTTAATAAGAATGGGAAATACCTTGAATATAGTTATGTCAACTAATTCATTTCCAAGGAGGGAAAGGGAGAGGAGACATGCTGAAAACTTATTTTGAGAACTGGAATTTGTTTGATAAATATGGGACTAAGGGTTTTAAAGAGAATGTTCCTTTCATTTGTACTGGGTGCTACTTTCCGAAAGTCAAAACGAGGAAGGTGACTGGTGAGTATACATACACAAAACATGGGTTAATGATCATCGAGCTGAAAAATGGTCCAACAGCAAATAATTTCTGCTCCAGTTCCAGTTCCGTTCTGTTCCAGTTCAGATCCTGGGCACTGTTTGTGCTTGTTGCGACATCCTTTATGGGCGCTTTTTTGGGGGGGTGGGGGAGCAGAGGTTGCTGTTGTATGGGCTAAGCTGTAAGTGGTAGAGAATGTAGGACCTGTCACTACACACATAACGTATGGGCATTGCCTGCCCAAGTGGCCTCTTTATGGCTGTGTGACTTCTACCGTAATCCCAGCATGAGCAGGCCAGGGCCAGGGTGCAGAGCCAGGGCCCCGGTCATGCTGCATGATACCTTTCTTTTTTTAGACGGCTATTTCTTCTCAGAGTGGCTGTGATGTGACCGTCAGCTCCCGTTTCCTGATGCCCCATCTCACATGACTTCTGGAAGCTGGGCAGCATCACATTCATAGAGCCGCTATCCGATTCCTAATCAGTACAGAACAGCAGGCATGGACAGTAAGAGACTCTCCGCTGGCTCCGCTCCACAATGTACTTGGAGGAGGACAAACAGTTGCTGCTCACATGCGAGTTTTGGAGTCCCCTCGTACAATCAGGAGGTCGATGGAAAAAGAAATCCCTTCCGCAGCACAAATGTAATACAGGTTGGGCTAGAAGCTTCGTAGCAAGTGATCTCCTCAGATGACTGGCTTCAGGGCTGCGAGGGCACATTCTTCAAGCATGCCCATTTACTCAGCACCTCTCTCTCTCCTTTGTTTATCAGACGGGATAACACACATTGCCCGGTATGCGTGTTGTATTCCAAATATACTTTCCTAGAAAAATCTAGGCGACCTTCCCCCCCCTCCGTTCTTGAATTTCATATGGGGGAAACATGGCAAATAATAATAATATAGTTACAGGTAGGTAGCGGATATCGGATTCTTATCTCATTATGCATGATCTAGCTTTCTTTTGTGCCTCATTAGGCATGATCTAGCTTTCTTTTGTGCCTTGTCCTCCCCCCCCGGACCAATTGCAGTCATCAGCAGTCGTTAACAGCCATCAACAGGTTCACCACTCCAATCAGCCCATCACCCATTCCCACCCACCACCCACCCTCTGAATATAAATAAGGGTCTGGTTGATTCTGTTTCAGTGTATCTGACGAAGTGTGCATGCACACGAAAGCTCATACCAAAATAAAAACTTAGTTGGTCTTTAAGGTGCTACTAAAGGATTTTTTTTATTTTAATAATAATATAATTCTTCTTTTTTAAAAAGAAAGTTTGAAGATTCTGTGCACGACTCCCCCTGGGGTTTATGCACCTGAAATTTGACAGCTTTAATCCCCCTTTTGGGGTGAAGAGGGTGCCCTTTGCCTGCAAATTTAATCCATCCATCTATGTGAAAAAGGAGGGGGAAGCTTCAGATTTAACATATCAGATTTGAACCTGAATAAAAAAAATGAATCTGAGTGACAGAGCAGAGCTGAAACAGATGGGGCTGTTTCCAAATGCTGCAGAAACAAGGCGAATCTGGTGCTTGCCGCACACTCCTATTAAATACACCTTTAACCTGCAAAGGTTAATAAAGTACACTGTCACTTGCTTGCTCCAATTGAAAATTAACACAAGAATTAATTAGTGCCCAGAAGAAAGAAGCAGCAAACTATTTAACTTGTTTAACAAAAAGGTCAGAAGGAATTGAATTTACAACCTTTAAAAATAAGGCCAGCAACCCTCATTTGCTTCCAACACGTGGAATATTCTTAGCTTTATTATTTCCTGTTATTTACAACTTAAAGCCACTGCTGCCACTATCGTTACGGGTGGACCCTATAGTGGCCATCAGGTATAGAGCAAGGAATGAGAGCTTAGAATCCCACTAATACTGTACGCTTAAATGGGGTCATAAAGTAGCCACTTCTCGCTTCCACCAAACTAAATTGAACAAAATGAACAAAAGGCCCTGGAACGTTGACCACGCATCCCATATGTCAATAATCCTTACAACGTCCCTGCAAAGGAGGTTAGTATTATGATGCCATACTACAGATTTGAGGCTGAACAATTGTGTTTTGCTGAGGGCTGCCTAGGGAGCTCAAGACTGAGGTGTAATGTAAACCAGAGACCTGATATTAGAGGGCTTAAAAATGCTTAACTCTGCATTGGGTCCTGCGACTCCTGGCAAGCCTCTCATTATCAAAAGGCAGTGCTTCAGTATAGACCAGGGGTAGGCAACCTAAGGCCCGTGGACCGGATGCGGCCCAATCGCCTTCTTAATCTGGCCCATGGATGGTCTGGGAATCAGCATGTTTTTACATAAGTAGAATGTGGCCTTTTATTTAAAATGCATCTCTGGGTTATTTGTGGGGCATAGGAATTCGTTCATTCCCCCCCCCAAAAAAAAATATAGTCTGGCCTACCACATGGTCTGAGGGATGGTGGACTGGCCCCTAGCTGAAAAAGGTTGTTGACCCCTGGTATAGACACCTCAAGAAACAGGCTCATTGAATGTGAAGATTATTTAATTTATATAAACTCACTGTTAGAATGATTTCAGTATCTATATGCATAGCTATGGTACATCATTCCCATTTACGCACACAGGGGCCACCTGCAGCACCAAATTGCTTGGCTGGCAGTGAACAATTCATCACCTGAGTGCCAGAGATGGACAGCTGTACTCTGTGCAGGACACTGTTGCTCCATCTGCAGGTGACATCAAATGACAGATGCTAGACTTCAGCTGAATTTGGAGGGCACCCACTTAACAAAGAGGTTGGAAGGTGTGTGCGCGCGAAAGAGAAATAAATACAGATTTCATCTGTATCTGACAAGCCATTTAAACGGGAGTGCCTCTTGGATCCATACATTTTGGCTCAGCTGCTTCGCGGCTTTAAGCTGCTCCAGGATGAGAGGCAGCATTTGTTTCCAATTCTGTTTTGAATCCCTTCGGTTGCAATTCTGCAGCACAACCTGTCAACTGGAGAAACGCTGGGAATCCACATAAGCCAAACATATCATAGGGTACAGATGATCATGTAAGATATAAAAAGTATTTGTTAAAATTGTAATTGACTGCTAATAATGCATCATGCATGTCTCATTAGCTTTTTAAAAAAGGTAAAGGACCCTTGACAGTTAAGTCCAGTTGTGAATGACTCTGGGGTTGCAGCGCTCGTCTCGTCACCCGCGTCCCATCTCATTAGCTTAAGTGCCACAAAATGGTGAACTGCCCTGAGATCTTCGGATGAAGGGTGGTATACAGATTGATTGATTGATTGATTGATTGATTGATTGATTTCCCCTCCCATTGGAAACAATGGCAGGGGAAAGAGAAGAAAGAGATTTAGTTACTACACCCAGGGCAGAAGAGCAAAAAAGCAACCAGAATCTCACCTCAGGGCTCCACCATTTTCCTCCTCAAAGCAGCCCCCATCCCTTTCCATTGCCTGCTCTTAGGGTTTCTGCTCAGAAGGAGATTTTGTGCACAAAAGCATAACAGCACCTCAGCAGAGCCAGGCTAATTGTTTTTTAATTTAATTGTAAAGCACAAATCATGCTTTCATCTGGAACCATACGCAAACAATAAATTGAAGTAGTTTAGGGAATAGTAAGTATATAATCACTCTGTGATTGCATATGACTTTCAAGCACACATTTATGCCTTCAAACGGTAATAGAAGCTGGACTGAATCTCATTGTTACCTGCAATCTGTTTGGGAGTGGCTAATGTGCCAATTACTTAGTGCTAGGTTGGACAGTGTTCTCGAAGCTACGAACATGAGTTTGACCAAACTGCGGGAGGCAGTGCAAGAC
Source organism: Zootoca vivipara (assembly GCF_965207765.1). Taxonomy (NCBI): domain Eukaryota; kingdom Metazoa; phylum Chordata; class Lepidosauria; order Squamata; family Lacertidae; genus Zootoca; species Zootoca vivipara. The sequence continues at coordinate 3,996,190 of NC_142595.1, read as the reverse complement.
AGGAGTGCCTGGCGTGCTCTGGTCCATGGGGTCACGAAGAGTCGGACACGACTAAACGACTAAACAACAACAGGCAGCGCTGAAAGCATTTCAGCCGTATAAGAAGATCTGGTACTCATGGAACCAGTTACAGCTTTTAAGTATGTTCCATTGCAGGAATCCTCTTCTACTGGGATTTTGGGGATCAGCCTTCATCACAAGAATGGGCTTAAAAGGGGAGAGCGGCTCAAGTCCTTCAGCGTCATGGTTCAGCGTGCTTTAGGAGAAAACTTTAACTGGCAGACGCTGAGGTTCTCGGCTATCCTAGCCACCTAGAAGCCTCAGCTGGTGAAAGGGACTTGTCAGACTTCCCATCACGCTAATTGCTGTACTTCTTAATTACGTATGTAACTAAAGCATGCAAATTAGCCGTGGGGCTTCTGCTTGTGAAATGCTTCCAGAGCATACTCAGGGCCATACGAAACCAGCTTTCCATTCCTTCATTTACACTGACTTACAGAAGCTTTCAGGCCACCTACTTATTCCAGACTCAGCAACACCTTCAAGCCCAACCTGCAAAAGGGACCCACATTTCCTCTTAGATGTAGTAACTATCTATCTGATATAAACCTGCCCTCAGACTCCCTTCCCCGGCCCCTTTTCAGTGAATTCATTCTTCCTACTCGCTACACTTGCTGTCAAAGTATGGTGCTCACTGGCCGTATGAATATTTTCGGTCACATTATGATGATCTGGTTACAGATCTTGACCTACCAGTGAAATACCAATATTTTAGAAAAACTCTTCATCAAATCAGACTGGTTCTGTGCCCAGGGCCAGCTCTAGGTAGAGCCCCGGTGGCGTGGTGTGTTAGGGCGCCGTGCCGCAACCATGCTGCGCCCTGCGAGGGCAGGGGCACCGGAGCGATCTGTGCCCCTCAGCGCCAGGGCGCCCGACCTGCTCGAGACTACCCTGTCTGTACCTTCCAGTTTTCCTTTCAAGCATCAGTGGTATCAGCAGGAATGTCGCCGTGAGATCTGTGTGGAGCTAAGGGACGCGGGGGGCGCTGTGGTCTAAATCACTGAGATTTGGGCTTGCTGATCAAAAGATTGGCAATTCAAATCCCCGCAATGGTATGAGCTCCCATTGTTCGGTCCCAGCTCCTGCCCACCTGCCAGGGGACCCTGGGAGGGGAGCGACACGACTGGACCTGATGGTCAGGGACCCCTTTACCTTTATTAGGTGACTACCTCAAGACAATGTGTGAGAAGACCCTCAGATTTGTAGAAACGGCTTTATGACTGCAGAGGGCAATGGATGCAAGTGGCAAAGACAGAACTGGAACTCTTTTAAGCATACCATACACAAGACAGGGGGCAATCCCATTGAGGGGATTTGGGGTAACCCTTGTTGCTCTAATTCTAATTATTTAGCTTGCTGACTTACACGACGGAGGGAGAGGAGGAATCCCCGAAAGGAATTGGGGGTGCTGTTTTATTCCTGGCTTTGTGCTTGGACTAGAAAAATAACAGCTTTGCTTGGCTGCTAGCATTTAAATCATGCAGTCTAAGCAGCCAAAAAAGGGCTATCTTTCTTCCATATCCCCGCCCCCCCTCTCCTCTCTGTGAATCTACATCTGTCTTTTGCATAAGGGAAAACAATTGGAAATCACATGAACAACAGATTGGCCCCCTAAGACACAGCCAGCTGGTGAAGAGATGCCTCTTAGGCGGAATCCCAGAGGTGTCAGAAGTTGGACCTGAAAGTCACTCCGTCCAACTCTCCGCAGCATGGCAAGGTCAGTGTTTGATTTGGAAAGCGAAGGAAGACAGGAATGACTCCAATGCATGGGCATGCCCAGCCCTGACCCCTCAGCTCCCAACTCCAGAAATCTAGGGAACAGCTATGAGGGCTCAGTTGGCAAGAGGGATTGTTGGCAATTAGTACCACTAATTAGTATGCAAAATGGAAGTCAGGCCCAAGCTCACACCAAACAGTTGATGGAGGCGCCTCACTGAGAGTTGCAATTATATTTAAGAATATTCACAAAGAACAAGAAAACAAGATCTACCATTTCAATTTTGAACATGGAATTCCAAACGTGAATTTAGAATATTGAAAATGACATAAACTAAAAGTGCTAGAGACTTGCTCCTAATTTTTATTTTAGCAGGCATTATATGAAATGTAAGCAATTCAGGCTGTTTTCCGGAGTCCTGTGGAGGTGTCCTGGAATCGATGGCCAGGTCAGAAGTGGGAGGAACTCAAGGAGCTGGAGTCTGAGGATCCTGGTGAGTTCAGCAAGTTCTGCTTTTATTTCCTGCTCTTAGCAAAAGAGCCAGGGCTTGACCTGAACTGAGCTGTAATTCTGAGCAGAGGAAGGGTAGTTCCAACCCTTTTTCACTTTCCCCCAACCCTGTTTCCACAGGTAAATAAACAACTTGCTGTTAGTGAAAAAACACTCTCAACCAATTCAGGCTAATTTTGCGTTTTTTAAAATAACAAAAAACCCATGGAATTCCCCATGAAACATGTTGGGTTATTTGATGATTTTTTTAAACCACCTGTGAGGAAATCTCTTTTTCTAGTTGATATAATTTCTGCTTCCAAGATCAGAAGGCGAGAACTTGGTATAGCACAAAAGGGCACTTTGGAAGCTTATTATTAACTGATGTGCCACTCCAAATTTGCATATATTTTTTCAGGTAATTGGAAAGTACAGCAATTAACATGTTGGGAATTGTGACAAATCTCTTCTCCCCAGCTGTCTTCCAGCCAACTGGGCTGATCACAAACTACTGCCAAGCCAAAACATTAAGAAACTGCACTCAATTGTGTACAAATCACATATTTAAAATAATAAATCTGAGATTTCAAGCGTTTTACCATTTCTGACTTTTAGGACACACCATCTTATTTTGACATTTCCCCTTACAATCACGACTCGATTGAAATAAATAACAACTTTCAGTTCCCCCCCACCCCAGCCAAGAGCATCAAATGTCTACCAATCCACAAGCCATTCAGAAGCACTTCATAGCTTCTTGTGTGTTGGAAGCCGCCCAGAGTGGCAGGGGGGGGGGGAGACCCGGCCAGATGGGTGGGGTATAAATTATTATTATTATTATTCCCCAGCCTTGGCATACCAAACATTTTAGGATTATCACGTGGTGTTAAGCACCGTAGGTGAACTTCTAGTGAGAACTCCCTTCATCTCAGCCTCCTCAACCCTCTTCTCCTCATCTCCAATATGAGGATAATTTGTGGTGTGTTTGTACCTCTTTAGCTGTACACAGCCCTGAAATCTGTTATGAAGGGTGGTATATTTTAAATAACTATATAAACACTGACTGGCCTTACAAGTCAGTATTACTGAGATTACAGCCAAAGCATATTTTTAAATGCTATTGGATCAGTCATTTACCCAGCTCAGTTTTCTGAATATTGGCAGCTCACACTACAATTTGGCTACATCTCTGTGTTACTTGGGTCGGCTTTGGAAGTTACAAACAAGTGCTGACAGGAGATGCAGATGTGACTCGCACTCCCTTGTTTCATGCTTTCTACATACAAGGATATAGTGCATTTCTCCATGTTAAGATGCACAGGTTCAAGATGCATGTGCAGAATTTTCAGTCCATTAAAAGGGTCTTCTACTTCAACTCCTTGCAATGCAGGAATCAGAGTTAAAGAATCCCTGGCAGACAGCTATCCAATGGTTTAAAAACCATCTTCCAAGGGAGACCATCCCACTGCTGAACAGCTCTTAGTTTCTGTCATAAAGTTCTTCCTGCTGTTTAGTCGGAATCTCCTTCCTTGTAACTTTATTTTAAGTGTTATGATATTCTTCTAAAGGTGTTTGATGTGATTGTTTAACATAGTAAATTACTAAAGAGGTACTTTATGAGATCTGTTATATGGTGATTCTGCACAAATCATGTCTGGTCTTAATTCAGCAGCACTCCTCATACAGGAGCTAACCTCTAAGCCAGGATGCTAGAGAATATTTTGGCATCCTGGCCAATGAGCAAGAGCAGTCTATAAGGAATCCAGGGATCCAGGATTCTTTCCAGGCTTTAAAAGAACTGTAACACTGTACTATTTCCAAGTCTGGTGAAATGGACCACAGTTTAAGATGATTAAAAAGACATAGCAGATGTGAGAACAGTACATCAACCAATTTCTTGTAAAATGTGCCTATAAGGCCATCCCGGGTGTTTCATGAGTTTATCTTTCTTGATGGCCTTTGCCAAGTCTTCTGCTGCAATGCAGTTTTTTGTAGCACACTTTTTTTCTTTATTCATTCAAATGTATATATTTATATGAAACTTTGAAAACATGTTTCTGGCTTTTTGTGTGTGTTTTAATTGCCACCAAATGGGACATTTAGAAGGAAAGACCAAAAAAGCAGTTAATTTATGTAGACAAATTTTAATGAAATAATTTGCACTTAGGAATAATACATAGGAAATAGCAATAAAATTTGACAGAAAGGAATCAAAAACCCTTCTTAGAGAAAGTTTAAGAGTCCATTCAACAGCAAAACCAATTAAGGGAAAAATCAATAGTTTTATATAGAGAAACAGCTCAAATGACTTTACTCCAAGTAAACTCTGAAAGCTACCATACTTTTGGTCCAAATCGTAGTTTTCAAGTTGGCAGGTGGGATATAGTGAAGTCTATGACCGAGTGTATTTGCCCCAGATGTGCAACATGAATACAGATGCAATAAAGAGGAGACTCATAACGAGAACTGGAACAGGACCACTGAAAATAAAGGGGGGGTGTATTTATTATCCACAGCAATAGGTAAAGATCAGCTTTCAGCTAAAACTATATAATCACATGCTATTTAACAAAATGGTTACCCTACCTTTCTATCCAATACAAAGGAAACTAACAAAAGCAGTTTTAAACAAGCAAATAATGTTTTTAAAAATCATAATGTTTTTAGAGTTCAATACCACAAAATGCAGTAGTGGCTGTGCTTAGATTACTTCAAGAAAAGATTAGACCAAGTCATGAAGGATATATCTATCAACACAAGATTAACTAAATAGAGGTTCCCTATGATGAACACAGTAGCATTTGTATCACCTTTCTTTGGTCTTTGTTTGCAAATTCCACAAAGTACGGTAAAATCCCAGCTTAGTTGAAGAACAACTAAATAAAACTTGTGCAGAAAAATACCATATCAAGTCTCAAGATCCATTCAAATCGGAGGAGACTGGTGCGTTACAAAAGGGAAGGACAGAAGACTTTTTATACATAGAATTGTTTTTAAATGTTTTAATATACAGAATTGTTTGTACACTGTTTTTACATTGGTTTATTATTGTGTATTTCATTGCTCTGTGACCTTGTGGTGAAGGGCAACTAAGAAATACAGTGGTGCCTTGCAAGACGAATTTAATTCGTTCCACGAGTCATTCGTTTTGCGAAAAATTCATCTTGCGAATCGCGGTTTCCCATAGGAATGCATTGAAATTTCTTTTTTCGCCCATAGGAACGCATTAATTAAATTTCAATGCATTCCTATGGGAAACCGCGATTCACAAGATGAATTTTTCGCAAAACGAATTTGTCTTGCGAGTCACCATCAGATCATCAGATCGCAAAACGCATTTGTCTTGCGAAAAATGCATCTTGCAGGGCATTCGTCTTGCTAGGTACCACTGTAAAATTAAAGAAGGAGGAAAGAAGTTATCCTCGCTATGTTTGCATCTCATGCTACACTGTGGGTTAGTAAAACATGCATGAACAAGCAGTAGCAGTCTTAAGTCTTGGATTCACCGGCTCCTTCTCCTCCTCTCACCTATAGCCTGGAGGTTTGGCCCCATTTTGTTTCCTTTCCTTCAATTTCTGCTTCTTCTGTTGTTCATGAACCTGGACCAGGTTCACTGTTTATAACAAATGCTGGTTAGTTTAGAATGCTGCACTTGGGATACCGTGTACTGATCTGGTCACCTCAATTCAAAAAGGGTATTTTAGAGGAGGAAAAGGTTCAGAAATGGGCAAGCAAAATGATGAAGCAATTAGAGCAACTCCCCTTTGAGGAATCTGGGTTACACCATTTGAGGCTTTTTAGTTTAGAGAAAAAGACATGCTCGATGGGTATAAAATTATATGTGACTAGCTGTTCCTGGTCACACGTTGCTGTGGCTCAGTGTGTTAAATGGACCTTCAGAGTCCCCCTTCAGAGTCCCCTCACCTTAAGAGTCCCCGTGTGTGACATCATCTTCCTTCCACGTGGCAGTACCCTTCACCCCAACGGCTCTATCTCTCCCCCTCACAAACCCCTGCAGCCTGGCCGGTTTTCCCCACGTTGGTGTTGTCTTCTGTTAAAGGCCCATATTCAGTTGGTTGGCATGTTCTTTTGTGATGTCACTAATAGTATGCAGCCAATGGCAGCAGGTGAGGCCACATTGACATCCAGCAGATGGCGGTATTGCTGCACCAAATGATATTGCGTATGTACCTTTGACAGCCACTGGAGGGCATTATGATTGGTTTTTCCCCCCAAAAAATGTTTTTACCTGTGTCAGGTGTGTCATCTAAATAATGTAAGTTTCTAACAACGCTCACGTATTGGAATGGAACGTTGTGTCAAAATTTCAAGGCAATTGGGCAAGTGGTTTTGGAGAAAAGTGATCGCTAACCAACACGGACCTTTTACATTTATATATTTATATTTTACCTTTGTATATTTATATATATATGTAGATGTGGAGAAAGTGGACAGGCATCTTTCTCTCTCATATATAATGCTAGAACTTGGGGCAATCCAATGAAGCTAAATGTTGGAGAATTCAGGAGAGACAACATAAAGTACTTCTTCACACAGTGCAGAGTTAACCTTGGACACCTTAAGTATTAAAAAGAACTTTGTGGAGAATAAGGTTATTAATGGCCACTAGCCACAATGGCTGGGACCCAGGTGGCGCTGTGGTTAAACCACTGAGCCTAGGGCTTGCCAATCAGAAGGTCGGCGGTTCGAATCCCTGTGACGGGGTGAGCTCCCGTTGCTTGGTCCCAGCTCCTGCCAACCTAGCAGTTCGAAAGCACGTCAAAATGCAAGTAGATAAATAGGAACCGCTACAGCGGGAAGGTAAATGGCGTTTCCATGTGCTGCTCTGGTTTGCCAGAAGCGGCTTTGTCATGCTGGCCACATGACCTGGAAGCTATACGCCGGCTCCCTTGGCCAATAATGCGAGATGAGCGCGCAACCCCAGAGTCGGTCACGACTGGACCTAATGGTCAGGGGTCCCTTTAGCTTTACCTAGCCACAATGGGTATGTTCTACCTCTACTGTCTGAAGCAAAATGCCTCCAAATATCACTTCCTAGGAGATGTGGAATTGTGCATGTCCTACATGTAGATGAACTTGCTCACTGAAAACTGACCCACACAAAGTTTTCCATATTTATTTTATCTGTTTCCCATTCTCACATCTGCTGGAAACACTAACAGGAACAGCAGCCTTCTTTAAAAAAAACCAAAAAAACCCCTCACATTTAGCCACATATTTCCACCCGCCCTGTGGAATGCCCTCCCACCAGATGTCAAAGAAATAAACAACTATCTGACTTTTAGAAGATATCTGAAGGCAGCCCTGTTTTTAATATTTGATGAATTATTGTATTTTAATATTTTGCTGGAAGCCACCCAAAGTGGCTATGGAAACCTATTATTATTATTATTATTATTATTATTATTATTACTATTACTATTACTAGCAATACCTGTTACAAAAATGTCATGTTGGCTTTCATCTAACTAGCGCAGAATGGATTTGGGGAAAGTTTGTTTGATTAATATCTCAATTTTGATTGGTCTTTGCATGCAATAAATACATTCTTAAGTAGTCACACCAGCTCCAGTGTCTCTTATCTGTTTCATTTGGGCTGCATGAATGTGAGTGGCTCAAAAGTGATTTGCAATTTCCACAAGGATACATGTGCCAAAAGAAACATGCAGGTAATAGTCTAAAGTGCAGTATTTTGGCCCTATCCAACTTAGCTTCTGGAGGAGCAGAAATCAAGGAAAACACTGGTGCTATTTCATGTGCATCTTAACACCATTAGTGGACCATAAACAGTATTTAAAGATACTGTGAGATACCCATATCCAACGCAATTAAAAAGTTATCAAATGGAATTTTAATAAAGGGTTTAAAAAGTAACATTTATTGACTAAAAGATTTGCGTTAACGGAAGTAGATCAAGTAACTAACAGAAGAAGAAAAATGGCTTTTAAGTCTTAATTATCCATTGCCATGCCCAAAAGCAAGTGCAAATTTACAAATGGAAGAGAATTCTTGACCCTCAAGTAATTATGTCACCTACAAGGTTTGGGAACCATAAAAGCTTCATGTTACTCCAATGGGTAGTTAACCAGCATAATATCTAATCAGGCCTGCTAAGTATAAAAGGTAAAGGGACCCCTGACCATTAGGTCCAGTTGTGACCGAATCTGGGGTTGCGGCGCTCATCTCACGTTATTGGCCGAGGGAGCCAGCGTGCAGGTTCCATCCAGGTCATGTGGCCAGCATGACTAAACCGCTTCTGGCGAACCAGAGCAGCACATGGAAACGCCGTTTACCTTCCCGCTGTAGCGGCACCTATTTATCTACTTGCACTTTGACGTGCTTTTGAACTGCTAGGTTGGCAGGACCAGGGACCGAACAACGTGAGCTCACTCCGTCGCGGGGATTCGAACCGTCGACCTTCTGATCGGCAAGCCCTAGGCTCTGTGGTTTAACCCACAAGAGCATAGTGTTATTTGACTTAGTAAATTAAGGTGTGCACACATGTTTATATGCATGCACACCACAGAAGATAGTTTGATTTAAAAAATTCAAAACCAACATTTTGTCAACTAGAAAAATTGTTCTTCCTCCATGTAACTAGACAGAATGATAGTATGCATCCAACTGCTTTACAATAAGCTATAGATTTTGGAGAACACGAGAATGATTTTCTAAAAAAAACTGCTATATTTTAATATTTTCACTTACACTTTGAGGCCAGGGGAATCCTCTGTATAAAACCTCCACATCCCTCCAGTGCCTGCAGAAGTTGTACGGCCTGCACTCCTTGTTCCACAGCTAGCACTTTTCCTAAAAAAGAAAACCAATAACTGAAATGCAGCAAAAGTAACCAGATATGAAAGGTTCTCCCTACAAGAGACTTTCGTGTCACTCTAACTGGCTAAACACAATGTCTTATATTTGCTTGATAACCACAACCATCCTTTCAGCTGTATATATGCATGTTTAAAAAGTTTAGAAGTTTCTTTTAAAAAAACTTGATAGAAACGGGAACTGTTTCTAAGTCTCTGCTCTGTGTTAATCCCGCAAGTAGGGTTGTGGGTGCATGGGGAAAGAGTTCAATGGCAGAGAGCCCCCAAGATCCAAACCCACCCCACTCCACCCCACCCCCAGTGAAGGAATTCAACTAACTCCGGACAGGAAGGAGGGCTTTTGTGAGGCTGAAGGGAAAAGCGACCAATACATTTAATAATAATACATAATGACAATAATAACAGGCGGATTTTGGGGGGTTTGGCTGCCGTCCCCCCGGGCAAAGGGAAAGCGGCAAACAAATTCAGTAAACAACACCGTTATTAGTCCTACAATAACCTTAATAGCAACAACAAGTATAATAATAATGACACATCATCGTTCCTACTCCGGCCGACCCTCTCGGCCTACCTCTGCCTGACGGTGGATCCTGGGGCCCGCGAGGCGACGGCTTTGCTGGGCGAGCGGCCGGAGGCGCCCACGTTGGTGGCGCTGGGATTGGGGCCAGGCTGCAGGGAGAGAGAAGAGACGGACACGGTCAGGAGCCCCGGAGGCAGCGGAACCCCCCAACCCCCCGCCCCGCCGCGTATTCCTCCCTTCGCTTCTCCGCCGCTCTCACCATGGCGAAGGGCGGCTCCGTCGGCTTCTCACAAACTCCCTCAGCCGGCAAGTGTCGCCTTCGTCGTCGTGGCGGCTTCCCCCTCCTCTTCCTCCTCAGGCGACGAGAGAGGGGTCCTCGCTGCCAGAGCCTGAGGAAGAAGGACCCCTAGTATGCGGCTGCCCTGCACAGCGCCTGGCTCGAACCCCTTCCTTTTCCCCACGAGCGGGGACAGCGCTACCTCCCCGCCGAGCAGGCTCGGGCTTCCCCGCCTTCCTGCACCGCGTCGCCGTCTCTTCTCCAGCTCTGCGATGACGGTCGAGGGTCACCCCCGGCCCCCCGCGGGACAGGCGCCGCTCTGGCCACCCCTCCGCCGGAGGCCGACGTGGCCCTTCTCGCGCGACCCGCGCGTGCGCAGAGGGGCCGGCACCGGCGGCGCGGCCATGGCGGGAGGCGAGGGCGCTGAGGCTCCGCGGGGCCCGTCGGTGGTCTTCCTCCACCCGGACCTGGGCCTCGGCGGCGCGGAGAGGCTGGTGGTGGACGCGGCCGTGGCGCTGCGGTCGCGCGGCTGCCGCGTGCAGGTGTGGACGCCCCGCTACGACCCGGCGCGGTGCTTCTCGGAGACGCGCGGGCTGGACGTGCGCACGGCGGGCGGGTGGCTGCCCAGGAGCGTCCTGGGAAGGGGCCACGCGCTCTGCGCTGCCCTCCGCATGGCCTGCCTGGCGCTCAGCATCCTGCTGCTCAGCGGGGAGGAGGTCGACGTCTTCGTCTGCGACCAGGTGAGGGTCGCAGGGGGTCAGACTAGATGCCCCTTGGGGGACCCGACCGCACCATGCCTTGATCCGATATAGATGTGCACGCAGAAGAGCCGAACCCGTTTCTTACAGCAAAGGCCACTGCACAGGGTTGGCCCAAGACATTTCATAGAATCACAGGATTGTAGACAGACTAAGTTTGTTCTTGGTATGAGCCTCATTCCAAAAACAAACTTAGTTGGTCTCTAAGATGCAACTGGACAATTTTTTATTTTATTTTTATATATTTCTACTGAGCCAGACCAACACGGCTACCTACCTGAATTCAGGATTGTACACAGTGCCGGATTTACGCATAAGCTAAACAAGCTATAGTTTAGGGCCCCACTTTCTTGGGAGCCCCCCAAAATATTTAAAGGGGAAACTGGATGTACATTTCCAAAATATAAGATAAAAACAAATAAAATAAAACCTACATACAGCAACAGTGTTTTGTGTTGTGCAGGCTCCTATGATGTAAGTAATGGGCCCTGCCTGCTAGCCTACTCCCTAAAGTATCACATATAAAGGGCCCCATTACCTTCAGTAGCTTAGGGCCACATCAAACATAAATCTGGCCCTGATGGTAGATTTGGAAGGGACCACAAGATTCCTAGTACAACCCCCTGCAATGTAGGAATATTTTGCCCAACTTGGGGCTCGAACCCACAACCTCGAGATTGAGAGTCTCGTGGTCTACCAAATAAGCTATCATTTTTCTGAGGCGAATCAGAAAATCTCTGCCCCCCCCCAGGCCAGGGAAGGAGGGGTGAGGAAAGATCTGCACCAGGAATGAGAGGGAAGGGGACACCTGCTGCCCCCATGGACCCTGCCTCATGAGTGGGCCTTGGTTTTTGTTTAATTATGTATTCTGCATTCTCATTTTGTCCTTTCTGTCGTGAACCGGCCTGGGATCTTCGGATGAAGGGTGGTACACAAATACAAATTCAATAAATAATAAGTGCCCATTGATGGTAATGGGACCTTCTCACAGGAAAGTGCTTAAAAAACACATACATGCTGCTTGCAGCAAAGAAAGAGAAGAGGGAGAAAACTGCTTATTATCAGGGGTGGTAAGTGTTACTCTTTCTGTGGTTGCTACCATGCAAATGGCTGTCAAGGAGCCAGAGACAAAAGTTCTAGAAAGATGGGGCATCTTGCTGTCCCACCAGCCAGACCGAAAGTACACCCTGAAGGGTCCCTAGCCGCTACCATCTCATCCACTCCTTTTCTAAACAGGGGAAGGAAAGCACTTAAAACAGGCATCCCCAAACTTTGGCCCTCCAGATGTTTTGGACTACAATTCCCATCTTCCCCAACCACTGGTCCTGTTAGCTAGGGATCATGGGAGTTGTAGGCCAAAACATCTGGAGGGCCGCACTTTGGGGGTGCCTGACCTAAAACATTGCACACACACTAAGCCAGGGTTGCTGGCTTCTTGCAGCAAACACACATTTTCTGACCTCTGAGAAGAGATGAAAAGGAATACTAGGGGCAAATGCATTATGCCACAAGTTGGTAACACCATTTGACACTGAATGATAGACATTCTGGATTATGCAGCTAATGCAGATTAAACATCCAATGTAGAGAGCATTCCTTTGGGTTCAAGATAAAAAACACAGCTAAACGTAACAATTGGGCAAGCATAAGCGGTATTGTTATTCAGTATACCGGTAGCAGTTTTCTTTCTTAGGCGTATTTCTTTGTTTTTCTAGGTATCTGCATGCATTCCATTTCTCCGCCTTGCCCGCACCCGTAAGAAGATTTTGTTTTACTGTCACTTCCCTGATCAGCTTCTGACCAAGAGGGAATCATTTCTTAAACGGATCTACAGAGCTCCACTGGACTGGTTGGAAGAGTATACTACTGGCATGGCAGACTGTATTCTCGTCAACAGCTTTTTCACAGCCAGTGTTTTCAAAGAAACCTTCAAATCCTTATCTCACATAAATCCAGATGTCTTGTACCCTTCTTTGAATGTCAACGTGTTTGATACTGTTATTCCTGAAGATGTAGCTCACATAGTTCCCAACAGGAAGAGATTCTTGTTTCTTTCCATCAATAGGTATGAAAGGAAGAAAAATCTAGTATTGGCATTAGAAGCTTTGCACGACCTTCGGGGTAAACTTGATGCTCAGGATTGGAGGGATGTTCACTTGGTTTTGGCTGGTGGTTATGATGAAGCAGTTCAAGAAAACGTGGACTATTATGAAGAACTGAAAGCAATTGCTACCAAGCTTCGCATTGATGAGCAGATCACATTCTTAAGATCTTTCTCTGATGCACAGAAGGTAGCTCTTCTTAGTAACTGCACGTGTGTGCTGTATACACCAAGTAACGAACACTTTGGCATAGTTCCTTTAGAAGCTATGTACATGAGATGCCCAGTCATCGCAGTAAATTCAGGGGGACCTTTGGAGTCAGTTGTAAACAATGAGACAGGTTTCTTGTGTGATCCTCTTCCAACCCAGTTTTCAGAATCCATGGAGAAATTCATGAAAGACCCTGCTTTAAAGAAGACAATGGGAGCTGCTGGGAGAACTAGAGTTCTAGAAAAGTTTTCACTGGAAGCATTCACTGAAAAGCTGTATCAATATGTTCATAGCTTAGCAAAATAAAATCAAGCTCCATTATGTGACATTTGTTTCTTTAATGCTGGGTTTTCTACTACACCAATGGACTTAACATCGCAAAAGATTATTATATGTGATTCTTCTGACTGTGTTGGACCCCCACTTAAGATTGAATCTGGCATATAACAAACTACTTTGATAGTGAACTTGTCTCATGATATTTTTTATACATTGTCTTGCACTATGTGCTGCAAAATAATAAAATGATGATTTAAAAATCAGTCTTGTGTATGCTATTATTTTTTCAAGAGGCCAGTCTTGAAAGTAACATGGTTGGTTACATGGAAGAATCAATAGGTGCCCATGACACTTATGATTACTGAAGTAGTTCCAAGTGTTTTAGATAAGCAAACCGAGGCTCATTCCATTTCATTTATTTGTAAAACTTTGTTGTCGTTTAGTCGTGTCCGACTCTTTGTGACCCCCGTGGACCAGAGCACGCCATACTATATATATTTACAGTATATACAATTTCCTCACAAAACAACATAAAAAAACCTTTAAAAGCAATAGGCTATCTGATAAGGGAGAGAGTTCATTTTGTGGCCCCTATTCCAACAATTGGAGCTTAATCATGAAATATTGCTTTATCTGTTGTGTTGCCTCAAAGCTCTATAGATTACCCCCAATCAGTTTACCTCCACAATCATGGAAGTTCCAGATACCCCAGATCAGTGGGTTTCATTCTGTTCCTAAAAAATACAAAGCTTCCCAGAAAATACCTGAGGTTTTCCCCAATGTGAGAATGCATGATGTAGCTTGTCTGCCATTACTGATCTACTGGAACATGCATTGTGGGAAAATAATTGGATATGTGCTAGGCCTAGTAAGTGCTGTAGAAATTTGAGTTCAGGAAATCAAATGAAAAGGTTCCAAGAACTCGGGCCAGGAAGGAAATTAATTATGAATTCTTCAAACTGTTTTTTGCTTAAGGTAATGAGACAAATTCCAGTTGAAATGATTTTCAAATCCAGGACAAGGCCCTGTTTCGTTTATTCTTCATCAGCTGGAATGTATATTAAAAGATCCTATGTTAGACATATATCTAGTAGCACAGCGCCTGGCTTGAACCCCGTGAATAACCCGAGATGAGCGCCGCAACCCCAGAGTCGGTCTCGACTGGACCTAATGGTCAGGGGTCCCTTTACCTTTAACCATTAGGTCCAGTCATGGACGACTCTGGGGTTGCGGCGCTCATCTCACTTTACTGACCGAGGGAGCCGGCGTACAGTCATGTGGCCAGCATGACAGTTTGAGTTTTGCCATCAAACTCAAAAACCTCATCAGAAGGGCTTTAAACTGACTTATGTGGGGGAGGGAGACAGTGGTCCTGAAGGTAGGAGTCTATCAAATGCTGAAGATGATCATCCAAATGTCAAGGACCAAATGGAGCAAGCAGCATGCAGACTTAGTGGTGGGAGGAAAATATCCTTAAATAAGAGACATGGGGGAATGATCAATGGTCTTCAATGTCTGTATACTAATGCACAGAGCATGGGAAATAAACAAGATGAACTTGAGCTCTTGGTACAGCAAACTAAATAGGGCATAATAGGCATCACTGAAACCTGGTGGGATGAGTCTCATGATTGGAATGTAGTAATAAAGGGATTTCAGAGAAATAGACCAAACAGGAAAGGAGGAGGAGTAGCGTTATATGTTAGGGATGTGTATACCTGTGAAGAGATCCAGGATTTGAAACAATGCCTTATGAGGAACGGCTTAGGGAGCTGGGTATGTTTAGCCTGGAGAAGAGAAGGTTAAGGGGTGATATGATAGCCATGTTCAAATATATAAAAGGATGTCATATAGAGGAGGGTGAAAGGTTGTTTTCTGCTGCTCCAGAGAAGCGGACACGGAGCAATGGATTCAAACTACAAGAAAGAAGATCCCACCTAAACATTAGGAAGAACTTCCTGACAGTAAGAGCTGCTCGACAGTGGAATTTGCTGCCAAGAAGTGTGGTGGAGTCTCCTTCTTTGGAGGTCTTTAAGCAGAGGCTTGATAGGGGGTTGGACTGGATGGCCCTTGTGGTCTCTTCCAGCTCTATGATTCTATGATTCTAAGACTTAAAAATAGAGTGGGGGGGGATTTTCATTATCTGAAGATACATTGTAAACAAATCTAAACGTTAGCAGGGCTGATATGAATACATGCAGTAAGAGATAACTAGGGAGAACCCAAGGGAAAATGAGTAAATGGAGAGGGAAGTTGAAGGGAAAGAAAATTTGATTGGCAAAGCTTTTGCTTTTGTTTAAAATATTTGTAAAATGTGAAAATGATTTTTTTAAAAAAGAAAAAGAAAAAAGGGAAAGGTGGTTGGAGGATAGAGTGGCTGAAATCTTGAACAAGAAACACTCCCTGCGCTGCAACATTTTGTTGTAGTCCCACTAGTTAGGACACCACTACTTCTTCATCTCAACCTGAAATGCCCCATGTAAATCATTTGCAGGTTTTAAGCATGAAAATAACCAATGTAAGTATTAGTTTCTTGGTTGGGGTTTATTTTAATAACAGAATAATTTTCAAATTGATGTGGGCTGAAAGTTTAAGGGAATCTTGTTTATTTTTGGAAGCTATTTTTTCCCCTGTGTTACTGTTATGGAATAAAAATGTTTTTCTAATAATGGGTTTATTATTATGTATCTTGCATTTCTATGAGAAAGCATTGGAGAATTTTGGTAGGACTTGTGTTTATTTCAAGTACATATAATACTGCTCAGTTAAAAGACAAGTAATTGATCAATTAAATATTTTTTAATCAGCTTTGAAACTATACCGTATACATTTGGTGTGTACCGTAGCACCTGTTATCATTTTGTCTTTAGACTCACATTCATAGAATGCCTTGATAACAATGTTCCTGGCAACTCTTAATAATATTTATATATATTTTCATTTCATTAAATATGAGGTGCCTTTGGCAAGTCTCTTAGAATATGTTTGTAGTTTTTTTTCCAATGGAAATCGAAGTTTTCAAATAAATAAGAGTAACTAACATGACTGTGTGTGAAGTTTTTATTCTATTTGGGGTGGGACGTGTTTGGGGGGAAAACCATAATACCAAAAATTTTGCCAACCGTGATAACTAGAAGAGGAGGAGAGGGGTATATTAATTTCTTACATAAATTGCCATTGAATCGACAAAAGGAATGAGTCTTTGGAAGATGATCTGATTAGTGTCAGAGGAAAGTGCTAGAACTCAACCGCTGGCGAATGTCCAGTAGCCCTCATTGAATAATCACCACTTCATCATTCAGCCTCCTCAACTGACATGCAAAACATCCCAATATTCATTGCACATCTGTGCTAGACAGATTACATATTAGCAATTCAAATCAACCTAATGCACTGGCAGTTTCTGCAAAAGGTGTCTGTTTGGGGGGGGGAGTTGCCTTGTTGTCTGGGCTGGATAATAAGGCGACTCTGTGTAATCTTGGAGAACAATCAGCCCATCTTGAGGAGGTGACTGACCACATCCGCTCCTGCCCTGACAGTGCTAGAACAATGGCCCCATAATGCACTTGACTCATCTGGTAATAAAATCTACTTTTGATTAGCAGCCCTGGCTTGTGTCAATCACTATATGGGCCACCATTGTCCCTCTGGTCCCAACACAGTTTATTTACAGGGAAACAAAGCCCCTTTTGGATATGGCTGCCACCCAAAGATTACAAAATAGATTGAGCTGTCAGCCCCACACACAAGATGAAGATTAATGAGTTGTGCAGACAATAAATATGAAGCAATGACCATAAATATGCTAATAGGAATTATCCATATACAGTATAATTGGTACAAAAATTAAAACGTAGTGTGGAGAAGCTGGGTCACTGGGTGACAGATAGACAATCTTGAGTGCAGAAGAGCTTTGCCTCCATTAGATTCTCTACAGGTTTATCTTCCCCAATTAAATATTTCAAAGGACTAATTGTTTAAAAGCTGCTTGAATAATCTTTTTTTAAGCAGGGCTTTATGGTGGAAAGTGTTTATTAAAAAGTGTCTTCAATGAAAGTGTTATTAGAATTTTTTTAAATGTTAACTATCAAAAGCAGGACATAAAAAGATTAATATTTGTGATCAGCTGCCAAATTTCATTAAAGGGTCAGAATTTGTTGAATGGTGCATCAATCAGAACTCCTAGAAAAACTAAAAAGGTGGAAATAAATACACTCCTGCAGGTGTTTCAACCCCTTGGGAAATATATTAGAGTCTGAAGCTTAGCATTGTTCTAGGGCAACTCCTGATATGGAAGCCCCATCAATGGGAACTCATTAACCAGAACTGTTGCCCTCGTTTTCTAGCGGAGGGAAGGGCTGAGACACTAGATGGGATTGGTCTCAAACCAAGAAGCAAGTTCAAGGGTGAAGGGAGATTTGAACCCAGAACATCCTGGCTCTTAGCCACTTGGGGCCAAAAGTCTCAGTTCAGCACCTGGCAGAGAAAATCGCACAGTAGGAGAAAGTCACATTTGGGAGCATCACACTCAGAAAGATCAGGAGAATGGGTGCTTACTTTTAAGTAAACGCCTTTATGAGTACAGTACGTATTTTTAGGTAAATGCAGTGCTTTTTTTTCAGCCAGAGTGCGCCAGTGCACAGTTGCAACACTGCTCAGGTGGGCACCATTGCGGGCTGCGGGCCAGTGCTCTCCCCCCACCACCTGCTTCTTGTATTTACCTGTTTCTGAGAAGCCCCAAATGAAGATTTAAAACAAAACAGAAGGTGGCCAGTGTGTGTGAGTCTACTTTTTCTTTTCTTTTTTAAGGTCTATGATTCCACCTAGCTCTTAGCCACTCCTAGCCGCAGTTGGTCAAGCTATGGGGCAGGCCAATTCGTATTTCCTTTTCTTCATTCTGTCTCCCATGGCTTTAAGCTTTCCAGCCAGGGCTCTAGCATTGCACACATTTAGAATCATAGAATCATAGAGTTGGAAGAGACCACAAGGGCCATCCAGTCCAACTCCCTGCCAAGCAGGAAACACCTAAAGGTTATACACAACCGTAACTGGCTATAATAAAATGCATGAACTGATACAGAATGAATAAAGAAATTTTTGTTATAATGTACGTAGGAACAACCTCTGTCGAAGGCGAGGGCACAACCCCAAACTTAAAGTGTTAATAAGGGTCACAGTCCAAATGAATAAGATAATCAAGGAGTACCCCAAGAGAAGAGGTGCAGCAGGTATAGACCAGGTACTCGTAGATCCAGTTGGGAAAAGGGCGTGGTGAGCCCAGGTCCATGAGGTGGCAGCAGATGTATTCAATGGTGCCAGGCTCAGCAAAAAAGCACTGTCCTTAGGAAAAACAAGGTTCCCGGGTATATTCCCTGTTTCGCCCAAGATGGGCTTCTTCAGTTGGTGGCTACATAGTATAAAAGAAGGAAACACCATCAAAGCATTCTTGATATATGCCTGTCAAGCCTCTGCTTTAAGCCTCTGCTTAAAGACCTCCAAAGAAGGAGACTCCACCCAGGGCAGTCTCGAGCAAGTCGCGCGCCCTGGCGCTGAGGGGCGGAGATCGCTCCGGCGCCCCCGCCCTCGCAGGGCGCAGTATGGCCCCGCGCCACCGGGACTCTACCTAGAGCCGGCCCTGACTCTACCACACTCCTTGGTAGCAAATTCCACTGTCAAACAGCTCTTACTGTCAGGAAGTTCTTCCTAATGTTTAGGTGGAATCTTCTTTCTTGTAGTTTGAATCCATTGCTCCGTGTCCGCTTCTCTGCAGCAGAAAACAATCTTTCTCCCTCCTCTATATGACATCCTTTTATATATTTGAACATGGCTATCATATCACCCCTTAACCTTCTCTTCTCCAGGCTAAACATACCCAGCTCCCTAAGCCGTTCCTCATAATTTATTGAGTCGTCCGCGACTGGACCTAACGGTCAGGGGTACCTTTACCTTTACTTTTACCCTAATCTATGACAATATATTGCTTGCGTACCCCATTCAAATCCACATAAGCAGGTCATTTAATGATATTTTATGCAGTTATTTCAATAAATGATCAATGCTATATGTACTCAATGCTTATTTGCACAGTCAGGCGGAGTCCCCCCCCCCCCAGCTCCCAGGGCAGCCCCGAGTGGAATAATGACACAGGACCACATATTTATGGGATTAAAATTGGCCACAACTTTATTAAAATTCAGATGTAGGAAGACCTTGGCGCAGGCATTGGGCATATATCCCTCCCAGCCCCCAGCCGGGGGTGGGGTGATCTTCAGGGTTGTCCAGCATGAGTGAGGGTTGGGCTAACTCTGGAGAACATATGTTCAAGCAGATAGCCCGCCCCCCCCCCGATCACCGCCGCTGGAAGGGGAGGGCAATAACCAGCCAAGTGGCATCGGCAAATGCCCCCCCCCTTGAGGCCCGATTACGGGAATCCTGTTATCGCCGTCGCAGTAGGGCGGGGGGTCACCGCCCCCACGCCCCTCCCTTTTATGTAAATGACTAAAGGATTCCGCCCAAGGCCTGCATCCGCCAAAGTTGTGATGAATTGCTACGGGAAAGGCGAAACCTGCCAATGCAGGGAAAGTCCTTTCCAGCACAGCGACCAGTCGTAGCAGCGCCTGCGTGCGTGTGTGCCTGTGGAAGAAAAACCTGAAAAGCAAGAAGCCTGTGGAAGTAAATAACCTGTAAAGCAAGCATAAAGTTAGGGAGTGGAGGATGGGAAAGCTCTGAATCCGTCGGCTGCTTCCCAAGAATGGCTCCTCTTCTTTGTGTGGTAAGCCTACCTGATCCTACCTGGCCAATCCCCCTTCGGCCGGATTGGTCGGCTGACTGAGTGGGCGGCGACTCCAGCCTCCAGCCTCAGGTAGGCAGTGCCAGCCTCCAAACTTCCAGTCTACCCTAGGGATCCCAGGGGGGGGGCTGCACGCGACTGCGCAAAGTGCGCCTCCCCTTTATGTTGGGGAAGAAGTCATTCTTGTTAATATTTGTTTGATTTTTTTGTCTATGTACACATAATTACATAGAAAACATTACGTCAGTGGGAAGAAAGATAAAGCACGTGTCACAAAAAATGTTCTTATAGCCATATATAATGTTTTCTTGTTTTCCTATATTTTACTGCTAGGATTTTTATCCTACGGAGACGTTTACACATGCCTATTTTAGTCTAGTCCTGTGATTTATGGTTCTCCATAAACATGTCTCTGATTTTAATTGTTAGCAACTTTCAATACAAGGCAGGTTTTAAACATTTTTGTGTCCTAGGGGACTATTTCATTTGGCAAGTGCAGAAAATATCTTGTGATTTACATTTCTCCCAAAGAGGAAATGCATAATAAAACATAATGTATTCTATGGGCATGAAAGATAACATCAACAAAAAATACAGACACGTTGTGCATCAGATCACTATTTCAGCCAAGTCTGTTTCAGTTTCAATCTTATAATGAAAATATAATCTTACCAGATGTCTCAAAGCTTTTGTGTATGCTTAGTCTCTATCACAACTACTATCAATATTCTTCTTTTTCCAGGTGCATTTATTTGCCTATCTTGTGGCAGGAAATATGCAACAAAAAATCAAAATGTGTTTTTTTTAAAAATAAATAAAATAAAATGTGTAATAATGTAGTATAAAATAGGACGTTCTCCCCACAATATGCACATAGGTAAAAAGTGTATAAAGTATTAAGTATACAAAAGTTTTTAAATGAGTGTTTATAAGATGTTGAAAGTGTGGGTCTACCATGTGAGGGAGAAGGTGACATGAAGGTTGTACAACTCTCATTTTAGTCCTATTTTCAGTGGTTTACTCCTTCGTATTGCAGCCATAGAAAGCTTTGCCTTAGAGATGGGGATATATTTGATTCACTTCACATGTAAGAGGGACCAAAACAATATGCAAACTGAAACATAGCCATCCTTCAAAATTAACATTTATCCAAATTTTGCGATGCAGTTCTCCAACCCCCCAGAAATGCATATTTTAGGGGAAAGTGTGCATAAGATGACTATGTTAGTGAAAATTACATACAAGCCGCATTATATCAGGGGAAAATACTTGCAAACGTGTGTGTTAGTCAAACTGCAAATAAAAATGGATTAATTTGGGAACAACAACAGCAACAACGATTTTATTATTTATACCCTGCCCAACACATATAAAGGTAAAGGGACCCCTGACCGTTGGGTTGAGTCACGGACGACTCTGGGGTTGCGCGCTCATCTCGCTCTATAGGCCGAGGGAGCCGCCGTTTGTCCGCAGACAGCTTCCAGGTCATGTGGCCAGCATGACAAAGCTGCTTCTGGCGAACCAGAGCAGCGCACGGAAACGCTGTTTACCTTCCCGCCAGAGCGGTATCTATTTACCACGTACCATGTACCACTTGGATGTGCTTTCAAACTGCTATGGTAGGTGGGCAGGAGAAGGGACCAAACAACAAGAGCTCACCCTGTTGCTGGGATTCGAACCGCCGACCTTCCGATCAGCAAGCCCTAGACTAGACTCTTTGTTTTAGACCACAGCGCCACCCGCGTCCCTGCCCAATACATATAACATGTGTGTCACCTTTTTATAACGCTTTATTAGCATTCAAGCAAAATGTAATGTGTCCCTTACAATGTTGAAAATCATTCCTTAACCCTTCCTTAATGATATAAACCAGGCATAGGCAACTGTGGCTCTCCAGATGTTTTGGAACTACAACTCCCATGATCCCTAGCTAACAGGCCAGTGGTCAGGGATCATGGGAGTTGCAGTTCCAAAACAGCTGGAGAGCCAAGGTTGTCTATGCTTGATATAAACCATGAGTGTAGATCCGCCCTTGGTCCCAAAAGGGTTAAAACGTGGTTCAGGTGAAGCTGGCCTAATCAGGTTTTCACTCATGGGCACAGAGTGAAAATTGGCAAATGGCAATTGGCAAATGTTTAAATGATACATTGTGGATGTTCATACACACATGACTTAGAAGTGGGTAGGCCATAAGAACAGGTTTAAGGAATGGATACCAGAAAGTGATGGAGCCACAATTTGGACAACATCAGTGAAATCGACTTCTGCAGCCAGAAAGAGAAAACTGTGGCTTAGGGCCAGTCATTAAACTGTGAGAAGAAGCTAGAAGCACAAACATAAGTAACCTGCTTGGAACAAAGAGCTTGGCTGAGGTGTTTCATAGAATGGTAGTGTTGGAAGGGACCCCGAGGATCATCTAGTCCAACCCCCTGCAATGCAGGAATATGCAGCTAATCCCATACAGGGATCGAACCTGCAACTTTGGGATTATCAGCACCATGCACTAGCCAACTGAGCTGTGGGCAAAGTAATGTGAGGATGCTGGGGGTGGGGTGGGGCAGGAGGCTCATCATTGTTCAATCAACAAGTAAGTATAAACTCTGAGAAGTTTATACCTCATGAGAAGAGAAGACTCCCTGGAAAAGAAAAGACCCTGATGTTGGGAAAGATTGAGGGCACAAGGAGAAGGGGCCGACAGAGGACGAGATGGCTGGACAATGTTCTCGAAGCTACGAACATGAGTTTGACCAAACTGCGGGAGGCAGTGCAAGACAGGAGAGCCTGGCGTGCTATGGTCCATGGGGTCACGAAGAGTCGGACACGACTAAATGACTAAACAACAACAATAAACTCTGTGGCTTAAATGGTTTAAAAACTTATCTTCTAGGCAAGAACATTCGACCCTGGCAGTACTGCTTAAAATGATCTACATGTACATTTGTTTGGGAAATTATTTTAGATAATTGTCCAATTTTTTAAATTGGCAGTGTAATTTAGCACCCATTTTAAAGACAATGAACTATTCAGTTTAATCTGCTGATTCATTTGTCAAAAGTAAGGCAGTTCATAATCAAATCTGCAATTTGTCAATATCCTCTGTCTTGACCAGGCATCCCCAAACTGCGGCCCTCCAGATGTTTTGGCCTACAACTCCCATGATCCCTAGCTAACAGGACCAGTGGTCAGGGAAGATGGGAATTGTAGTCCAAAACATCTGGAGGGCCGAAGTTTGGGGATGCCTGGTCTTGACTCTCTAAACTTAATGCACAGTATATACTCATATCCCTGGTGTCCAGGGTTGGCCCACCCATGAGGTGTGCTGAAGCAGCTGCCTCAGGTGGTGGGATGCCATGTGCCACTACCCCCAGAGGTGGTTCAACTGCTGCTTCTGCCACACAACCCCAGGAAGTGAGGTTTCAACAGGGGAGTGACCTCTGCAGACACCATCTGCAGGAGCATCGCTGGTCATTCCCCAAGTTGATGAGGCTCATTTGACTACAACAAGAAAAAGCGGTAGAGCATGGGACTCTTTTACCTCAGGGTTGTGGGTTTGAGCCCCTCACTGGGCAAATGGTTTCTGCATTGAAGGGGATTGGACTAGATGACCCTCGTGGTCCCTTCCAACTCTACAATTCTATGATTCTATGACTGCCATTGGCATAATATTTTGGAATATTGTGGCGATTTTGCAGGTGCCTCCTGTTTCAGCTTTCAAACACCTGCTGAAAGCTTTCCTATTCTGTCAGGTTGATGCAGACAATTCAGAATGAATCCTTCAACAATAGTTAGCTGATTTCTAAATTTTAAATACACACACAGAGAGATAGTATGATGCGCGTTGCTCAAGTATTCTATTCTGCTGACCTGCTAGCATATTTCTGACAAAATTTCTAATATACAGCATCTTAAAGCGCTGAGATTGAAAACAGCATCTACTTTGCATAAAGAGGAGCATAAATAGTAGATACACAAGGACGTTAACAGCATTATGATTATTCAGATAATGTGTTTTACTGACTTGGAAAGAAGTTGGGAGATTAATAGCAGGGGGGGGTGCGGAATCTAAAGGGAATAGAATTACCATTCCATGTGGTGTTTCAAAGGGGTTTGCGTTAGTGATGTCTCATCTCTCAGATATTAGTATAGGTAAATAGTGATGTCCACTGCCAATACAGTAGAGCTATATGCATTTTTATGTGGGTTGGGATCCTGGCTATCAGTTTACGTCCTTTACCATAGCTTTTAATGCCCACTGTAGGTAACCTTGGATGAATTAACCAAATAGATCTGTTCCCCTTCAGACAAAAACATTTCATGAGCAGTCTGTCAGCCTGGCCTTGAACTGAGCTATTGGTTAATTAACAATCAGGCAAACAAGCATTGCAACTTACCATGTCTACTCAGAAGTAAGTCCTACAGAATACACCGGGGCTCTGGTACCAGTGTCCATGTTAAGTCTGGTGGTTGTATTATTGTGGGAGGAGTTGTTTAAGATTGGGTGGCTGTCTGTAGGCAATGAGTTGTTTAAGATTACCAGACTTAACATGGACACTGGTACCAGAGCCTGCAATAAACCCAGATGCCAACTTTGCTGCCACATACACCCGGACAACATCATTACTGGCCCCAACAACATCCAACATACCATCTCAGGACTATTTAATTGCTCATCTTCTAACATTGTGTATGCCATCAACTGCCAACAGTGCCCTTCAGCTCTCTATATTGGACAAACAGGCCAAACCCTACGCCAAAGGATAAATGGACATAAATCTGACATCAGGAACCATAAGACTGAAAAACCAGTAGGAGAACACTTCAATCTCCCAGGACATTCTATACAAGATCTCAAAGCAGCTGTTTTATTACAGAGAAATTTCAGGAACAGACTGGAAAGGGAAGTTGCTGAATTGGAAATCATTACCAAGCTCAAAACAATGGAGGGACCTGGTTTGAACAGAGATATCGGATTCTTATCTCATTATACATGATAAGCGATCTTCAGCCATCTCAACCCTTGCTTTTTCATGCAAAACCATTTGCAGTCGTTTTCGGTCATCAACAGCTATCAGTCAGTCAATCACCCACTTCCACCACCCTTCTGAGTGATCTCCCCTCCCCATCCCCACCCCTCCCCACCCCTTCTCTACATAAGTGCCTGGGGACTTCTATTTCACTGTATCTGAAGAAGTGTGCATGCACACGAAAGCTCATACCAAAATAAAAACTTAGTTGGTCTTTAAGGTGCTACTGAAGGAATTTTTTTTAAAATAAAGTACAATATTCATAGCTGCCAAGTTATCCCTTTTTAAAATGGATTTTCCCTTATGCTGAATAGGCTTCCTCACGAGAAAAGGGAAAACTTGGCAGCTATGACAATATTATTTGGTTAAGCTGTGCTCAAAATAAGAAATAAGAAGAAATAAGAAAGGAGGTCCCGGGTAATAAATAATTTTTCATTTGGGCAATCGACCAGATAAACAATAAGTTCCTTGGAAAGATTACACAATTTTCATCCCATTGTTTGCTAAGGCTGTTGCTTTATCTGTCAGGTGGAAGAAATGGTGGGGTCAAGCCAGTTCCTGTCATAGCTGCCAAGTTATCCCTTTTTTTAAGGGATTTTCCCTTATGCTGAATAGGCTTCCTCGCGAGAAAAGGGAAAACTTGGCAGCTATGGTTCCTGTACTTACAAAGTGGTGTGCGTATAATGTGGAATTGAGTGGTTTGGGGTGACAGTGCTGAAGATGGTGAACAGCAGTTCCTTAGATGAATGACAATTCTAAACACAGCTCTTTCAGAAACCAGTTAAAAAGAATTAAAATGTATATGTCCCCCCAAACCAAAGCAAACTTAGCCTACTCAGTAACTTATATTACCATGAGAAGGGGATGTTCCCCTTCGATGTACAATCATTTTCTCCTGTCAGAACTGTTGTATATGTGCAATACTCACAGAATATGTGATTAACTCAAATGACAATGACAAATAGAAAAGGGTGTGGGTGGGTGTGCACCCCACAATAAACTTTGGGCTGCCACAAATCAAACATCCACCCTTCTTACAGAATGTCCTCGATGTGGATGGCATTGAATTCAATGCCATTTTGCACAGAACCACAGCTGCCAAGACCCGGTTAGAAAAATACGGGATCAGCAACGCCGGAACCGGAAGTTGCTTCAGGACTTCCGGTGCCGGCGCTGCCCGATTTCCAGTGCCCAGACATGGGCAGAGCGGCACCGGAAGAAATCCGGGGGATTACAGGATATTTCGCCATTCGGGGTGACAGCAGGAAACGGCTTTACAAACGGGAGACTTGGCAGCTATGCGCAGAACACTCTCCTAGTTGTGTGGCTGTAAAGCTTGTGGCGAACCACCCATATCTGAAGAAGTGTGCATGCACACAAAAGCTCATACCAATGACAAACTTAGTTGGTCTCTAAGGTGCTGCTGGAAGGATTTTTTTTTCATTTTTTTTCGACTACGTCAGACCAACATGGCTACCTACCTGGCACCCAAAACTTATTTTGGGTTGTGCAAGCCCCCAGTCCTTCATCCTTTGGTTGTTATTGGCATAGGTGCAGCCCTTACCTGAAAGTTTTATGCACGAGGCAGACCGAGGCAGCTGCCCAAGACAGTGATATCCAAGGGGCACCAATGTAGGCATGCCCCAGTGCCCGCTACCTCAGGCTGCAAAACGGGATGGGCAGCCCCTGGTTGGATGTGATTCAAAGCTATCTCATAGAGGACACTGTCCTTGATGTGCGGGTATATAATTTGTAGTGGAATATACACCACCAGCTCCTTGTTCATTTGTGCATATTTTCATTATTATTGGCAAGGAGGTGTCATATTCAGCATTGCCCTGCACCTTCAGAAAGCCATGGGCCAGATGCAATTCAATGGCAACTTGTGAAGGTTCTTCTTCTGGAGGTGGGGATATTTGATTTTGGGTGGCCCAGAGTATACTCTGTGGTGCCTACCCCGTTTTTTTATTTCCATCTGAGGTCATCGTGCCTTCATGAGTGTTGCGCATATGAACACAACTTAAGTAAATGTAAATTGATGTTTGAGCTCACTTTGCCTTGGTGTGATGGCCGGTTTAAGGCTAACAACAGAGTTGCAGGTCTGTTGTGCTTCCTTTCTTTGGTGAAAACCATACTTAGTGTAAACTGAAGAGACCTAAAAACTAGCCGGAAAGACCTTTCTCCACGATGTCTGACCCAATGCTTGACAATAATTAGTTCAGGTTAATTACAGCAAATCTGTAGATTTGTAGCCTCAAATCATCTCATTCTCTAAGCTGCAGCCTCCTGAGGTTCCTTTGATGAGCTCTGCATCCTAAGGGTGGATTTAAAGTAATGAATTTGTCTCTAATAAGATTCATAGGTTTGTTCCCTAAGCAATGGTGTCAATTATACAATTTAACAGTGATGGCTTATTTTGCTGGAAATGCAGGAAATTAGTGGTGTTTTTTAACGTTCTCCTTTTGCAGGTTTTTAACATTCTCCTTTGGATCTTTTTGTTATTGCAAATAAGATGATTTTGCACTGCAGAAATATACAACAAAGACACAATAAAATAAAATAAAATAAAATAAAAATATTAAATTAACCTGAACATGCCATGCTTTTCAAAGTAGCCCATGAAACAAGAATGGTTACATGTTGTGTCAGCCATAGTGCATGTACAGAGAGATTAACATAACAGTATTTTAGTCAAATTATGTTGGTTGAAGACCTACAGGGTTTGGCAGAAGCCCGCGGCCCAATTGCCTTCTGGATCCGGCTCGCAGATCGTCCAGGAATCACTGCATTGATCACCAGCACACGCGTTCTTTCCCTTCTCCCTCACACGGCACCGGTGGCGCCGCCTCCCTCCCTCCCTCCTCCTGGCTTCTCTCTGCCCTGCCTAGAGGAGGAAGGGGGCTGGGCTTGGTTGGTGCCAGCAGCAGCAGTGCTCGAGCGGCTGCCATTTTAAGCAGCCCCTCTCCGGAGCCCTTTCGCACGCCGCTCATCATCCCACCGCCGTCGCCGGCAGCCCCTGCCGCTCACAAGATACAGGAGCCGTGGTTGACTGAGTGCCCCTCTTGAGTGGCTGCCATTTTAAGCAGCACCTCACCAGATCCCTTTTGTGTGCCGCTCATCGTCCCGCTGCAGCCAGCCTTTGCCGCTCGCAAGACACAGGTAAGCAGCCACCGGGGCTCGTGGTTCTCTTGCATCTTTTTTCCCCTTCAAAATTTAGTCTGCCCCCCCCACAAGGTCTGAGGGACAGTGGACCGGCCCCCCGCTAAAAAGGTTTGCTGACCCCTGCTCTAGAGACACTGGCAGAATGGCTAAAACAGGGAAGGAGCACACTTGTGCAATATCCTCTACTCCTACAGTCACAGCCTGTGGAAGGCATCTCTCTGGAGTGGAGAACCTTTTGTATCTGTGAAGGATCTCCACTTGTTTCGGAAAATTAGGGGTCTAAAAACATTCAGGGAGCCACTGTGGATACAAGAAGCTCCCCACTTAAGACAGTCATATTCCATGCGTTGAAAAGTCGGTGAAAAGGCAAAGGGAGACAGGCTCGTCCCCACTCACATGTTTACATTGTCCTAAAATGAAATGCCTGCATAGGACTTCTGTGTCTCGCCTTCGTCTTCCCAGCCCACAACATCCACCACAGAGGCCAGATCCGTCCCACGTCCTGTCCTGGGTAGGCCAGGAGGGAAGTTCTTCAAATGGCCAGCAGAGGGACCAACAAACAACAACATAGGAATCTAGAAGAATTTACAAAGAATGAGTACAAAAGTGAAAAAAGTAGAAGCAATCAAAACTAACAATATAACTACTAAATTGGTATGCTGAAAATCAACATTGTTAATACAAAACGAGCCAAAAACAGTTAAGTTTGCTCATGGTTAGTAAGCAGAGAGGTTAACCGTGAGCCCAGGTTTGGACAGCACACCTAGACAAAGCCTTGGCTTAACTCAACATAGTGGGAGTAAAAAAAATAGACTGGGGACGACAAGCAAAAAGACTGGCTATAAGCTCTTCTCTGCAAGCCGGCATATTATATTGGGTCCTCCCTTAAAGAGGGCGCGTGTTGCGGTGAGACCTGGCGACCAAACCCTGTGTTGTGGGTGGGTAAGATTGGATAGCCACAACACCCAATTGGTAGGTCCCTTGATCCAGGGTTTAATCAGCATACCTGCCAAGTTCCTCACTGAAAAATAAGGGACCGGACCGAAAGTAGCATACCGGAAGTAGCGCGGCGGCCATTTTGGAACTGGGCGGAGCATGCTCAGAAGTGACTTTTGATGCTGCTGTGCCCAGTTCCAAAATGGCCGCCGCACCAGAAGTCGCGCTGCAGCCATTTTGGAACTGGGCAGAGCAGCATCAAAAGTCGCTTCTGAGCATGCTCTGCCCAGTTCCAAAATGGCCGCCGTGCCAGAATAAACCGGGGAAAAACAAAAAAAAATCCGTTTTTTCGGCTGGGGACAGCCGGAAAAACGGGGGTTTCCCGGGGAAAACGGGAGACTTGGCAGCTATGAATCAGGCCAATGGGACGCAGGCTAATCGGATCAAGGGACCTACATATACCCATGCATGTGACCCAGAGCTTTCTCTTTCATAATAATAATAATAATAATAATAATAATAATAATAATATATTATTTATACCCCGCCCATCTGGCCGGGTTCCCCCAGCCACTCTGGGCGGCTTCCAACAAAATATTAAAATATAGAAATCCATCAAACATTAAAAACTTCCCTAAACAGGGCTGCCTTGAGATGCCTTCTAAAGGTCTGGTAATTGTTATTCTCTTTGACCTCTGGTGGGAGGGCATTCCACAGGGTGGGTGCCACTACCGAGAAGGCCCTCTGCCTGGTTCCCTGTAACTTGGCTTCTCGTAGTGAGGGAACCACCAGAAGGCCCTCGGCACTGGACCTCAGTGTCCGGGCAGAACGATGGGGGAGGAGACGCTCCTTCAGGTATACAGTGTGTATTCAGTGTGTATATCGGAACACCCACCCACCTCTCCCTATATTTGGGCTTGCGCTTGACCTTGCTATGCTGTCATGTGTCACCTGTCATTGGGACAGGGGCACGGCAGGAATTTTCCCCACTTGGCTGATTGGCTGGTGCCATTTGGGTTTCGCCTGCCGCGTAGCAAATCATCACAACTTGTAAGGTTGCGGATAGGCTCTGGTTCAGGTGATAGGGATGGGGGAACGCTCTCGCCATCCCTGTGTGAAGGGTATTCCGTTAAAGGAATCCAGGGACTCAATGGTTTGGTCAACCCTGTGAGGGGGTTGTGCCCGTGCCTGAGTCCAGGGGGACATCTGGGTGGCGGACATAGCCTGTTCCCAGCTTTCTGCCTATCCAGGTGTTCACCCTTGGCTGGTGCCCTGGGTCAGCGCTACCTGCAAGGGTGCAGGGAGCTAATCGAACCAGAGCCTATGCAACCACTCACTTGCTGTAATGACTAAAGTTGTGGTCTAAATTCTGCCAAAAACCAAACCAAAATTTTAGTCTTATCTGAATCTATTTAAGGGGGAGGTTTAAAGGTCTTAACACGCAACTATCTGGTTTGCAGATTTTGCCAAGGAAAGGAAATATCTATATATATAAAAATGTAAAAATCTTGAAATTGACGGCCTCTATGTTCTCCGTAACCGCTTGAAATTTTGACACAGCGATCCAGGCCACCCCCCAAGGGTTGTAGGGGACATGAAAAACCTCCGCAGGTTTTGACCCGCTTTTCCACAAAGTCAAACAGCGCCCTCAAGTGGAATTCCTCCCACAGTACACCCCCTCCCTTCCTGAGAAATCTAAGCCACACCCACAAACCAAATGACATCATCATCAACCAAGCAACTTAAACCACACAGGCGGCCATTATAAGACAGACTAGGCCGCTTTCCAGACTAGGCCAAGTGGAGGTAGGGGGGGCAATAGAGGGCAGGGATACGTAATGGGTCAGAACAGGGTGGGGGGAGACACAGGAATGAAACCTGCCCTCTCCACAATATCTCACCTCTGCTTTGCAGACTAGGCCGCTTTCCAGACTAGGCCAAGTGGAGGTAAGGGGGGGGGTGAATAGAGGGCAGGGATAAGTAATGGGTCAGAACGGGGGGGGAGAGACACAGGGATGAAACCTGCCCTCTCCACAGTATCTCGCCTCGACTCAGGGGGACTCTGAGGCTCAGGGGGATCTGAAGGGGGGCTATAACCCTCCATTTCACAGACTAACGCACAGCAACGCGTGCAGGGCCAGCTAGTTCATTATAAAATTTAATAGAGCCAAGATTTACAACAAAATTATACAGAAGAGGTTATATTTAACCAAGCAGCCACTTTCTCACTTGATACAAGCTGAAACCAGAATTTATTAAGACAACCATTCAAAGGTTTCAATAGATACCTTGAAAATCCCCATGGGGGGGGGGAGATAGTAAATGTTGGCACTGTGGTAGGGATTAAAGAGAGTTCATCCATCTGTGGTGGACGTGTGAAAAAGCAGTAACTTTTTGGTCCATGGTAGCCATGGTAGCCAACATTCTGAAATAAAATTTTACATATGAAATCCCATTGCATTCTTTTCTTTTTTGTGTGTGAAAGAACAAAAAGAACCAACTCATCAGAATTAAGCATTGTATAACATAACAACCGTAAGCAAGTTTTTTTTAGTCAAGTCATTGTTTATTACGGCAAACAGCCAGCATATTAAACCAGAAATTCTGCATAATTCTCTACATGAACAATAAAAGCAACTGATATGGGGTTTTAACAGTCAAAATACAATACTTAAAATACAGGTCCAGCGGAATAAAACACCATAAAAGAATTAGAAATTTAACTAAGAACTGTAGCCGCAATATCATCATCGGAGGGCAGGACAAATTGTTATAATAAGTTATCCAATAAAAGAGATTTACGTTTTTTAATAGCTAAGGTGCAGAATTTGGCCACAGCGTAGGATACTGAGCTCAAAGAGTCTTCCAGAAGGAATTTGCGTAACGTTTCGGGGGGAAATTCCAGATAATATTGCAAGGGTGTGAATTTTGATAATAGGGGTAAAATGAGTCGCAATCGTTCTTCATTACAGAATTCACAGAATAGAAGAATGTGAATAATAGATTCCACCTTGTTGGACATGCATGGACATAACAACCGTAAGCACAAACTGTTGGAATGAGGAACAATTAAGCATGGTAAATATAACTATGCTGATGGGCAAACTGAGGTAATTTTAGAGTGGTTATATTCGAAATGAATTAAAAGGTGAAATAAAAATCTGGACCGATTTAAACTCCTCCCCTCTAGGTAAGATAGCAACAATGAAAGTTACTAGCCTGCCTAAATGAACGTTCCTTTTTTCAGGCATCACCAGTGCCCCTTTTAAAATAAAAACGGTGCCGGTACTCACCAGGTTCATGGTGATCCACCTTCTGCCACCCCCCTTTCCCACATCACGGGCCCCCCCAAAATGTCTGCTGCTTGATGAGCCAGAAATACCAGGCATCGCCTTTCCCCCCTCTTTCCATGCCCACCAAAAGCTCCAGGTGGGAAGGCAGTGCGCATGCGCAACAGTCAGGGGCCTGTGCTGTGGGCAGCTCCCAAGCCTTGCCCTGTGGCGGGGCTGGGAAGGGGAAAGGGATGAAAGCATTGGCGTTTGCCTTTCCACCTAATAAATCAGCCTTTCCTTAGGAACTGGGTGCAGGGGATGGGGGGGAGGGGGAATAGTAGAATTGTAGCATTGGAAGGGACCATGAGGGTCATCACAAGATTGGGGGCGGTACTGCATACCATGGAGTACCACTAGAAAGAAAGCACTGGGCATTACCAATCAATATATCCAGGCATTTCACCACTAACTTCATTAGCCGCCCACCCATCCTTCCAAGGTGAGAATAAATACAGTATGCACAATTTAAGAGGTTGGAAACCAACGTACTTTATAGACTGACAGTTATCTTTATGAGCATAAAGAGCATTTAATTGCAGCCCAGCTGAGAGAGAAATTACAATGAGTTCAACAAGTTTGTGATTTTATTGCCAAGAAAAAAATTCAAGAGCAGCTGCAGGCAACCAGAACTACCTCTTTCTGTGTAAGTTGTCTCTTGTTTCCTTGTTCTGCTGTTTAAAGAAGCCAATCAGTTCCGTGTTACAGTTTAGGATTAACAGAAAGTCCAGGCTGACCAGCCCTTCTCTCGCTCGGCTGCACCATTTTGAATGGCTAAAGGGAGTGACGGGATGAGGTGCAGAGCTTGCCCTGGTTTTCATTTCTCAACACAGTGTCCTTCTCTAACCCAACACTTGAGCCCAAGTGCGTAGAAAATGTAGGGAATGCCTCCACCATTTACAATAGCAAGACTCTCCCAAGCAACATGGTTATGTTTCTCCATGTGCAGAAGGGGAGGGTGGGATTTTTGCTGGAGATTGCCAGTGGTTGCACAGCACAAGTCGTTATTGTGCAGAAACCCTCTATCTGAAAGAAGAAATAATTCCTATGGCATCTTGACAAACAAACTCTCAAATGCTTATTTCATGGAATTATTAGTTGTAGGAGCTCAGTGTGTCGTAAGAAAACTCTATTTTGTGGCACCAACTAGTGAAGAGGTAAACATCTTTAGGCTAATAATAAAGAGGTTTCATTAATGAATTTTGATGGTGGCTCCTAGGCACTAGGTACTAGCTGGGGGCTGGAGGGAAATGAGATAGATGTCTGCGTTCATGCAGCTGGCTGGCCCAAGACATTTTGGTGAGACTCCATGCTTTGAGGGCAGAGGTATTATGCTGCTTTAAAGATTCGCATTGTCTGCTTGGTTACTCCCCACCATAGCTGCCAAGTTATCCCTTTTTTAAAGGGATTTTCCCTTATGCTGAATAGGCTTCCTCGCGAGAAAAAGGAAAACTTGGCAGCTATGCTCCCCACCCCTACACAGGTTGTAAACTTTAAATAGAAAGGTGTTACTAAATCCTCCTCATCTGTCTCCTGAGAAATCTCTATGTGGGACAAGAAGCTACAGTTAGAACTGGATATGGAACAACTGACTGGTTCAAAATTGGGAAAAGAGTACGACAAGGTTGTATATTGTCTCCCTGCTTATTTAACTTATATGCAGAATTCATCATGCGAAAGGCTGGACTAGATGAATCTCAAGCCGGAATTAAGATTGCCGGAAGAAATATCAACAACCTCAGATATGCAGATGACACAACCTTGATGGCAGAAAGTGAGGAGGAATTAAAGAACCTTTTAATGATGGTGAAAGAGGAGAACGCAAAATATGGTCTGAAGCTCAACATCAAAAAAGCCAAGATCATGGCCACTGGTCCCATCACCTCCTGGCAAATAGAAGGGGAAGAAATGGAGGCAGCCAGATGGGCGGGGTATAAATAATAAATTATTATTATTATTATTATTATTATTATTATTATTATTATTATTATTATTATACTTTCTTGGGCTCCTTGATCACTGCAGATGGTGACAGCAGTCACGAAATTAAAAGACGCCTGCTTCTTGGGAGAAAAGCAATGACAAACCTAGACAGCATCTTAAAAAGCAGAGACATCACCTTGCCGACAAAGGTCCGTATAGTTAAAGCTATGGTTTTCCCAGTAGTGATGTATGGAAGTGAGAGCTGGACCTTAAAGAAGGCTGATCGCCGAAGAATTGATGCTTTTGAATCATGGTGCTGGAGGAGACTCTTGAGGGTCCCATGGACTGCAAGAAAATCAAACCTATCCATTCTTAAGGAAATCAGCCCTGAGTGCTCCCTGGAAGGACAGATCGTGAAGCTGAGGCTCCAATACTTTGGCCACCTCATGAGAAGAGAAGAATCCTTGGAAAACACCCTGATGCTGGGAAAGATGGAGGGCACTAGGAGAAGGGGACGACAGAGGACAAGATGGTTGGACAGTGTTCTCGAAGCTACGAACATGAGTTTGACCAAACTGCGGGAGACAGTGGAAGACAGGAGTGCCTGGCGTGCTATGGTCCATGGGGTCACAAAGAGTCGGACACGACTAAACAACTAAACAACAACAAATCCTCCGCAAGTTCTCCAACTATCTCTCCTCAGAAGGAAACTGACCCATAAATGGTGACCCTGGGAACTTCCTAGACTTGTGGGAGCAATAAGCCACGTAACCTGTTTTGTTTTACAGAGAATATGCTGTGTGGAAAAACCACCGCAAAAGGTCCAGATGTGTAACAGCTCCCTGTTTTAATCCTGCTTCTTAATGTGAACCCTCTCCAGTTGAAATTTGTAACCCATTAACTACCTTCTCCTCATTTATATGATAAGTGGTTAATTTTCTTTTATTGTGATTGAAGCCTCTGCCAGCGTTCCAGGAAAGGTGGGGAGGGGGATGGAGTTGCAGAGGGAGTTTGATTGGATTTCATTGCTGTGGGCCATTTCTTAAACAGGTTACAAGCTGACAAACGCAGGAGAAAAGGGTCGATATCCTTCCTCTGCCTTATGGACAAGCCAATCTTTTCTGTAAACATTTCATCAGTATCTGCCCTTTGTATACATACCTGCCACACAGAGAGACTGGGGGGAACTTGGCTTTATATAGGTTTAGGCAACTGATAAATGAAGTAAAGCCAATATAAGTGGAACAAATCTCCAACAGATTTTCCTAATCATCGCTTGTTGTTTGGTTCTTCTGCTGAAAAGATGCGGCCAGTTTTTAAAACAATGCTTGGAGTCATCATCTTTATTATTTATTTCCCGCCCTTCATCCTTAGGTCCTAGGGCAGGCCTCGGCAATTCAAAATACAACATTAAAAGCAGTTTAAATGCTTACGATTAATAACGACGATGAAGAGGCGGTCATAAAGAACAGGGTGGGTCCTGAAAAGGTACACCTCAGGTGCCCAAAGGACAGAAGGAAGACGTCCTTCTCCATCGGTTGCCACCAGGGAGTGCCACCACACAGGGAGGGGCTGCCACTGAGAATGCCCTTGCCAAGCCACATACCCCTGAGCTCCACCCATTGGACCTCTCTGCCAATCTTACCATCCAGGAGGGTCTGCAGGGAAGGAGGTGGGGAAAATCCCCGTCCCAAACCCCAGAAAGCTGCTGCTAGACAGCGGCTGGATCTACACTGACCCGTTTAATGTTATTAGAACAATATTAGAGATATCATTTTAAAACATCATTTGTCTGTAACAGAGTAGATTCCCTGCTGCTGGCTCCTGGTTGCTCTGCAGAGCCCTCTGGTGTCAAATTTTAATAGTGCCTTATGAACGTTAAAGGGACCCAGGTGGTGCTGTCGTTAAACCACTGAGCCTAGGGCTTGCTGATCAGAAGGTCGGCGGTTCAAATCCCTGTGACGGGGTGAGCTCCCGTTGCTCGGTCCCAGCTCCTGCCAACCTAGCAGTTCGAAAGCACGTCAAAATGCAAGTAGATAAATAGGAACCGCTACAGCGGGAA
The DNA here is from genome assembly GCF_965207765.1 of Zootoca vivipara. Lineage (NCBI taxonomy): Eukaryota > Metazoa > Chordata > Lepidosauria > Squamata > Lacertidae > Zootoca > Zootoca vivipara. Next base: position 3,959,698 of record NC_142595.1, on the reverse strand, counting down.
GGTAAACGGCGTTTCCATGTGCTGCTCTGGTTTGCCAGAAGCGGCTTTGTCATGCTGGCCACATGACCTGGAAGCTATACGCCGGCTCCCTCGGCCAATAATGCGAGATGAGCGCGCAACCCCAGAGTCGGTCACGACTGGACCTAATGGTCAGGGGTCCCTTTACTTTTACCTTTACGAACGTTAAAAGCAGAACGTAGCGTGTCCATCTTAGTTATGAAAACCATTCCTTAACCCTTCCTTAACATTATAAACTGTGAGTGTAGATCTGACCATTGTCAACAACACGGAGCTAGAGGCAGCAATAGTCTGACTCAGTATAAGGTAGTTTTGCGTGTTCCTTCTTCACCTGATTACAGTTGCATAACAGTTCTCCAATTCCATTTTGTTACAATCCACAGACTTTGAGTTTTTTCACCAGCCCCCAAATATCCCACACCTTTTCCCTTCCCAACTTCTTGCCTTGTTGTGAATCATCCAGACTGATCAGGAGTTTGGGCAAGAGACTTCTCACTTCTGTGTGATCTTTCAGTTGGTTCCAGTAAGCATTGTCCTGAGCTGCATCAATAGGAGTACAGCGTCTAGATCAAGGGAAGTAATAGTACCACTGTATTCTGCTCTGGTCAGACCTCACCTGGAGTACTGTGTCCAGTTCTGGGCACCACAGTTCAAGAAGGATACTGATAAGCTGGAACGTGTCCAGAAGAGGGCAACCAAAATGGTCAAAGGCCTGGAAACGATGCCTTATGAGGAACGGCTTAGGGAGCTGGGTATGTTTAGCCTGGAGAAGAGAAGGTTAAGGGGTGATATGACAGCCATGTTCAAATATATAAAAGGATGTCATATAGAGGAGGGAGAAAGTGTGGGATGGAACACTGGGGCAGACAAGTCACAACAGTTCCTAGAGTGTCCACTAAGAGGGACTCACCTGGGGGAACACCTGACTAAGTTCCTGTTCCTCCAGATATGCAGATGAGATGGATTAGCTGGCAGACAAAAGCCCCTAGCCAGCAGCCATTCTCTCTCTTAGCCATTTCTCCTTCAATGGGAACACATCTCCAGAGAATCTCCAGTTAGGATGGTTCTCCCTCCTGGCCTGCTGCCAAGAGAGAGACCAGATGGAGCCTCACTTTACTATGTAGACTCCAGGTGTATATACTTGTAACTTTTCTACGCAAGCCTGCCTTTCTGAGATTATGCTGTTAACTCAGGATGTCATGTGAGTAAACTCTATCTTATTTTAATACTATTGTGTCGTGTATTTCTTTTAAGAGGGACAAAGGGGATTTGCCAGGAAGTATAATATTGAAGTATAATATTGTTGTAGAGGTTCTAGCAAACGTAACGCTCACGCTTTGCTGCACACAAAAGGGGAATGTCACTCTGCTGATATTGGAAGCTTGCTAACACAAGCTTGGATAGGATCTATCTAATAATATATCCTAATCCACATCCCTAACATTCCCACAGAAAGGTTGTTTTCTGCTGCTCCAGAGAAGCGGACACGGAGCAATGGATTCAAGCTACAAGAAAGAAGATTCCACCTAAACATTAGGAAGAACTTCCTGACAGTAAGAGCTGTTCGACAGTGGAACTTGCTAACAAGGAGTGTGGTGGAGTCTCCTTCTTTGGAGGTCTTTAAGCAGAGGCTTGATAGGCATATGTCAAGAATGCTTTGGTGGTGTTTATTGCTTGGCAGGGGGTTGGACTGGATGGCCCTTGTGGTCTCTTCCAACTCTATGATTCTACGGTTCTACTCTTACATGTTACCATGCATAAAGCCAACAAGTGAGTCCCCGTCTAAAGTTTTTATTTAGGTTTCAGCAGCATGGGCCCTTAGCTGCTATGTATGCCATCAGCCCAAGGGTGCTTCTGTACAAAAGGTTCAGGATGTTTGCTGCATTTGGCATTCCCTGCACTGAACTGTTGGAAACCTCAGGGCAAGCATAACCACAACGGTTTAGAAGTAAGCCCAATTGAAATCAATGGGGCTTACTCCTAGGTGAGTGGAGTTATGACTGCAGCTTGGATTTTTTTTAAGGCCTTATGGTGACTCCTGTTTAGGGGTACTTTCATGGCTATCACATTGGCACATGGCTCAGTGCCTGAAGTCTCTGGGGACTTGCTTGTTCATGCACCATTTCCCTTCTGCAATCCTGTACTGACCACACCAATCACAACAATGCACTTTCCCTAATGAGTAATCTGCGCTCCTTGCTGTTTGGCCAGAACGCCTAAGCACATTGTTCTGCTTACAGCTTCCAAACATTTCACTGTCTAGCTGCTGGTTAGAAATAGTTTAGTAAAGTGGACAAAAAGCACTATTATCATTATCAATCATCATCATCATTAGAGATATCATTTTAAAACATCATTTGTCTGTAACAGAGTAGATTCCCTGCTGCTGGCTCCTGGTTGCTCTGCAGAGCCCTCTGGTGTCAAATTTTAATAGTGCCTTATGAACGTTAAAGGGACCCAGGTGGTGCTGTCGTTAAACCACTGAGCCTAGGGCTTGCTGATCAGAAGGTCGGCGGTTCAAATCCCTGTGACGGGGTGAGCTCCCGTTGCTCGGTCCCAGCTCCTGCCAACCTAGCAGTTCGAAAGCACGTCAAAATGCAAGTAGATAAATAGGAACCGCTACAGCGGGAAGGTAAACGGCGTTTCCATGTGCTGCTCTGGTTTGCCAGAAGCGGCTTTGTCATGCTGGCCACATGACCTGGAAGCTATACGCCGGCTCCCTCGGCCAATAATGCGAGATGAGCGCGCAACCCCAGAGTCGGTCACGACTGGACCTAATGGTCAGGGGTCCCTTTACTTTTACCTTTACGAACGTTAAAAGCAGAACGTAGCGTGTCCATCTTAGTTATGAAAACCATTCCTTAACCCTTCCTTAACATTATAAACTGTGAGTGTAGATCTGACCATTGTCAACAACACGGAGCTAGAGGCAGCAATAGTCTGACTCAGTATAAGGTAGTTTTGCGTGTTCCTTCTTCACCTGATTACAGTTGCATAACAGTTCTCCAATTCCATTTTGTTACAATCCACAGACTTTGAGTTTTTTCACCAGCCCCCAAATATCCCACACCTTTTCCCTTCCCAACTTCTTGCCTTGTTGTGAATCATCCAGACTGATCAGGAGTTTGGGCAAGAGACTTCTCACTTCTGTGTGATCTTTCAGTTGGTTCCAGTAAGCATTGTCCTGAGCTGCATCAATAGGAGTACAGCGTCTAGATCAAGGGAAGTAATAGTACCACTGTATTCTGCTCTGGTCAGACCTCACCTGGAGTACTGTGTCCAGTTCTGGGCACCACAGTTCAAGAAGGATACTGATAAGCTGGAACGTGTCCAGAAGAGGGCAACCAAAATGGTCAAAGGCCTGGAAACGATGCCTTATGAGGAACGGCTTAGGGAGCTGGGTATGTTTAGCCTGGAGAAGAGAAGGTTAAGGGGTGATATGACAGCCATGTTCAAATATATAAAAGGATGTCATATAGAGGAGGGAGAAAGTGTGGGATGGAACACTGGGGCAGACAAGTCACAACAGTTCCTAGAGTGTCCACTAAGAGGGACTCACCTGGGGGAACACCTGACTAAGTTCCTGTTCCTCCAGATATGCAGATGAGATGGATTAGCTGGCAGACAAAAGCCCCTAGCCAGCAGCCATTCTCTCTCTTAGCCATTTCTCCTTCAATGGGAACACATCTCCAGAGAATCTCCAGTTAGGATGGTTCTCCCTCCTGGCCTGCTGCCAAGAGAGAGACCAGATGGAGCCTCACTTTACTATGTAGACTCCAGGTGTATATACTTGTAACTTTTCTACGCAAGCCTGCCTTTCTGAGATTATGCTGTTAACTCAGGATGTCATGTGAGTAAACTCTATCTTATTTTAATACTATTGTGTCGTGTATTTCTTTTAAGAGGGACAAAGGGGATTTGCCAGGAAGTATAATATTGAAGTATAATATTGTTGTAGAGGTTCTAGCAAACGTAACGCTCACGCTTTGCTGCACACAAAAGGGGAATGTCACTCTGCTGATATTGGAAGCTTGCTAACACAAGCTTGGATAGGATCTATCTAATAATATATCCTAATCCACATCCCTAACATTCCCACAGAAAGGTTGTTTTCTGCTGCTCCAGAGAAGCGGACACGGAGCAATGGATTCAAGCTACAAGAAAGAAGATTCCACCTAAACATTAGGAAGAACTTCCTGACAGTAAGAGCTGTTCGACAGTGGAACTTGCTACCAAGGAGTGTGGTGGAGTCTCCTTCTTTGGAGGTCTTTAAGCAGAGGCTTGATAGGCATATGTCAAGAATGCTTTGGTGGTGTTTATTGCTTGGCAGGGGGTTGGACTGGATGGCCCTTGTGGTCTCTTCCAACTCTATGATTCTACGGTTCTACTCTTACATGTTACCATGCATAAAGCCAACAAGTGAGTCCCCGTCTAAAGTTTTTATTTAGGTTTCAGCAGCATGGGCCCTTAGCTGCTATGTATGCCATCAGCCCAAGGGTGCTTCTGTACAAAAGGTTCAGGATGTTTGCTGCATTTGGCATTCCCTGCACTGAACTGTTGGAAACCTCAGGGCAAGCATAACCACAACGGTTTAGAAGTAAGCCCAATTGAAATCAATGGGGCTTACTCCTAGGTGAGTGGAGTTATGACTGCAGCTTGGATTTTTTTTAAGGCCTTATGGTGACTCCTGTTTAGGGGTACTTTCATGGCTATCACATTGGCACATGGCTCAGTGCCTGAAGTCTCTGGGGACTTGCTTGTTCATGCACCATTTCCCTTCTGCAATCCTGTACTGACCACACCAATCACAACAATGCACTTTCCCTAATGAGTAATCTGCGCTCCTTGCTGTTTGGCCAGAACGCCTAAGCACATTGTTCTGCTTACAGCTTCCAAACATTTCACTGTCTAGCTGCTGGTTAGAAATAGTTTAGTAAAGTGGACAAAAAGCACTATTATCATTATCAATCATCATCATCATCATCATATTATATTATATTACAGATTTATTTATACCCCCTGACAGGGACTCAAGGTGGCTTAAAGATAAATTAAAATTTGCCAAAAGCATAGGAGGGGAAACCAATAATAAAAACAATTAAACCTGTGTGTGTGTGTGTGTGTGTGTGTGTGTGTGTGTGTGTGTGAGAGAGAGAGAGAGAGAGAGAGAGAGAGAGAGAGAGAGAGAGAGAGAGAGAGAGAGAGAGATCTATTAAAGCCATACAGATACTTACTATAAAACCAGCATGGCACCAGTCCTTTCACTAAGAGCCACCGGTTCCCAAAGGCCTGTTGGAATAGAGCAGGCATCCCCAAACTGCGGCCCTCCAGATGTTTTGGCCTACAACTCCCATGATCCCTAGCTAACAGGACCAGTGGCCAGGGATGATGGGAATTGTAGTCCAAAACATCTGGAGGGCCGAAGTCTGGGGATGCCTGGAATAGAGAGATCTTCACCTGCTGGAAGAAGGACAACCAGTTCAGCAATGCCTGTCCTTTGGCAATAATTAGGGCACAAAGACTCCATTTTTGTTGTCCAATTGTCACCTTCCATATGATAGGCATATAATTCAAAAGAATATTTCCTTCTGAGTTTTTAAAGTTTTTCCATAGAGTTAGATTTATACAGGTTTCCCCCCCATAGAGTTCAACAGATTCCCCCCAATTTTTGTGAGAATAACAGATGTCACTGTCTTAACTAACAAACAAAAAATGGGAGGTAGATTACTGAATTCCTCCTTCTGAATGCCCTAGAAAGAGTAATCACGTAAAAAGTCCGGGGATGGCTTTAATATGAAACAATTTCCCCTTAATTAGTGGCCTCTTTGCAGGTCATTAAGCCAAGCCATCCAGGACTGAGAGCTTTCATTTTAAATCTTTTATTTTTGTTGTTTTATCTAATTGGACTAATTGGGCAAGCAGGTTAGCATGGTTGGAGTCAGGAGGGGAAAATATTTCTCTCTGTAGGCAAATTGCTGGTACATGTTGCACGGACAGCCTTGGTTACGTTGATTAATGGCCTCAGTGGACAGCTGAAAAATCACTAGATCTGCTGGAAAAGATCATTAACAGTTTTAAGGCTTGGGTCACTCTGATGGGTGGAGAGAAAATATTAGCAAGACTTCTAATGCTGTCTGCCAAGACTAATTTATGCGTGGAGAATTTGGTCCATGGCACTGCTAAAATGGTAGTGTGACACAGGAAACCAGAGGTGAAACCACCCACCCTCTTCTCCTGCCGCCTTAAAATAAACCCCTTTTTACTTGTGGGTTTCTTAGTAAAGAGTGTCTTCCAGCTTACGTGGCCTGGTATCTTAGAAAACTCTAGGCTGTTTGACGGAATAACCTCTTGCCTACAGTAAAGGGTCTCACTCAGTTTGATTCCCCACTGTAAAAGTTTGCCCTTTCCACTCTGGCAACTTTGTGGCACCCAGGTTATCTTCCTAAGCCTCCTCAGTGTAGCTCTAGGACACAAACTGCCGCCTCTATTCCTGAGGTACGTTTTGTCCTCTATGGAGCCACCACTGCTGTGAGTTCTGATACCCCGCTGGAACAATAAAGATGATTCTTCAATGAAATTTTATTATCTTAAAAACATAGTAGTGTCTTTAACGTTTAATGTGTTTATCAGCTTTGTTTCATTTGTACAATAACTCTGTCAAACATTTAACATCAAGGCAGCTTTCCTGACCTCTCAACTTTCTTCACATCACACCACTCCCTCCCCCTCTCCCTAACTGACCAAACTGACACTCCCTCCTTTTTAAACTGGGAACAGTCCCACCCCCATCAGAATGTTATGTCAGTCAGGCTGGAGGTGGATTAACTCTTTTCCAGCCAGGTAGGAATAAACATTTCAAAACTGTGACAATCCGTTACAGGTAGCCACTGTGGTTCTGCCTGTTAAAACACAATCTAGTGATTATAATGCAAACACATATACTATAGGTGTTGTACCACTCTAAATGACACCCCCTGCTCCACTGCCGCAATAACAACACCAAAACAAGGAATTTGGTGGGTTTGTGAAGGTGCTCCTAATTCAGTTAAGAAATTCATAGGGCACTACAGAACTGCTCCAACGTATAGTTAAAGCTATGGTTTTCCCAGTAGTGATGTATGGAAGTGAGAGCTGGACCATCAAGAAGGCTGATCGCTGAAGAATTGATGCCTTTGAATTATGGTGCTGGAGGAGACTCTTGAGAGTCCCATGGACTGCAAGAAGATCAAACCTATCCATTCTGAAGGAAATCAGCCCTGAGTGCTCACTGGAAGGACAGATCCTGAAGCTGAGGCTCCAATACTTTGGCCACCTCATGAGAAGAGAAGACTCCCTGGAAAAGACCCTGATGTTGGGAAAGATGGAGGGCACAAGGACAACAACGACAATAGAGGACGAGATGGTTGGACAGTGTTCTTGAAGCTACGGACATGAGTTTGACCAAACTGCGGGAGGTAGTGCAAGACAGGAGTGCCTGGCGTGCTCTGGTCCATGGGGTCACGAAGAGTCGGACACGACTAAACAACAACAACAACAGAACTGCAGGCATGCCTGGTATCCTTATTCATCAACAACTTGTCAGTGCAGGAAATGTGTTTAAAGAATAGTAATTGAAGCAACAGTGGCACTTAGTACCCTTAGTATCTGCATAGTTCCTCCACCACTTACCCAGATATATTCTCGCTACAAGTTTCCTTAGGAACCATTGCAGGGAATGGGGTACACTGATGTTCAATAATCTTCAAGGACCATGAAAGATGGCTTCAAATCCTGCTCTAGGCAGTTGCTGCTGATCGCTTTCTCCCCTGAGCTCTGATCATTACCACATTTTTTTTTAAAAAAAATGCACCACCATCATCATAAATATTTATGTTTACTGTTGTTTGAACAGAAAACTCTGAAGGCAGAAATGCAAAGAATCCATTCAGTAACAAGTAACGAAAGAACTCAGGTGGGATGCAGGAAGGTCACACCGAACATTAACTGTCTAAGAGACTTCACATGCCAAGAGAAGCTGTGTTAGTGGTTCTGACAGAGATGAGATATGGTGGTTTTACAACAGAAGGCTATTCCCAGGCTTTTATTAATGTTTTATTTTATGTAGGAGTTCATAAAGCCCAGAAATGCTTTAGTCCTTTCATTCATGGGTAGGCAAACTGAGTCCCAGGGCCCAGATCCGGCCCAATCACCTTCTAAATCCAGCCCACAGACGGTACGGGAATCAGCGTGTTTTTACATGAGTAGAATGTGTCCTTTTATTTAAAACTAGCTGGCCCGGCCATGCGTTGCTGTGGCTCATCCATGTGATTCCCCCCACCCTGTCCCAACCCATGACCCTGTCCCAACCCATGACGTCTCACGTCCCCTCTTCCCCCCACCCCCAGCTCATCTCTGTGACTGGTCCCATCATGTCCTGACCTATCCCCTCCCCTCCCCCCCCACCCCCACCCAGGCGAGTCAGTACCTCCATTCGGCCTAGTTTGTAAATGCTTCAGCCTAGTATGTGAACGGGAGCCGAGATGCTGTGGAGAGGGAAGGTTTTATAGGTGCAGTACCAGTGCAGCCGCCACTAGAGGGCGCTGGTTTGCAACCTGGTTCTTTTCCCAGCATGCATTTTTGTCTGAGTGGTGTGTTTTGAAACACGGGGTTTTTACCTGGCACAGGTGTGACATCTGTCTTTGAAAATGGTATGGGGTCACTCTCATATTCGCATGCGGCATTGTGTCAAAATTTGAACTCAATCAGGCAAGCGGTTTTGGTGAAACGTGGATACTAACAGACATGGCCAGTTTACATTTTTATATATATAGATGCATCTCTGGGTTATTTGTGGGGCATAGGAATTTGTTCAAACCCCCCCCCCCCAAATATATATAGTCCGGCTCCCCACAAGGTCTGAGGGACAGTGGACTGACCCCCTGCTGAAAACATTTGCTGACCCCTGCTTTCGCTCTTTCACACAATGATGACCCATCTAGGCAGGATACAATCTGCCGTGGCTCCCTCCCAATCTACCTGAGTCCCCTGCAAAATCCTTTCACATTAAGCAGCATGGTGATAGCATCCATCATATAATTTTGCATACAGTCATACCTCGTGTTGCGTTCACTTCGTGTTGCATCTTTTCGCGTTATGTCCTGTGGCAACCCAGAAGTACCGGAACGGGTTACTTCCGGGTTTTGCCGCTCGTGCATGCGCAGAAGCACTAAATTGTGCCACGCGCATGCGCAGACACAGCGCTTCGAGTTGTGGGCATTTCACGTTACGTACGGGCCTCCAGAATGGATCCTGTCCGTAACACGAGGTTGTTGTTGTTTAGTTGTTTAGTCATGTCCGACTCTTCGTGACCCCATGGACCAGAGCACGCCAGGCAGGCACAAGGTATCGCTGTATAAATTTATGTATAATAACTTGGACCTTATAAACAACACCTAAGTGAGCTCTTGATGTAAGAGACAACATGATACGGGCAAAGCTTGATCAGCTCAGAACTGTCAAACTCCATGTATTAAATCTGTTTCCAATTCCCCCTCCAATATTGCGGTCCTCATTCTGGCTGAAGAGCAACACTGTCATCTACTGGAGAACAATAAAATAGCTTCAGCAAGTGAGGTTGGCAGGTTTAAAAGGGCATCGGTTTGAATCATTTTGTGGTGAACGGAAACAACAAACCGGGTGCTATTAGAGGTTGTGTGGTTCATATTGCCAAGGCAAGGGAATATGAGAGCCAGGGGAATTGGTATGTGTCTGAGAGAGTGCAGCAGTGGGATGCCTGAGGAAGAGGCATGCCCACACATCTCATGGCACATTGAGGTAGACTTTTCCCTAGTCACACACAGTGGAGGCTGGTCCATTAGGGCTTTTGGACCAACCACACCGACCTCAGCCTCAGGCACCCCCCACCCCAGCTGCCACCCAGCCTTCAGGAGATGGCACAGCCTGACAGCTTCCTCATAGCTGCCAAGTCTCCCATATTCCCCGGGAAACCCCTGTTTTTCTAGCTGTTCCCAGCTGAAAAAACGGATTTTTTTTGTTTTTCCCAGGTTTATTTTGGCGTGGCGGCCATTTTGGAACTGGGCGGAGCATGCTCAGAAGCGACTTTTGATGCAGCTCTGCCCAGTTCCAAAATGGCTGCAGTGCGACTTCTGGCATGGCGGCCATGTTGGAACTGGGCAAAGCAGCATCAAAAGTCGCTTCTGAGAATGCTCCGCCCAGTTCCAAAATGGCGGCAGCGCTACTTCCAGCCTGCTACTTCCGGTCCGGTCCCTTATTTCTCCCACAGGAACTTGGCAGGTATGAGCTTCCTCCTTTGTCTCAGTTTCACATTGTAGAAAGTAGCTGGGAGAAGGATGGGGTCAAAACAAGAATTGGTTGGTCCAGCTGTCATTGGCTCTGCCTCTGCTGTCCTGGGATTCTCTGCTTTCCCTCTTACCAGTCTCAGTGCGGCACATCTACATTTACTATTTTTGTGTACTGTATCTATAGTGCAAGTTTGTTGTATCTTAATGGGGGGTTTCCAGGGTGTGATTACAGACACTGCAGCACTTGAAAGTGAATTGAGTGCTACACCACAAAAGCAAGTTGAGTTAGAATCTGGGCACATGGTGAGACAGCAGAAATCTATGAGGCTGAATGTGGTAAAGTTTGTCCTGAATTGCATTGCTTCAGGCTGACCCCCATGACAGAGTGCTCCCCCATTTGAAAAACAAGAAACCTTGACCTCAGGAAGAAGAGTTCTAGTCGAGAATAGCATTCTTTCTTATTTTCAGGGAGGAATAATACTATAATACAGTAATAATAATTTATTATTTATACCACGCCCATCTGACTGGGTTTCCCACTCTGGGCGGCTTCCAACAGAAGTATTAAAATACAGTCGTACCTCGGGTTACGACCACCTCGGTTTGCGAACAGTTCGGGTTACGAACTGCGCAAACCCGGAAGTGTTTTCGCTTATGCGCGCGCGCGATCGCGCGCTTTGCGCATGCGCAAAATGGCGGCGCCCATAGCGCTCGGTTTGCGAACTATTCGGGTTACGAACTGCGATCCGGAACGGATCGCGTTCGTAACCCGAGGTATTACTGTACAATAATACAATAATCTATTAAACATTAAAAGCTTCCCTAAACAGGACTGCCTTCAGATGTCCTCTAAAATTCTGATAGTTGTTTTTCTCTCTGAAATCTGTTGGGAGGGCGTTCCACAGGGCGGGTACCACTACCGAGAAGGCCCTCTGCCTGGTTCCCTGTAACTTGGCTTCTCACAGCGAGGGAACCGCCAGAAGGCCCTTGGCACTGGACCTCAGTGTCCGGGCAGAACGATGGAGGTGGAGATGCTCCTTCAGGTATACTGGGCTGAGGCCGTTTAGGGCTTTAAAGGTCAACACCAACACTTTGAATTGTGCTCGGAAACGTGGTACTCAGCTAGATTGGTAAAGAAAAGGTGTTTTATATGCATTTTTAAAGCGATATAACACTGTGACACCGGATGGCACTGTGGAGTCCCGTCTTTCCCAACCGGATTTCCCCGTATGAGTTTACAACATGTTTAACTGAAATGCTTCTTTGGTGCATCTAGATGCAGCCACGAGAGCCAATGTAGGTCTTTCAGGACTGGTGTCATATGGTCCTGGCAGCCACTCCCAGTCACCAGTCTGGAAGCCACATTCTGAATTAGTTATAATTTCTGAGTCGCTGTCAAAGGTAGCCCCACGTAGAGCGCATTGCAGTAGTCCAAGCAGGAGAGAACCAGAGCATGTACAGCTCTGGCAAGACAATGCACAGATAGGTAGGCATACAAGATGGAGAGAAAGCTGCTTGCGATTACCAGGAACTGGTAGTCTGAGCCATCTTACCTCTGACAGTGGAGGAATATATCCACAATAGCTGTTTCTTAGTGAGAGTGACATCTTTTCCACTGAAACAATTAGGGGAATTTCCATTGGGGGTGGGGGGTGGGGAATCCTGACATCTTCTTCTCACCCTTTATTACTCCCACCCCCTTTTTCGTGATGTGGCAGTTTCCTCTTCTTGTATTTCGTTCTTCTGTAAGATAATCTCTGTATAAGCGCAGTTGTTATACAAAATTACAAGCTGACGAACCAAAGGATTTACAGATGTGTTATCACCTCCTTTATGGTGTCTCAACGTTTATTGCTTCTCTATCCAGTGTGTGTGTTGGGCCACTCTTCTGAATTATGGCTCTGGTGATGGTGATTAGTTTTAAAACAGCCACAAACTCTTCATATGAAAAATACTTTTATTTTCAAATATTAATAATTATGCTGTATTGAATTATTGGGTTACATTTAATGGAGTTGGAATACAAACGGCAGGACCACTAACTTAATTTAATATCATGTGGCGACCATGTAAGGCAATGACCTTTCTGATTTCATGTTCCATTTCTTTTAAACAGAAGCTGAATATTCATGAATATACACCATTTTAGTAAGGCTATGATCATGGAAGTAGAGAGATAAGGTTGGCAGTGGTAGAAAGATTGACATTAGGCCCTGCTGCTCCACTGGATCCTGCTGCCTGAAGCAGTTGCCTCACCTTGCCTCATGGGTGGGCCTCGGACTTCCCTCAGGTGCGGTGTGCGTTCTGGTTAACGTGGGGCTATGGACTATGCCTTTAAAAGGCATTTGAAGCACATTCCATCCCCCTTAAATTACAGTGCCTGGTGCCTTACTTTATTGGACTTGACTCCCCTCTGCCCCGGGCACTGTAGTTTAAGGGTCGCTAGGAATCGTACAGATCCTGAAGCTGAGGCTCCAACACTTTGGCCACATCATGAGAAGAGAAGACTCCCTGGAAAAGACCCTGATGTTGGGAAAGATGGAGGGTCTGACCAAACTGTGGGAGGCAGTGGAAGACAGGAGTGCCTGGCATGCGCTGGTCCATGGGGTCATGAAGAGTCGGACACGACTAAACAACAACAGGAATTGTAACTGAGAAATACAGTGCCCAGAATTCTTGGGGGGGGGGGATCTGCTTTTAAGGTATAGTGTGTCCACAGTCTGAAACTAAAGCAAGGAGGCCTACAAGCTGCCTTTGTGATTTGGGGCTTGTATTCAAGGGAGATGGGGGGCCACATGGGCTCCTCTGCCTGCCCCTCCGGATGCCACACTGCTCATCTTTCTTCTCTCCTCTTCTGGTAGGTAAGGAGCAGACTGCCATTGGGACAGTTGCTTAGCATCTAGGCATCCCTGGCTCTCTCCTCCTTCCACTTGCTCTTTGCCCAGGGTTCACAGGACCGCCCCCCCCCAAAAAAATACTTGTCTAAACTCACAGGTCTCTGCCTCATGCCAAAATGAGAATCCTAGGCAGGAACCTCTGGGTTCACCCAACCCTTCTCTCCCCACTGTGCATCCCGGTTCTTTATCCAGCAGCTCCCAGTGGAGGCTTGCACTCTGTCCCCTTCTTCCAGGGTGTCTCACCCCTTCTCCTCCACTCCAAACAGGGAACCATCATCTGAATGCTGGCATCGGCCGAATTATAACTGCTGTGGGCTGGTTGGTGAGGCAGGCAGCTTCCCTGGGAGAAGCTGAGATACTGCCTCTCTTTTTCTTGGTCACCCTTAGGGCTGGATTGAGGTTTGATGAGGCCCTAAGCTACTGAAGGTCAGGGCCGGCTCTAGGTAGACTCCCGGCAAAGCCGCGCGGAAACCATGCTGCGCCCTGCGAGGGCAGGGGCGCCGGAGCGATCTCGAGACTTGCCCCGCTGAAGGTAATGGGGTCCTTTATATGTCCAGCTGTCCTTTGTCAACAACAAATTGTCGCTGTTTTTTGTGTTGAAAATATGCTATATGGTAATTTATGGAACTACTGTAATACCGGTAGGTATCTAAAGACATTTGCACAAAACAAAATAGGAGCCTACACAACACAACACAACACTGTTGCTGCATGTAGGTTTTATTTTTTACCTTATATTTTGGAAATGTACATCCAGGTTTTTGTTTGGGGGGGGGGGCAAGAGAGTGGAGCCCTAAGCTATATCTTGTTTAGCTTATATGTAAATCCGGCACTGGCTGAGATCTACAGTCTGGCCAGTGGCTGGCACTGGGCAGTATTATTTCAGATATATAGATGTACCAAAAATTAAGCAGCTAGGTTTCAAATATCGTATAAGGGAAAGTCTTCTGTGCAGAACTATGTGTACTCTGCACACACACACACACAAAATTATTCAGGCAATCCATGTTCTGTACTAAGAAAACAAAATCCTGTGAGATGTGATAAATTATAAAAATTGAGCAAATTTTATGATTGATCTTATTTTGCATAATTTACTCTACACGTTTTGCCATCTTTCATAATTTATGCTGCCCTTGCTAATCATGGGAAAGGAAATGACACTGGAACCTGACATCCCCGACTACAGAAA